>NC_089690.1:8685500-8991250 GCF_031753505.1 Anomalospiza imberbis
ATGTCAGATTTCACCACCGACATTTTTGATGGAAATACTTTGACATTTGCAAACTCAAATGTTTAGTTTGTCAAACCAGATGGAAATGTCACAACGAGACAAGTTGAAACATTAATCTGTCTGCTCATGGGAGGCTGTGGTCTCCTGTGGGACCCCCTTCCCAGCTGCCCCCCGGGGTCCCAGGGAAGTCTGTGCCCTGCAGCAGAGTGGGGGCTGGGGTATGTCCCTCTGGATTGAAAGCTCCAGTGTGGCTGGGCAGGCCAAAGCCTTGGTGGAAGAAGGCCATCGGTGGGGATAGGAAGGAAACAGCATATTTGGTATTAAGATGCTAATCCAAGAGACAGAAAACCACATCCCTCTCACCTGCCTGAATACAGATTTCACCGTGGATTTGGGCAAGCCAACCCTGCTGTGCCGTGGTTTCCCCTCTGTAAACTGGAGTAATAACTCTTCCCTGCTTCAGCTGGAGGTTGCAGGCTGAGATCCATTACTGTTGGTGGAGTGCTCGGATGTCAGTAACGGGGGTCCTGTGAGCACTGCAGAGCGCTGTGCTGGTGGTTTGGAGATGGCATTACGTGATCCATGGTGGAGGGCGGCTGGAGCACTAAATCCTTACCGTGGGAGCAGCATTTGAAGTGCAGAAGTGAAACGTGAAGTGAAAGCACACAGCACAGTGGGGTTTTAAGATGCTCTGGCCATCAGGGTGCTGGTGTGCCCCAGTTGTGGGGGTGGCTGTAATCCTGGTGAGAGCTGGGGTTTGCCCATCCTACCCAGTACTTCATTTTTATTATTTTTTTAACCTTCCCTTCTGCTGGTTGCAGGAAGAGTTTGAGGGAAAAGACAGAAAGATGTGTTTGAATTAAGAAACACTTCCTGGAAAAGCAATTCACAGAAGCAGCTTTTATTGTATTTTGCTATTGTCTGGCAAAAAAATATGCCAGTATTTTTTATCTGCTCTTACATTAATGTGCTAGGCTGAAGGCTGGAGGTGAAACATGACTCATTGTGTGGACAAACCTCTCATCTTCTATTGCTTTGTGGACCAAAACTACAGGGTAAACCAGCAAAATTGTCGCTGCTCTGCTACCCATAGACATACCTCAGGCACCAGCCTCTGTTAGTGATGCCTTCCTGCTGTTGAGTTTTCTTGCCTGTAATTATCAAAACCTTTGAACTATTTGAGCCTCCAATTGCTCTTTTGGGCTGGTGACCCCCAGAGCTGCCCTCACCTCGTGAAGGGGCAGCAAAGGCTGTGGCAGAGGCTGTGGGGTGAAGGCAGCCCACGATGCTCTGTCCCCGCTGCTGTGTGGGCTGTCTCGTGGTGGTTATTAATGCCTCTGCTTTGCTTACCCAAGTGCTTAGATGGTTCAATACATTCTCAGACCTGTCCTTACACTATTGTTGGGAAAGATTCATTAGGACTTTGGCTGGAAATTATAGTGACAGAGCTGGGTAATTTATGGCTTTTCTTGAGGGTTGTGCAATTATTCAATAAGTGTCTTTCCTTCCTCTACCTCCCACCAGCCACTTGTTGGAAATAAATATTGAATTTATTTGCGGAAAAGTAACCATTGACAAAGCTGTGAATGGATGGGAAAAACCCAGCGAGGCTGTTTGGGTCTTTGCTTACTCTCCCCTGTGGGGATGAGCACTCCCTCCTCAGCTCCTGGCTGCGTGTGCGTCACTTCCTTGGCACTGTTGCCACCAGGTCTTTCCATCTGCTCCTCACAAGGTCCCTGTTCACCCCAGACTGCCCAGTGGTGTCCAGTTTTGTGTTTTATTTATTGCTTTCTGCCTTCCCCAGCCTGTGATGGGAAGCTCCCCAAAGCCAGTGCTGTAGCTGCAGTGCCAGCTCTCAAAGCAAAGCTCCAACCAAAGCCTGGTGTCTCAAGTGTCAAAGCCACTTGTTAGGACCCTGCTGGCATCAGTCCCGCAGCCCTGGGGCCACCCCCTGGCCCCACAGTGGTCCCCAGTTCAGTGACTGATGCCTCTCAACATCTGCATCTCTTTCAAAGGCACCTTAGATCTTTTTCACTTCCAAGCACCCGCTGATGGGACCTGTTAATGCTGATGAAGTCCAGCCCCAGCTCCACAGTTCCTCTTCGCTGGTTTGGGCAGCACCAGGGAGAGGGAAGAAGCAGGGAGCTGGGACCATCCCCAGCTGAGCAAAGAAGCAGCTCGCCCAGTCCCAGGAGAGTGACAGCATCGGGGGCAGGCACCGTGTGGACCTCACCAGACCGGCAGGTCCCACTGAACCTGGGCTCCGCGTGGGACTTCCCACCTTCCCAGCCTGCTTCAGAGCAGCTATCCTCTGGGATGGCTGATCCCTGTGGGGGGCAGTGACATGGCATTTCACCTTACCGTGCTGTCAGGTTATTCAGCTGGATAAACTCCTGGCAGGCCTCATTGGGCTCTTCCCCTGGGAGATGAGGAGACCCCCGCTAAGGGCAATCCCAGCCTACAAAATCAGGCTCTTGCTCAGCAGCTCCTGACAGAGGAGATGCTTAGCCTCACCTGACAGACCTTGTTCATCTGTACTCATCCCTGTGCCTAACCATGGGTAGGGTTCCTCCGTGCCCGTGCAGCCCCTGGGCTCCTTCAGGGGAAAGTGGGGCTGAGAAGTGCCTCTGCCAAAGTGAAGCACCCAGGGGTGAGCATGGCACCCTCTAATCCCACTGCAAGAGGGATTTCTATGAGGGGGTGCCATCGATGGAGGTATTGGCACCAGAGTGTTTCCCCTGTTATCTCTCCTGTTCCTTTGTGCTTTAACATTCTGTTTGAATTAGTGGGGCCTGTTCCTCGCAGCGTGCATGACTATGCATTTGTCTACTTTGGATTTCATCCGCCATTGACTGGCCCATCCATCAAGCTCTTTTCAGGCCTTTTGAAGTTCCCTGTAGCCTTCGCTTGTTCCGAACACTCTGTGCAGTTTGGGTCCTCTGCCAGGTTTTTCTTATGACATTTTTCATTCTCCTTTTCCAGATCATTAAGGCATCTCTTTAACACCCGTGGTATTGACACAAAAACTTGGGGAGCCTCCCCATGGGTACCATAGCCTTCTGGAAGGTAGCCCTCATTAATATATGCTGTTTTGCCTCTTTGCTTCAAACCATTAGTGTTACTTTTTCCATTTGCTTTGCAGGCTTTTAATTCCCTTAATAGTCTCTCGTAAGGGACCCTTGTCAAAGAGCTTTGAAACCCCAAACATACTATGTCAAGTAGTTCTCCTTAGTTTGCCCTCCTGACAATGGAAGAAAGCATCCCAGCAAATAGATAGCATGAACTCCTTTCAGGAAGCCAGGACTGCTTGCTACTTTCTCACTTAGTTAATTTACAGGTTTTAAAATTCAGCTTCTTATGAGCACCTTCATCTCTAACCACCGATTCAGTTCTCACAGCCCTAAAGAGAGTCGTGTCTCCATGCCTGCCAGAGAGCAGGCTATTTCCCTCACTGGCTCTTTTGTTAGCAGCCAGGTCACTTGGCAAGTGAGAGCCATCAGAGCCTTCGGGTATTTCACTTTCAACTTCAGAAGCTTTGTGCTGGCCAGACTCATACCGTTTCTGCTCCTTTGGCACGGCTCTTTGTAGAAATATTTCGTTGTTATCACCTGAAAATAATGGGCATCTCTCTGCTATCCCTGCTAGGCATCAGGTGGTCTAAAAGAAAGCCCTCCTTGGCTCTCCTACAACACCTTAGCCTGCCCTGGCTCTTCCCATCACACCCCGGTGATGCCGGTGCTGGCAAGTCAAGTCACGCAGCAGTGCCGAGGGAGCAGGATGGGCTGATAAGATCCCTGCCGGAGCTGGGCTGGCTCTGCATTACAGGTACAGGGTAAAAACCTGTTTCACCCACCTCGGGTGATTCATGCCTCTCCACTCCTGTGAATCATCCTGGCTGTTGTGTAAGGCTTATGCTGCTTGTGTGGCAGGGATGTATTTTCTGTGGCTTTTATAAAGTTTTGCACAATTTATACCTGCTGCTTCTGCCTTAAAACATTTACACTCCTTATTCAAGGCCTTAGGATTTATGGTTCCTTTCCTGTGACCCTGGGAATGGTATCATCAGTGGGATGATCCTTGGGCCAAGACGCTGTTTATTGTTATCAAAAACAATCCTGCTCTACAGAAATTCCTGACCACAAGGAAGGGAAACTGCTGTTTTTCTCTCCAACACCTATGCCTATGAATCTTTAAACAGGAGGAATTATTTCCCTGAATACTGCGCACTGAAGACATTTAACTCTAAGGATATGTGACAGCTCATCAGACAAGGAAGCGAGATGGTTTTGGGGCTGTGGAGGGAACGCCAAGTTCATTTGCTGGGAACAACCCCTCTGCTGGGAATTCCCACAGCTGCCAGGCAGGAAAACCAACCATGTTTAGTAATGGGGTAACCCCCCTCCTACCTGGGGGTACCCTGTGCCCAAGCAGCTGGGGGAATTCCCTGGTGCAACCACTTGCACTGGCCAGGGCTTGAGGTTTTGTGTTTTTTAAACAGCGTGTGGCAACTTTTGCCTAAACTTCTCCAGACAGACCTTTTGTGCCAGATTACCTGTCTAGCTGGGCTCTTATCGACGTGTTTATCACTGCCGCCTCTCGCTGTCAGCACTGTTTATAGGCAGGGGAACCGAAACCCTATGCTAAGAAATTTTCTCCTCCTCTTTTCTTTCAAATCTGCATCTGCTCCAGACTCCCTTTCATTAGAGACCACATGAAAGACAAAATAATCCCAGGCTATCAGGCACAGAAACCTTCGCAAGGTAAACTCCTCTCTGCTGGTAAATAAGGCACTCCCTGGCTGGGGCTCTGCCCTGGCACCCAGGGAGGTCCTGTCCAGCCCCTGTCACCTGCATCCCTATTCCTGGGTACCTGCAATGCCTTCAACACCCACGGGGGCATTTGCAGACCCACAGTGAGAATTCAGAGTGCAAAGTAATGTTGGACGCCAGGGATTTCATCCTGCACCTGCATCCCTGTTGTGGTGGTGCACAGAGAATGCCCCCAGGGAGGCTTGGGGGGAAGGGGTGGGGGGATGCGTTCCGTGCCTTTTTTACCTGTTGTAAAAATATTTGTAGAGTTGCAGCAGGCTGTAAAGAGCAATTTTTGGGGAGGGAGGAGCAGGGCTGATACCGATTAGGCAGGAAATGGCTCAGTGTGGATGGCATCCATATGGGAGAGCTGATAGATTTGGCGTCTTGAAGGCATCCCTTGATGGATCCACTGATAACCTGGCAGCAAAACAGACCTGGGCTCTCTGATTCCCTGCCAGCAGCTGAGCCGCAGCCTGCTTGCTTGGCCTTCGTTAACACCTTTCTGCCATGAGAACTTGTTGCCCTGCCCTGGGGACCAGTGGCCCCATGGAAACCCTGGGGGGCTCAGCTGGCCAGTCCCCACTGTGCTGCCTGCCGGGGATGCTGCTCCAGCTCCTTCCCTTTGAAGGCTCAGTGTGAAATCTGGTAGGAGTTTAGGGAGGCAGAAGGGCAGCTTGCAGAGCAGCCTGCGTCCTTGGGATGAAAAAGCTTCGTTTTGCAGCTCTGGAAAGAATCAGCACGTTCCAGGCTGGGCTCCTGCCTTCCATTGGAGACAGATGGGAGTGCAAAACACAGGGAAGGCGTCCGGCTGCTCCCGCCATGCAGGGGAGCAGCTCTCAGGCATGGGTCCTGCTCCGTGTCTTTCTCTGGGCACTTTAATTTCGTGGCCCACCATTTGTGCACATCCATAATATTCAAAGCCAGCATGGAGGTGGTGGGAAGCCAATGGCCCAGATGTGTCACTGGAGACCCTCAGGGTGACTGGGAACCCAGTGAGGCCTTCCTGTGCTGAGGAACACTGGTGCATCCTACTCTGTGGTGGCTTTCCCTCTCTGGAAATTGGCAGGAAAAACACGAGGATTTCAGAGGAAAATCAAGATGTAGCAGGATGATGTATGGAAAGGAAGCAAGGTGGAGAAAATGGTCATGTAGCAGAGGGCAATGGTCCCTTGCAGAGATGAACTGGAGACTTGAAAGGCAGAAGCCATTTTGTGTGCCTGCTGGTGCTTAGTGCTGCTGAGGGTCTGCAGACTCCTTCACCAGCCCCTACCAGGTTGGCCAAACACAGAATATGAAACTGAACCTTGGTATGGTTTGGCAGGAAAGTTTTTTGCATGGGCATAATTGCCTCCTGCATGACTCACTGGGTAATACTTTTGGGGAAAAAAAAACTGTCAGCGAAGTTGTGCTTCCTTCCATGCTGCAAAACAGGTCAGGATCAGTGGATTGTCCTGACACCACCTCCCTGAACTCCCCATCCCTCTCTCCCTCAAGCACCTATGGAGTTCCCTGGTGAAGTGTGACTGGGCTCTCCTGTGCTGTTAACAAATTTGTGCCCAGATTAAAATGAAGCTCTTGTAGCAGAAGGTGAGCTATGCAATGACTGCCCAAAAGCTGCCCGGGGTTATGGCAAACCTGATGGTTAAAATAGATTCCCCCAAAAGTGCAGGCAGCTCTCCCACTCACTGGCTGCATTAGCCACAGCAAGAGCTGCTTGCTCCTGCTCGAGGGTCACGGCCTCCCCAGCTGCGAGTTGGGACAGTAATTTTTCCCTGTGGTTATTTCTGCGATAACTTATTTCAGGTTTTTATGATGCTTACAAATTGGACAACATCTTAAACCATAATTCAGGCCTTAACTGGCTTTAAATGTGTGTGATTTTACAGGGATGTGTAAAATATTTTTAAGCATTGATAAATTCCAGGGACTGGAGCTGTGGGCAGATGGGGAGGGATGGAGGGTCCGGCCCAAAAATGTTTTTGGAGACACAGGCTGGGAACCAGCAATTGGGAGTTGTTTACAACCATGAGGAGCTATGTGGTTTGAACAGGTTGTAGACCACATAGCAAAATGTTTATGGGGAGTGAAACTGCACCTCCTCTTCCCCTTAAAATTGGTTTAATTTGTACGAATTAGCTGTGTAGCCAAGCACTTGATACTGATACACAAGAATTGCTGTGGCAGGGAGATGGCTCCCAGGTGCTGGAAATAAAAGGGAGCAGATGAACTGGACTGAAGTTGTGTTCCTCAGGAACATCAATCAGCATGGCAGGAACTGGCCATGTGAACTGTCTTGTGCCTTTGAACAATCCTCCACCAACTGCTTTCTGCTGAGAAGGTGGCTGCTCCACTCCTGCTGCCCCATTAAAGCAGCAGGAGTCGGGAGGCAAACCCGACCCTGAGGATTGCTGGGTAGGGGATGGGTGTGCAGCAGTGAAATAGGGCTGCAGCCACCCCACCTCTTGCCTGGGGCAGGCACAGGATCTGGCAGAGCCGTGGTGGCTCCAGTCTCTCAGGCAAGACTGCGGCCACACAGGGGATGGGTTTGCTGCCACATGTGTTGCACAGCGGTTGAGTGAGGACAGCATCCCAAGGGTGGCTTGCAGAGGTGGGTAGGGAGGGATCTGTCAGGTACTACTCCCTTCCTTAATGAGCAGGAGGCGCGCTCTGGCTGGGATTGGATTTGCCAATACTGACAGAACCAGGGCTGCTAACACAGCGCATGGTCCCGGAGCAGAGGCACCCAGGCGGATCACACGGGTGAGGTCGAGCTGGGATTTGGTTCTTGTCCTTCACAAGCAAGAAGGTGCTTTGGGTAAGCAAACGTGATCCCGCGGCAGGGAGCTGGATCCAATCAGCGGGCAAGGCTCCAGGAATGGTGCTGCTTCCAAGCAGGGAGGCAGGAGGACTGTCCTAAGCAAACTGGCTGTTTCAGGTGAAGTCTTGGCGAGCAGAGTGTGGGGAGGTGGGAGCTGCACAGACATGGCACCAGCCTGTGTGCCCTCATCGCCAGCAGGCGAGGAGCTCTGTGGGTGTTTGTGTTTGTAGAAATAACACTCTTGTCTTGCTCTTTCCTTTCGTGAGGGTGTGGGCATTTGACTGAAATGCAATCCCAGGAAAGGCCAACGATTTTGGCTGTTGTTGCAGGCACATAAGGAAGATGTTATTGTCAAGTCTTCCCCTCCATCCAGGAAAGAGGTGTTGCAGAGGTGGCTGGAGACTGCAGGGAGATGGGGGGAAACAGGGGAACCCCTGGGCAAGGTAGGGTGGCAGCAGAGAATCCGGGGGAGCTCTTTGGCAAGTAGTCTGCCATCACAACAGCACCCATGGCCAGGCTGGCCTAGCTGCCAACATCTCCTTCTGCCAGGCTTGGATGACTGCAGCCGCCAGTCTCATCACCAAAGCCCACGTGAGATTTCCTGCCTGCATCTCTTCCAAAAAAAGCAACTTCCAGCCCACGGGAGAAAACCAAGCGTAAGGGTAGAGACGCTGTGATGATGCATCGTCTCACCGACACCCACCCACGGCTGCAGGAGGAGGGACCCGCTGGGCAGCCCTGGACCCTGCTGCAGGGGATGGGGCCTGGGGGCCAGCTGTGGCCATCTGATTTACTGACACTGGGAGCTTTCAGAATCCCATCACTGGAGCAGTGTGACTGACATCCCTCCAAAGGACATTGCTCCAAGAGACACCCCAGGAAAGCTTTGTATGAAGCTCCTTGGGGACAGGCAGCGCTGGGGGATCCCGTACTCCATGCACAGCTGATGCCCATGAAATGCACTGAACTCCTCCAAGGCTGCCCCAAGGGTCAGTGAGGGGTTGGGGACCAGTGAGACTGTTCTGGGTTCTGGCCATGTGCTGCCAGCAAGCGCAGGGTGCCCCAAACACAGCAGCTGTGCACCCAGCGAGTATGCTGGAGGGAGCCTGGGGGTGGACTGTGAATTTGGGGAGAGCTCCACCCCTGAGTTTCCTGCAGGGCAGGTTTGCAGGCAGAGGGGAGCATCTTAGGGAGGTAACAAGGTGCTGACAAGAGACGGTTTGTTTTTCCGGCTGGTGTTTCACAGCTCCCTGTGGAGCTGTCCATGGGACAGGGGAGCGCCGAGGCAGGGGAGCACCCCACGGGGCCGAGGGCTGCTCTCACTCACAGGAAAGGGCGCAGGAGATGCTGGCTGTTGGTATGAATGCAGCCCGGCTCCGCCATAAGGAAGTGATTGAAGCTTTCACGATCTGTTTAAGCAGTGACATATGTTTCCTGCAGGCGCTGCGTGCTGCATGCCAGCAGATGAGATACGGCCCCGCGTCCCTGCCTGGCTCTGCCAGGGGTAGGGCTGGCCCCATCCCCACGGCCGCGTTTGATACGGCCACGGCCGTCTCTGCCTGTGTGGGAAGGGGAAATTGCTCCCACGGCAAAGGGAAATAAACATGAGGAGACCAGCCTTGACAAAAAGCGTGTGTTTCTCTGGTCTGGGGCCCCGCTGCGGGTGAGAGCCACATGACGCGCAGTGGGGCTGGGGATGAGGGAGGGGAAGCTGGGGCTGCGGTGATGTCTGCAAACTCCCTCTCATTTTCAGGGGGTCTCTCCCTCCAGGTCTCAGCTTTCAGTGCTGAGACATCAGAGGAACCAGTGCCAGGGGAGTTGTGGGGTATGGAAAAGGTCTAACTGCCCAAACCATCGAGCCCAGGTGAGGTGCTCTGCCAGATCTAGAAGCAGCCAAAGTGGGCTGAGTGATTTCCCTGGGGAGGGGACTCTCCTCTGGAAACTGCAGTGTCTGAGCACCCAGGCACTGATACTCAGGCTCAGGCTTGCATGGATTCCAGATCCATCCTCACCTGCACACCTCAGCTCTTTCTGCCCCATCCTTCAGCACAGGGGAAGTACTTCAGAAGATAAAATACTGACTGGGGACCTTGGGCCAGGAGTGTGCCGAGCTCATTGAGTGCTGGGGATGGCTGAGACATCAGACAGCTGTGAAACCATGAGCAAGAGAATTTGGACATCATTCAGGAGCTGGAAGCAGGTGATGGTCCCCAGGTCTGAGAAGGGCATAAGCAGCCATGGTCTGTGAAAATTTTTGCCGGTAATTGAGGCCATGCAGGGGGCTTAGCTGGAGAAAGGGGAGAAGGCAATTGTTAGGAGAGATGCATGGCTGGGGGCTGTCAGAAGGAATGCAGGCCCTGCTGTGGGGCAACATCCATGGTGGCTGGTGTGGCTGACCCCCACCCAGACACCCATGCAGCCTCCAGCCTGTCCAGGATGAGCCTAAAGATGAGTTTGTAGCAGAGGTTGTAAACTGGGTGTGAGAGTGAGAGAGGGAAGGGAAGAAGATGCTTTACAGTTGAGCTGAAAGCTCCAAGAGCTTCTTTGTGATTCCTAAGGACCAGTGTCTCCCCTGGCATCAGTAGCCTGTTGACTATACTGACAGAAAAGAGACATCCAGGATCAGGGCTTCCCATACCTTACTGGGGATTTTGGCCTTAAAACATAGCCTTCTTCCTTAGCGAGAGGGCAGAGAGCCCTACAGCCTTCCTGTGCTGCAGGGCAGCACCAGCTCCCTGGTTCTCCCATTAGCTCCCACATCTTTCAGCAGTGAGGCACCAGGCAAGGCAGTGCTCACCTTCAGAGCAGCAGCAGTCCATCCTCACCGTGTGCCTTTCCAACAAGGAAGAGCGATTTTATGAAAGGACTTTTGTCCTTCTGAAGTTTTCTTAGAGAGTGCTTTTATCCCCTCACTTCTCCACACTGGGTGCATTTATCTGCAGGATTACAGGTATTTCTTGGAGTAGTTGGGAATATCTCCTTGCCTGGTGTTTGCCCAGGTTCAGGAGCCTCCAGTTTGTGCCTGGTAGTGCTAGTGCAGGATTTCAAGTGATACCTTGCTCCAGGAGGCTGCACTGAGTCAATGAGACATTTAAAGCACGTGCGTGTGTGTGTGTGTGTGTGTGTGTGTGTGTGTGTGTGTTGGCAGGGGCTGTTTTGTCAGGAATAGGCATCACCCTCGTGAAGTTTCATGACTGCAGTCAGCAGCAGCCAGAGCTCTCCTGTCTGCACAGCCAGGGCTTTCTCTGCAGGTTTCAGACATCCCAGGCCCATGTTCATTAGCAGGTAGCCAAGGTTTGCTGTGACTCAGTGCAGCCGTTTGCTCCAGCACTGGATTACCTTCACACATTACAAATCAGTGCCGAGTTTCTCCACGGTTTTGGCACTGGGCAGGTGCCTGGAGCACGTCGCAGGGAAGAAAAGGCTGGGGGAGGCGGAGCAGGTGAACTTCACTCTTCCAGCTCTGGAACAAAGCTCCTACTCCTGGATGTAGCCTTTGTAGGGAGAGATGACGTTCTTTGCCCTGCTGGCAGCACCGCAGAGAGCTCTGCAGTGCCATGCCTCTGCTCAGGCACGTGGAGCATCACAACAATGGGGCTGCTTTCCCCAAAAGCTGCTCCCTGGCAGGCATTGAGACAGCCCGCACCGAGCAGCAGTTGATCATTCTCCATGTAACTGCTAGGGATGCCTAAATAATTCATTAATGGTTTGGGGAAACAAAAATATTGTGCAGTGAGTCATTTCTTGCCAGTGATGTTGTGCACAGCTAAGCAGCTCACAGGTAGCCACAATGGTGCGGTGTTTGTGGGACATCATGGGCCCAGGCTTTTTCCTCTGACTTTTTATTTCTTTTTTTTCCCATGTGAACTGTTGCGTCTCTGCACAAACATGAAGGGAAGTAGGGTGAGGTGGTTAAAACAGAGCATGGTCTGGCAGCAGAGGATATGGGGAGCAGGCAGGGGCTCATGAGACCACCACAGCCTTGCTTGGCCTGGCTCTTTGCATTGCACATAGGAGCCATGGGGACATCAGAAATTTCTTCTCTCAAAACCTCATTTCCAGCAATGAGACTGGTGGCACCAAGCCAGGCAGAGCCCCCCCCAGCCAGTCCCCATGCACTGATGACAAAGAGCTCCAGGAAACCCATCCCAGACCCAGCGTGGGCAGGGGAAGGGCCCAAGAGCTTCATGCTGATAGCAGTGACAAGGAACTCCTGTTTCTCCAAAGGCATCTGGGAAATGTTCCCAACTGTCTGTCCCGGGCATGTCACAGTGCTGGAGGCAGCAGGCTGAAAGCAGGGCTCCAGCTCTCTGTGGGTGCCCCAGGCCAAGGGGCAGGAAATTCCCTGAACCGCTCTGGGCAAGAATCACCCCAGAGCTGGGCTTTGGACATGGTGGGAAGTTTGTGCCCCAGCACAAGCTGCGACTTGTGCGGGTTCCTGGAGGAAGCCCATGCTGCATCCCCTGCAGCTCCTGCTTGTCACTGTTAAATTTCCATTTTAACGTGGAAACAGCTGTTTTCATGGTACCTCTGTGTTATTTACACAGTCATGCATTCAATCCCTGCTGAAAACCACGTTATGCACTCCAGCAGCGCTCTGTTGTCTCACAGGTACCAAGTGGGTGGATGGGGAAGTGATGCCAGCCCTGGGGTCAGGCCACCAGCACTCCTCATGCCTTGCCCATGGCCACCCTGGCAGTTCATGGTGAAACTGGGAAGATTTAAGGGGGCAAACCTGTCTCAGAGTGTTCCTGGTCCGGAGCAATGGCTGTGGATGAACCTGTCTCCATCCCTGTGAACCGAGCCCTCCAAGCCTGAGAACGGGATGCTTGATGCACATCAAGGGACAGAGACAACTATTGGCTGTGATCAATGGTGCTTTGTTCTTGGCCCAGGAAGCAATGAAAATCCTCCTGCTTTGAAGCCTGAGGAGGCCTTTTTATTATATCCAGGGCTCCTGGAAAAGGAAGCTCCAAGTGCTTTCCCATAACGCGATAAAAAGCTCTCCTGGCGGAGACCACAGCAACTCCTTACACGTGAGAGCAGTGAGTCGGTGCAGCATAAGGCTGAGCTCAGTGCTTGCCCAACCACTGGAAATCACTGATTCTTGGCATGTATGTAATTGGGATTTGTAAACCTTGGTGTGAGTTCTGTTGACCTTGCACTTCACCCCAGAGACCTGACAGCTGTGGTGCCTTGTCCATGTTAGCGCCTGGTCCTGTGGCCATACAGCAGTGGGGGTCAAGCAGACCCTGGACCCTCTGTTGTGGTTGGGAAGCACTGGGGAGGTTCAGGTCATGCAGCAGAAGAGAGTCCACAAGTCTCCCATGTCTGCACCTGAGAGTGGGCAGCTGTGGGCGAGTGCTGGGGTGCATGGTGGGATCTCCTGCACTCATGCAGGGATGCTCCTGGGTCAGGAGGCTGCCAGAGCACCTGTGGCTTTGGGGAGGTGGGGGGAGGGTGGCCGAGGGGAGCCTGGAGTTGCTCCTGATTCTTTCTCACAAGGCTGGGGCACAGTGGGTCCTCCTTGGCACAGCCCCCAGCCTGACTGGGTAACTCCTAAGTGGTAAAGCTGGCCTAATTAGTCTGTTTAATCTTCTCCCATAAATCACTCCTCCCCATCCCCTGCAGACTATCGGCAGCATCTGAAGTCATTAGTTAATTTAAACCTGGGAGTTCACACGTTGGCTTATCGGAGCCATCTCCTTTCCCCGCTAAGCGCTTGCTCGGTGCATCCCTGGCTGCTGCTCGATCCGATCTGCGCCCGCTTTGAAGCCGTGATGGGCTGCCAGCAGGCGAGGTGCTGCCTGTTCCCCTGCCTGCTTCGCTGCCTGCTGGCAGGTGGGAGGGGAGATGGAGATTCTGCTTCTCCCCTTCCCCGCGCTCCCCAGTTTTTGAACTTCTCTGACTCATCCATTTGATTTGATGTTTTCACCTTTGTTTTACAAATAGCAGTTTGCCCGAATGCTGGAAGGAGAAGGCAGCTCCGATGCTGCTGCAGCTTCCCCGGCTGCCAGGGGAAGTAATAGAATCTTAGAAGCATCTGGGTTGGAGAAGATCACCTGTAAGATCATCGAGTCAGGTGAGTGCAGTCCTGGGGAGGGAGATGGTGGGCACCCAGTCTGCCCTTGTACCTGGCAGGGATGTGGGAAAAGCTGGGATTACTGCAGGTTGACCATGGGGAAGTGCAGAGTTGGCAAGGGATCCCACTAATGGCTTGTATTGCCCATTGGTTGTGCTGTCACTTCTCCATCCTCTTCTCCTCTTCCCTGGGTCTCCAGGCTGATGGGAGCAGGACTCCCCGAGTCTCCAGGGTGGGATGTCCCCAGCTACATGGGAATCAGGGATGCCTAAAGTGAGCTCTTTTGGTTTGGGGGCAATGCTGACAGCCTGGGCACACACCTGTCCTTCCCTCTGCATGGGCAGGTGGCAGTGAGCCCGAGGGTCTTGGCAGGGCCAGCAACACAAACGCTCAGCTCCTGGTGCAAGATGGGAGGGGGACAGTGCGGGGCTTGGCAGCAGGAGTGAGGTAGCTGGACTGGGGAGACCTGACAGCAATAGGGTCTGGTGGCTCCCAGCTGTTTTTCCAGGGAGCACCGTGAGGTGGGAGTCATCCTGGCCACCGGGTGCCATGCTGCACCCATGGACAGGAAGCACCCAGCCGGGAAAATGCCTGGCTGGGTGCCCTGCTCACAGAGCAGCTCAGGGCAGCCCCCTCCCACAGCAGCACCCCCAGGGCAGCCCCACATCGGGGCAGCAGCCAGGACAGCACCCACTGGCACAGCACATGGGACCCACTGCCCCCCAGGGGGCTCTGGCTGCTGCACGAGCTGGCACCTCGAGCGTGGGGTGTGGGTGATGCTGTGCACCCGGAGGGTGCCTGTCCTCCCAGTGCACCCCCTGCACCCCTGGGCTCTGCTCCTGTTGCTCCCAGCTCGGTGAGGGACAGCTGCTCACCCTGGGACCTGTCAGTCCCGGCTGCTTCCAAGAATACTCTATGCAGCCCTGGGGCACGGTGACTGACAGCACAAAAGAACCAGCCCATACAGCTTTTTGGGAATGCATTTTTGGCCAGAGCACCCTGAAGCAGCCCCATTAAAGCATCTTGATGGTTTCAGGAGAGGACACGGTGTCCGTACTCCTCAGCTGGCTTTGTGGCTGTCCTCTTCCTCCCACTTTCCTATTCCGAGGGGGAGCTGAAGCCGTGTTTGGTTTTGTAGTCCAGGCTCTGGATTTATTGCTTCCAGGTCTTCATGTGTTTGTTCATGAAATGAAAGACGGCTGGGTGAGCCTGCTTTCTACTCCTCTGGCCGGCCTTCTGCAGCCCACAGGGGATCTTTCTTCTCAGATGATGCCTCACGTCTCACAGGCACCCAAACACTGCCTGAGTGGGGGGCAGATGTTAAATCTGTGCCCTGGGTGGCAAGGTGACGCGGGGGAAGGCGCTGGTGCGAGCTGTGCACTCCCAGGCCCTACAGACCGTGCTGGGTACCGCACCGGGGTACACGGCCCCTGCCTGGGCGTGCTCCCGTTGTCCCCGGTCCCCAGGCTGCCGCTCCCCTTCTGCTGCGGCCGGAAGACATGAGCTCCCGATTAAAGGATATTTCAACCAGACGGAGGGGCTGCGGCAGCCGGGGGAACGCGCAGCAGGAGGGGACGGGGACAGGACGCCTGAGAGACCAGAGGAGAAGCTAATTCACGCTGGAATGTAAATACAGCAGCAGCATGCTGCTCCGCAGGGCGTGTCACCCCCCTCCTGGCTCTGGAACACGGGTTAGAGCTGCCCAGGACGGCTCAGGCCCCATCCCTGCCGTGCCAGAACCTGCATCTCACCTGCGCGCTGCGCAGAGGTGAGGAGGAGGAGGGTCAGGGGCTGTTGCAGCCGCCTAGTGCCACTGCTGCTCTTCCCGCCGTCCGCGTTGAGGTACCACAGGTTACATCCACTGCAGAGGGATGGAGTCTCAGCCGTCCCTAATAATCCTAAGAATCGATAGCAGTGTCATGGATGTGCAGAACAACAGCTCCGAGTTGAGAGGGGAACTTCTCAGCAGGATTAACTCTGAAACCTAGTGACAACACTTCCAAGTATCTGTGCTATCTATGTCCCTGCTGCTCATTCTAGCAGTTAGTTCTTACTAATGAGCTTTACTCAACAGCACTAGATTTGTCTGTAAGAGCAAATTCCAGGGATCAAAAAATAAGGTTTATGATGCAAATATTCTGTGAGATATCCAGATTTTAATGTATTTTTTTCTTTTGTTCCTTACTCCAGGGATAATTTTTAAAGGAAGCAAGGAGAGATCCTCTGGAATGTGAGAGAAAAAATTTTAGAAGAAAAGACCAAATAACATAAAATCACAGATTTAGTTTTGGTTGGTTTGGGGTTTTTTTAGCTTATAACCATGGAATTTGGAAAAGTTCCCTTCTGTTCAACCAGGGCAGTGTAAGCACAGATGCCCCGCCATGGGGAGCAGGTCAGGCTCATTCCCTCCTCTCCAGTTACAGAATATCACTGGGGAGGACATGGGCATGCTGATGGGTGCCAGGACTGGTGGCACAGGGTGAACCCCAGGCAGCCACCTCACTGTCCAGGGCAGAGAAAGCTCAGCAGATGGGTGGTCTGTGGCAGGTGGCAAAGAGACTCAAATAAGTCCCTAAAATGTCCAGCCCATGCTGGTAGTGGGTTCCTCCTCTGTCCCAAGGTTGGACCCCAGTGCAAGGACCTGATCTCAGGCACAGATGCTGGGAGAATTCACACCCCAAGACAGGTTGTTTTTCAGTTTTCTTTAATCTTCCACGTGACTTTTTTTTTTTTCTTTTTGAGGCAGGAGTACTAACTGCTAAGGATGCATATGGAATTTGAATATGAATGATAAGAACAGCTGTGTATATCTATTATGAATGAATATAAACAGAAATGTATAAACTGAGATTTTAGGGCTTTTGGAAGAATTAGTGCCTTTGTTCCTGGATTTTTTTCCTATCAAAGTTTGAACCAAAGCCCATTAGCCTGGACTTTCCCGCAGCCGACCAAGCCAGGAGCTTCATTTCGTCCTGGCTCTGAGCCATGCTGAATTCTCCTCAACAGCTCAGTGAGCCCTAATCCTAACAAATTTACCCAGAGAAGTGGGTCTCTTATTACACAGTCTAATTTGAATGCTTTCCAAGGTTAATTTCAGCTCCCTCTCCCTCTCCAAACACGCCTGCCCCTCCAGAGCCAGCTCCCCCCTTCCCCATCTCCCCCCTGGCTCCCCGTTAGCGCCAGCCTGGGGAGAGCAGCCCCCTTCACCACCGAGATGGTTTTTAAACGAGAAAATAATGGGATGTGTGTCCCTGGGTCTGGACTCTGCCTGGAGGGTTTCTTAATGCTGAGCGACTTCCTCCGCAAATTAATTGCAACTTTCGTTGGGTGAAAATAGCCCTGGAAGCCCCTTCCCCACAGGCTCTTCCGCACGTGATATTGCTCAGTTCATAATCGGATTCCTACGACTCTATTCTTTCCTTCCTGTCCCCAGTGTCCTGGTGAGTGTCCACGAGGGGCCAGCAGGGTGACCCACCTGGCAACCGGGCCATGGCCGGGAGCATCGCTGCCACCCGGCCGAGACAGCCCTGGCTCTTGCTTTGCAACAGACTGTGCAAGAAAACCTCAGCGTGGGGAAACTGAAACCTGGCCCAGTGCAGGGAGCAGCTGTCAGATGCATTAGGGAAGGGATAGAGAAAGAACCAGCTATGCCTGGTGGACAGCGATTGCAGGAGAGGGGCGGTGGGGTAGCAGGGGTTCACTGCAGGGGGTTAAAAGGGACAGAACAAGAGGCAGTGGGTTTAGACTGAAAGAGGGTCGATTTAGATTAAATATAAGGAGTGAGTATTTTTTACATTGGGAATGGTAAAACATTGGCACAGCCTGCCCAGAGAAGGTGGTGAATGCGCCACCCCTGGAAGGCCTGGCTGGATGGGGCTCTGACTACCTGAACTGGCTGAAGATCCCCCTGCCCATGGCAAGGGGGTTGGACTAGATGGCATTTAAAGGTCCAACCCAAACGATTCTATGATTCTATAAAAGGAAAGGTTAGGTGGAAAAATTGTACAGATGAGCCAGGAGCCCACCTCACCCACCAGCCCACCTGGATGTGGCCCCAGGGATAATTTCTTCTGGCTTTTATCTGCAAGAAGCAGAGACTTGCCCCACCAGCTGGGCCTGGGGGGTTGTGCTGGGTCATGGTAGGTGTGAAATGGCAACTCTGCAGCCCTGGGACAGGGGTTTTCCACATGTCCTCAGGCAGTGAGGTCCCAGGTGCATGGGGCAGAGTGCCCTGCCTGTCTCCCAGCTGCCATGGAGCTGAGATTCACCCTACTTACTCTCCTCTCCTTTCTTCTCATTTTTCTTCTTTATACTTAGTTAATGCTTTTATATTTGCTTACTCTGAACATCACAGGTAGTGCAATATTTCATCACCCTGGCAGGAAATGGGGCAGAGAAGGGGTTGGGGATGTGCCCTGTGCCGTGCCAGGGTGGCTGAGCTGGGCTGGAGTACCAGTGGGATGACAATGATGCTGGGCTCTTCCCATCAGTGGTTCCATGAAGATGTCCTCTCTGAAGTGCCTCCACAGGTCACGTCTTCTGCTGTCACATCCTGCTGCCAGGTAGCCTCCTGTGCGTGCTCCCTGTCCCTTGAAGCCTTGCTGCCCAGCAGTCACCTTGCTGAGTGGATACCCATGTCTGATGATTTTGCTCCAGGCGTACGAGCTGCACATATCAAAGCTGAGCCACATCTTATCTCCTGGCTGTTCCTGCCTGTTCCCAGCCTGTGAATCCTGGCTGCAGGGTGTTTGCTCTGCTTCCCCAGCACTGTGTGGTGTGGTGGATTTGGGGTGCCAGCTTCAGGGTGAGGGGCACCCCGGGGCAGGTCTCTGGGGTGCAGGTTGGAAGGGCCAGCACAGACACGGCCCTATCTGCCAGGAGGATGCTGGTCATTGCTGTGAGGTCAACCTTAAATAATGGGAATAATAAAAATAAGGCTGCCTGGACTAAAGGAGAGAGAGCAAACTGAATCCTAATGAGGTTGCATGGACACATCAGCATGACCATTCACAGAAATAATTTTTAAAAAGAAAAAAAAGCATCGAGTTTAGATCAAAGTGTTTGGGACACAGCAGCCAAGGCACAATCCCACAAGGACACCCTGGGATAGGACATCCCCACTGAGATCCCACATCCATGAGCTGCTCCTGCCCTGTTGTGCTAGGGAAGGTCCAGGGCAACCCTTGACTACAGAGGGTGTGGGAAAAGAGCCCAGAGGATTTAGGGAGATGCTGCTTCATTCAGGATAGGAACTGGTATCTTGTCACCAGCTTTACTGCAGCTGATGCAGTGCCTAGTGTGAAGGGGCAGAACATTTGCTTTTATGGATGGCCAAAATTTACCAAGCTGTAGTGACAAACACTGAAAAAGGAAGTTTTAGAAGGGAAATTAAACATTAATATTTTAGGGCTTAAGGCAATCCTCAGTGCAAAGGCAGGAAAGTAATTATTGTTGTAGATGGAGAAATAACCAGCATAAATGGAAGTGGGGCAAGTGCAGGTTCAAGGGGCCACAAGGAGGATGGGCAAGGGCTCTCCAGGAGATGGCAAGGAATGAGCCTGGAGGCCCCAGGAATCCCCCCCAGCACACCAAGCCCCACCAGCACCGTATTGCAGGGGGGGCTGTGCCTGCAATAACCCAGCCCTCCTCCTCCTCCTTGCCTTGGCTCCGCTGGCCACAGGCCAGGTGAAACGCTCCCCCGAGCACGGCGAGGACTGGTCCAACCCCGCACAGCTCCAATTATCCCTGGCTGGAGACTTTCCAGGAATCCCATCCCCTCTCCCTCCACCGACCCTGCCTCCCCCAGCCTCCCCCCCCTCAAAGCAATTTGACTTTTATAGTAATAACTTCTGAACCCTGGACTGGGGCCGTGCCAAGGAAAGCAGCAGAAAACAATGTGATGGGCCTCGGCAGGCGCGGAAACTCCAGCGACCGAGACCAGCCCTAAAATAACTTTTGAGTGATGGTTATTTATTCTGGGAGAAAGTTCGTTCATTCACAATTTGGAGGGGAGACAAATGAGGGCGGGCTGGGGCTGCACAGCGGCAGCACGCCGTGGCTGCGGATGCAGGGCGCCTGCAGCGCCAGGGCAGCCACCCTGCCCGTGGTCCTTCTGCCCATGTCCTGCTGGAAAACTCCTTTTAAAAATATTTGGGTTCATCTTAAAGCCCTGGGCTCAGGTGGAGGAGTCCAGCTCAAGGCTGTGGGTCTGTATGGGCCACCAGGTGCAGGGGGCTGCACTTCATGTGTTTGTGCCTGCACATGTTTCAGCTTCCGCGGGCATGCTGTTCAGCATGGTGGCTGTGCCCCATGCCACTGGCTTGCACACCTGCACCTGGGCTCTGCACACTGAAGCCATCGTTGTCCAATGGGCAGCAGGTGGTGCAGGCAAACTCCAGGCAGGAACACACAGCACCCTGCTGCCAGTTCTGTTGAGTATCAGTGTGTGCACGGCAGCTGTCAGCCAACATCAGCTGGGCAAGAAATGAGTGGTGCAACCTCAGTAGTTCTGCAGCTCTGAGCTGCCACAGCTTCCCTGCAATGCACAGGAGCTGAAACAGAGCTCCCAGAGGAGCCTTGAGCAACCTGGGTAACCCTGGGTGCTTCTGAATTGGGGACACTCCAAAGGAGGCAGGCAGCCAGCCAGCCCTTAGCACTGCCACGTGTCTGCTCGTGCAAGTGTTTTATGGTCCCTGTCACCACGGGCTGGGCACTCACCGGGATCTGGAGTGCAGTGGTGACTCTGCCAGACAAGACTCAGGGTGCCTGTGTTATCCTCGGGGTGGACAGCTGGGCTCCCTTGGCAGGTTTGGAGAAAAATGCTGGGGAAACCTGGTGTCTGCCTGCTGGGTGACAGGGGTGACAGAGACCTCGCAGCGTGGCTCTGTGGGCAGCTGGGTAGGAGAGGGACAGACAATGACTTGAGGGCCTTGCCAGCTTTGTATGTGGATCATCTCCAAGAATGATACACATCTAAGACTACCTGCCCACGAGCATCTCAGGGGCAAGGCACCGTGCCACAGTGACAGAGGACAGCGTTGTCATCATCACCTACCCTGCACATCAGATCTTGGAGTGTGCACTGTTCTGGAGTGAGAAGACGCCGCCACATCCCCTCCCACCAAGAGAACAACTGCACTTGCCTGGGCCACCCCTCTCCTCCTACTGCCTCCAGGCTGGGGGACCTTGCTGAGTGCCACCAAATATTTTTGCTGTGGAATGACACGTGGACACACTGGAGTTGGGGACGTGGAGCTGCAAAAGGGGATGATTCAGTGCTGCCCTTTGAAGAGTGAGGAGGGCACCACTTTGTGTTTAGCAGCACAGTCACTCTGGCACTGGATAAACTGTCAGCCGGCCACCCCTGCGAGGGGACAGCAGGGTAAACGCGGGGTCACACACGGGGCAGGAGCAGCCCTTGGCCATGCCGACCAGCAGACACAGCTTCCTTCATGGCACAGTGCCCGCGGCAGTGAGACTGGCCCTGCTGGGCCGCATCCCTCATCCTGCCAGGCAGGAAAGGCTCCGGCCCCACGCTCCTCACCTCTCCACATCCCCTGCCCTCTGCCCCGCCACCACTGCGGACAGCCCCGTGCTTGCCAGATGACTTCCAGCCTCGCTGCTCTTCGGGCTGTCTGAGCAGCTTGTGATCTTGGCAGGCAGCTCAGAGTCCTACCAGTCGTCATTACAATGATTATTTGTGTCTTCCCGACTCAAAAGGGCTTTCCTCTTACCTCGCCCCTGGCTGGCCTTGAGCCAGGTGGGACTGTGGATAGAGAAAGGGGAGAGGGCAGCATCCTGCACTGTCAGAGCAGGGGACTGCAGTGGCATGCAGGAGATGGGACAGAGGGAAGGACAGATATTGTCCCTCCTCCTGAATGTTCAGATTGGAAATCAACACCCTCTTGGTTAATTCATTAGCTTTGATTAGCAGCACTGAAGCTTGGACCAGCTAATGGGCTCCCTCCCTCTGCTTAATCTCCAAGAGGAGTTCAGCAAGGTTACCTGAACCAGGAATGGCGAGGGAAGGATGGGGATGAGTGCAATGGAATTAGGAAGCTGTTAAATGAAGAAGCCAAACTGAGTCAAAACATGGCCATTGCAAAATGTCCCCATGGCTAAAACACGGGGTAGAGCTTTATTAAAGCACAGGGCAGAATGCAGCACTATGGTTGCACTCATCTGGGTTGGGGCTGGGGGCTGGGGCAGCAAGGTCCCTCTGGACACCAGCCCAGCCTGGGGCTTGGGGTTGTGTTTGCCAGTTCCATCCCACACAGATCCCTTCACCAATACCTTCATCTCCCTACGTGGGCTGCATCTTCCTCCAAGTGGAGGTTCCTCTGCAGCCTTGATTTTGTTGTTGATTAAATTAGCTCAGCAGTAACCTATTTGTGATGATGATGTGAGGTAGCAACCTTCAGTGTTTCCATTAAAATATACATGTATATATTTGTTTTCTGTGGTTATGAATGTAATTCCACAATCCACTGAGGAACTGGTAATTTTCTGACTGAGGTGGGAAGTTGCTGACATCTTGTGATACATGACAAGATTGATTGTATTTGCTTACCCTTTAACCTAATAAAGAAAAATAATGTTCCTTAGTCTCACTAATTCTCTATAAACTCGGACATTGCTTTAAATCAGCTGGAAGTGCAGGCACTGAACCGTATCATTGCTGGGGCAGGAATCTTGCTCCCCAGACCCTCCCCAGTTCCCAGGTGAGGGGTTCCAACTTGGCAGCATTGTCCCCAAGAGCGCCCAGCACCTCTGGGTCTGAGAGGACTGTGGTGGTCGTGGCAGGGAGGTGGCCTCTGCACCCTGTTCATCCTGCTGGCTGGGAAAGCATTAACCAATTTACCGCTAATCGTGTTATCACCAGCACATCTGAGCAGCTGCTGGGGCAGCACAGGCCAGAGCAAACATGGCCCAGTGCCCTGAGGACGCAGAGCAGAGGCAGCTGCACCTACTCTCAGGTTTCCAGGTCCCATATCTCCCACCACAGTGGTCCAGTTGGCATCTGGAAGGAAGGAGGCTCCAAAGGACAAACCCAGCCAGTACTGCAGTGGGCAGGAGGGATGCTGCAGCAGGAAGGGTGGGAGCTGCACTGGTCGAAATTTGGGCTGGTGCCCTGACACCAGTGCCTGGGTGACCTTGGGTGTGCTGCACAGTGGGCACCATGTCTGCAAAACATCTGCCTTCCTTCACTGGGAGGTCAGATGTAAGAAGTGAAGGAGCAGGCTGGGTGTCAGGGTGCATGTGGCAGTGGGTCTGCCATCCCAACACACCGTGTCCTCCATCCTCCCTTCCTAGGGACAGCCCTCTCCAGGGGAAGAAATTACAGGGCAGGGCAAGCAATGCCACTACAACACAGCTCCTCTCACTTACCCATCCATCCTCTGAGGAGTCATCAGTCCTGAGTTGTTCTTAGTTCCTCAGCCCTGCTTCTGTCTTGGCTTCTCCACCCTTCTCCACAGCACAGCACCCAGCAAACAGGGCATACATGTGTCCCCAGGTCAACAGCATCGTGGCATTGCATTGTCCCAAAGTGATGGACTGTGCCCACGGCAGAGTGCCCCTGGCCTGGGCATGTGGGGGTGAAAGTGCTGAATCCTGGGGAAAGGTTTTCCCTGCTCTGAAGCAGAGCTGGCAGGGGGCTGCTCACCTGCCCAGCGTGGTGGTTTGACAGCCAGCTGCCAACCAGCCGGGAATTGCCTTTGGCTATGCTGGTGTGCTTAAAAATAACCGCTAGCTTGTCGAGGTTATAAAGAGAGGGAGAACAAATTGCTTTCTGAGTTGATTAAACTGCTCAGCGTGGCCGCGCACGCGGCGCTCTCTGTACGGCTGGGACAGAGTCTGGCGCGTTAATTTGCACTCGGCAGTTCCTGCGCTAATAAGGGCTTGATGAGCTGCCTCCTCATACCCTCATCACCGGCCCCTCTGAGAAACGAGCAATGCTTGACTGGGCCCTGAGGCAGTTGGGGCACTTTGTCTATTCAAAATGCCCTTTTTTTGTTGCCTTTCTGTTGCTTTTGAGCAGTGCCATGTCCGGAGCTGCCTGGAGCCACTGGACCAAATCTCCGGAGGATTTCAGCAGGTCCCAGGGCAGCTGAGGGAGTACAGGCAGAAGAATACTCCAAAACTCAGCTGCAAGGAGAAAAACCCACCTGTGGCCACAAATTGCTGCCAGATATTTCTCCATGCCAGTGCAACAGCCGTCTTCACCACCGCACCACTCAGCATCACCCCACGATACTGCCGCCACAACGGGGTCTCCGTGCTTGAAAGAGGTTTCCAAATATAACCAGCCCCTCGCCTACCCCCCACCCTCCCCCTGCAACTTTCTGGGAAAATCCCTTTCTGCCTAAAATTATCCAGATGTGCTTTACAGCTCGAGGGGAGTTTGTGGGAAAAATACGAGGTTCGCTGGATGAGATGTTTCCTGAAGTGTGGGGCTGGGAGCTGGTTCCACTTTGGAGCAGACCCGCGCCGCTCACGCGCTGCCACTGCCAGAGCTTGGCTTAGTTAGTTAAACCAGATTGAGTTTATCTCTTAATAAGAACTAGGGAATGAAAGCGCTTTTTCTTTTTTCTACCCTTTTTTTAATTCATACTCCGTGTTGGGGAAAGGCAGAAAAGGATTTTCTAAGCAGACTGGTGCTTACTAGCACTCTGGCTCTGGTGTCCTTCTGGTAGGTGTCCTTTGGGGTTTATGTAGTTTATCAGTTCTGTGGGCTCCTACTGATACCCTTGCACCCCAAAGGGCATCCCAAGGAGCTGAAGTCAGGGATCCATCCAGGGGCCAAACTGGGTACGGAATTGTGCAAAGCAATCCAGGGCTGCATCCTTCAACTGACGAAGGAATTTTCAGTGACGACAAAGCAGCGGTGGGTGCAGACCCTGGGGTCTGGGCTTCACATAAATCGTAGCAATTTGCTGGCTCTGCCACTCTAAATCCTGTCTAATTATACCAAGTGCAGCATCTGACATTAATTTGTTACAGTGTGTGTGTATAGAGCACCAGACATTTTGGGGACGGATTTAAGAGCAGCCTTCAGATCTTTGCCCTTGCAATCCACTGCCAGTCACAAACGATTGCATTTGGCCTCCTAGTTACCTGCCTACATTGGAAAATTGGTTATTTTGAAGTCTCAAATATTATTATTACTTTCATCTACAATCAATTTAAAGATGCAAAATTCAAGGCTGCATTCAGGCATCTTTGGGGGGGAAAAATAAAAAATAAAAAGAAATATTGGCCCTCTTTGCTCCTAGCTGCCCTTTTCAGTCTCTGAACTGTAAAATAAGATTGACAGCAACTTCGAGACACCAGCAGCAAAGCACAGCCCAGGTCACAAGCCTGCAGAGCACTCTGGAGGGGAGGATGCCTGGGAACCAGGCTGAGGAGTAGTTGGTGTGGACTGAGCCGTGCGATGTCAGGTTTTTAACCAGCTTGCTGGAGCTCTTTGAGGATATTACTGCTTTGCTAGATAAGAGAAATTCAAGGGATGTGCTATACTTAGAGTTTCAAAACACACTTGGCATCAGTGCAGATCAAAGCCGAATGGTACAGGCAGCATCCCGGAATAGAAGGTGAAAGAGGGAAAAGATTTGGAATTTACTGGGAGGAAAAAAAAATATACTGAAACGAACAGCACAAGGCTGCTAAACTAAAAATAGCAAAGAAGGTATTAGCAGCGGCTCCACACACAAACTGACACTCGGCTCCACTTCCCAGCTTGGGAAGAAACCTTCCCTCCAAGTGGGAGATGCTCAAGGAAAGCACAGCAGTCCCTGCAGAGTCCACTGCCCCAGCCCAGCTCCCAGCTGAAACCAGTGGGGACCAGTAAGGTTTGGGCAAACCCCAGCAGGGCGTGCTCCGTGTCAGTCTGTCCCCTCCAGCAGCCCATCATGTCCCAGCTATGTCAGGTTATCTGTGCCTCACCAGCAGCTGTTTCCAATCCCATAAACTGGAACAGGGCTGCTTTGTCAGCTCCCACACTGGTGGCCAGCCACGGCCAGGGGCTTTTATACAGTCCTGCCCTGCCCTGGGCTGTGGTGTTGCCACCACTGCAGCGGGGCTGGGGCATTCATGCCCTTCCCACGATGTCACACACCAAATGCTTCTTCAGCCCTTCCTCTTCCTCGCTGCCACTTGGTGCTCCATGGCAGCAGTGACAAGTCTGCCCCTTGCCACCCAGGCTGGCTAGGGGAGTCCATGGAGGGCAAAGTGACCACATCCCCCACAACCCCCACATCCCTGTGTAGTACCCCTGGTCAGGGCTGTGCCTCAAGACAAGATTTCCCTACAATGTCCAGCCAGCAAGGTGGAATTACATTCTTCAAACCTACTCTTGAAGCACCACAGTTGTATCACAAACCTGCAGCAGAGCCAGGAGTACTGGGGGAACCCCTCTAAAGCATCAGCTGCTGGGTGACAGGGTTCAGCTGGGGGAGATCAGAGCCAGGGAAAGTCCCATGGAGGGACACCTGTGAGTGATGGATGGCTGGGGCTCCTATAAACAGCTCACTAGGCCCTGGCTGTGTGATGGGGTGCTCCTTGTAGAACAGAATGATTTGGGCTTGAAATTATGGAGGGGTTTGTCTCCTGCGTACTCTTCCTGTCTCTCTTCTGTTTGTGGATTCAAAGATGAAAGTCATTCTCCTGTCTCTGGGAGGGAGGAGTATTTCTGAAGCACCTCAAGCCATAGCACCCCTCTTCTAGGTTAGTGGAACTGAGCTAATTGCAGCTCTGCAGGTGGCGGGCAGTCCCTGGCACACAGGACACCCTAACTCCTGCTATGCTGAAAGGAACAAGTCTGCTAGAGCACAGGTGTCTGGGTCTGGTGACACATTCACCATGGGTCCTGGCAGCTCCTCTGGTGGCTGGGAAAGGACTTGATCCTGTACCCCTGCAACAACACCTCCCCAAAAAGGGCTGGATCCCAGGGTGATGGTGTGTACTATTTCTGAGAATGGACATCCTTAATCCTAGGGCACCCAGGAGCCAGATGCCATCCCAGGGGTGACAGTTCACCCTGCCACATGCCTGGCACTGGGGCCTGGAGCACAGGGGCTGTTCCCTGGGCTAGGGGTGGGCGCTGGAACGGAGACGGGAGCCAGCCGTCCCGGCCCCACCACGCTCCGCCGGGTTTCCTCTCAGCCGTGCCAGGCTCCTGCCAGCTGAATTTGAGGTGAGGTATTAACACTGGTATCTCTGTTAATATTGCTATAAAGCAATAAAGGTAACTTGATTGCGGAAAGGCAGGGAGACCAGCGGGTTTGGAGCTGTTCCACAGCACTGCTATTAGAAAGCTTGAAATGAGAGTTATTAAATTACTGCCAGGTACTGCAGGTTTTTCCTAACAGGGAGACTTCGGCTTGGCTTGGAAACTTAAGCTCTGGCTTGTTCAGGTTAATTAAAAGAGAGCTGGACATCTTCCAGGGCCTTGCTTCTCATTCCTGATGGCCACCCCCTCCCCTCCAAGGCTTGGGCAGAGTGTGCCATGAGCACTCATGAGCATTACCCCCCCGAGGGATGCTGAGGGAGCACTGGGCATCGGACAGGGTTGACAGGCCAGGGAAGCCAGGCTGGATGTCCTGTAGAATGGTGACCTGAGTGTCACTTGCAGTCCCCTGGTGCTTTTGTGCCGTCTCTCCTGGGATACTGTTTCTGGACCCATGGAGCATGGCGGGTGCTGGGGCTGAGATCCCTGCCCTTTTTCCCATGTAGGAGCCTCAGAAACCCAACACAAGTAGCAGCCAGAGGTGTTTGTGACGCTCTGCATTTGCCTGTTGCCCCTGGTCCCCAGCAAATTCCTGATTCCTTTATAGGGAAACAAGGGGCAAGCACAGTACAGTGAGAGAATGGCTGGTGGGAGGCAGGGGCCAGGAAGACAAAAAATGCCCACACTGTCCCTCTTCCCGCCCTTTTTATTGCATTGCTCTTGGCATCTGACATGTTTGTGCTGCTGCACAACTGGCACTTAGGGATTCATGTGGCCTCTTATCACAGAGGGCAGGAAACACAGTGCAAACAGGAAAGAGAGGGCAATTTGGGCTAGGTTTGGAGAGGATTGCCTTCTCTAACCGGGAGCAATTTTCCTTTCACCTGCGTTTAGTCATCCCTGCTGCTGCTTTGACTCCTGCCTCAGCCTCTGTAGGTATTTTCCTGCTGCCTCATGGGGTGATGGAAAGTTTTCAGCAGCCCCCTCTCCTTGCCCTGGAGCAGATCACCTGCAGAGTGGCCTTTGTAGGGCTGGGGGTGCAGGCAGGTGGCTGTTCTGCCTGGCCCCCCTTGGCTGGGAACTACAGACAGAGGGGCTGGGGAATCCGGGCTGTGCTGACCCTCCCTCCCCCTGCCTGGCTTTGATTCCCTGGTGCCGGGGAGAGAGAAGAAGGTTCAGGCCCAAAAAGCTCCCATTTTGCTCTTCCAGCGTAGCTCTCTCCTGCTCTGCCTGAACTCCAAGCAGAGGAGGACAAAGGTGGTGGCACACCTGAGAGGGGCTGAGCTGGGTCCCCCCACTTTGTCCTGCTGTCCCTGGGGAAATGAAAAGCAGCCAGGGATGTGTGTTGCAAGGAAGGTGCATCCCACTGCCAATCGAGCACTCCAGATAGGAGGGTATGGAGTCGCCCCCAAGTCAGGCTGCCATTCTGAGGAAGGATCCTGTCCCCATCTCCTCCCCAAAACCAGCTTTAGGAGAGCAGGGAAGACTCCCAACTCTGTGACTCCTCCACCCACCCCAAAATTTCCAGGTGGCAGAGAGGTGTCTGGACTTGGGACCAATACCCTGGAAGGGCTGGGGCCAGTTGCCCTGTGTGTGAGCACTCCCAGATCCCCGGCAGGACAGCGGGAGGGGCGGGTGAAGAGGGGTGCTGTAGCTGCTTGCCAGCCCCCGGCAGCACCCGCCCCTCTCCTGCCCTGGCCAGGCAGCCGGAGGTGGGGAGAAATGCTGCTCACAGCTCCGTTAGTGACTCAACCCCCCAAAACACTTCTTGGACTCATTTTCCCAGAGAGAGTTTAATGGGGTTTGTCGTGCCAAAACCCCAAGCTATGCCTCACTTTCATCCCCTAATGCAAGCCATATATCAAGAGACACTAACAGAGCAGGGAGGGTTTCTGACAAGGGGATCCTGGGAACAATCAGCCAATACCCCCCTCCCCAGGCTGCGCCCCCCTGTTTTGTGCATTCCTGGTAATGTAAATAGAGAGGCGAGCGCTCGCAGCCCTCCTCAGACCCGAGGAGCCCGTCTGGGGACGGCGCCAGCAGCTCTGCTGTCAGTCTGCTCTCGGGGGCTTTGGCTGGTACCGTTTGAAGTGTCTCAAGTATCAGCGTCAGCGTTGTGTCCCTGGAGAGAGCATCCCCGGGGCCAGCAGTGGCCCCGTGCTTCTCTGTTGCATACACTCCACAGTCAGGAGGTGGGAAGATCCAGCTCAGCCTAAATAGTCCCTTTTCCCCCCTGAAAAGCCACCCATCCTGCCAAAATATCCTTCCTCCTAGAATGCCATGAGATGAGGATGGAGGATGCAGCCCTGGCACTGACAGCATCCTGAGGAGCCCTTGGGATCCTGAGGCCCTTTAGGGTAGCAGCTGCTGGGTCTGCCTCCTTTCACGAGCACCCTGGGGTGCCTCCATCCCCTGGCTCTCATGAGGGGAGAAATGCAGCTTCCTTGCTTCAGCGAGGTGGGGGTGGCTGATGCAGCAGATCAGGGCTCTCACACCCTGTTTCTACAGCATTGGGTCCTGGGGAGCAGGTGGTGGTTTCATACCGGGCACCATCTCCAGGGTGGGTGGTGGGTGCCCCCTCTGTGGTGTTTTATGAGGCATGGGAAAATCCAGAAGAGTCATTTTCTTAATTTAAACACCCGTGTGTTTTCTTGCTGTGCATGTCAGCAGTGTGGGATTAAGCTCTCCTGAAGGATGCTGGTCATGTATGGCATTGTGTCACTTGGAGGGGACCTGCGTGCCAACCTGGACATGCAGTTTTGTTCCCACAAACTTCACTCACCATCCCAGCAGAAACCCAAAGCTTCTTCAGGCAGGGCCAGGGAACCCAACCGGGCACACTTCATCCTTCTAAGGGAAAAAAAAATTCAAGCCAAAAAGCCTCCCCTGGGAGAGTTTCCAAAACAAATCTCAAGCCTTGGCTCACCACACAAAAGCAGGAAACCTCCTAAAGGTTTTCCTTCAGCTTGTCTGGATGAGAATCCCCAACAGCATTGCAGCCAGAGCAAGGGACATCGGACCCAAGGTGCCACCTTGACCCTGACCCTCAGGGCAGGAGGAGCAGACACAGCTGGGAGCATCAGGGTGCAGAGGAGGCTCATGTGCTTAGAGCAGGGTGGGCCCTGGCTGGGATACACAAAGTCCCAGGCCAGCAGGAGAAATCCCTGAGCTGAGGGCCTTGGTGAGCACAAGCAGCCCATGAGGCCATGTGTGCCTGGGAGAAGCTCCAAGGAGAGAAGCAGCTGTGATGGTGACAAGCAAGTGGGCTCACAATGAGGAGGAGAGACCCCAGTGGGGATAGGGACCCCTCAGGGCCACCTTCCTGTTCTCCAGCCTGCCAGGCAATGGGGACAGAGATTCAATGGAATGGAGCTGCTCCCCTCCATCATCCACATGTCCCCAGCAAGGCTGCAAGGAGGTCTCCCAAAGCAGAGAAGTGATGCCTCGAGCTCCCTCCTGATTCTGTTGGGTGTCAGTAATTCAACCAAGGCTGGGGAGAGCAGGAGAAGGAGGAGAGCTGCAAATTCCTCATGCAGTGATTGCTCGGGAAACACAGGAGAGCTTGCCCCTGGCTGCAGTCGAAGCACTCGTGGGCAGGAATGGCACTGTACCAACTCATGGCTGAACCAAAGCTGTTCTGAGAAGAGGCCACTCGGCTGCATGCCAGTGAGAGGTGTCCCCATGTGGATCCCTTGTCTCTGAGGGAGCCTTCCCCAGGGACCAGCCTCCAGATCAGAGCGCCACTGACCTGGCTGTCCCTGGCCTTGCCCTCTCCCACACACCCGCAGGGAATCCTGCAATGGGGCCGGTGATGCTGGGTGGCCCTGAGGAACCCCAGGGAGAGCACGGGGGGAGGGGATCTGCGAGGGGTTTATTTGGCAGGACCAGCCCTCGGCAGCCCTGAGCTTTACGAGGCAGCCGATGCGGCTGCTTCCCTGTGAGCTGCAGCAATAAAGCTTGCCGGGGGGTCAGAGGTGATACCAACTGCTCTTAAGTGGCCAAAACCGGTGGTCTGTGATGGAAACTGAACTTCTAGAGCCATAATCAGAACCAGAGGGGTTAAATTCCAATGGCTAAATACCAAGGACTTAGCCTAAACATCTCTCCCATCTTGCTTGGTCTGTCCCAAACAGGATCCTGCAGCGTGCGGTTGTTTGGGCAAGGTCAGGCTGCTAGCAAGCGAGGTGTGTGTGCCACATCTCCCTGCTGCCTTGGGATCAGACACCACCAATTCCTCCATCTCGGTGTGCTGTTGCACTGGGTAAACACCTCTGCAGCGCTTGGGAAATTTGGAGCGACCTGCAAATGGGTGCAGAGTTAAGCATTTGCTGGTTTCAGAGGTCTCCAAAGCGCCAGGATGAGGCTGATGCTGGAAACCTGAGCCTTGTAATTGTGTTGTTCTGCCCGAGTGATATCTGAAGGGCTGGCTGGTTTGTTTGTGTGTTTGTTTGTAGTGTAACTATCAAAGGAGGTCTCAGCCGTGATGAATGCTGCTTCTAAAAAAGGGCCTGCCCCGGAGCCAGCATCAGCCCTTCTCCAGGTCGAGCCACTACATGTCCCCATAAGCATAACCCGTCCTACCAGTGGCGGCTCCAGAGGCATACCAGCATTCCTGTAGGAGTGGGGGATTGCCTGCCATGTCTGAAAACAGGTTCCAACATCACTGAGCACTTCCAGGAGAACCCTAAGAAGGGCACTCCACAGGGGCCAAGCAATGGGTGAGAAAGGATATTGACAAAATATGGCTCTGAAGAGGCAGAGGGAACAGGGAAGTTGACAGAAGCAGAGCTGACCATTGTATTTCCTCAGTTGTGGAAAGCTGACAGACACTTCCTGCCCCCCTAGAAAAAGACACCAAAGAAATGCAAACATGACCATACAGCCCAAAGTCTGTGTGCCAGCTAGAGCACAATCCTTGGAGGAGACCTGGCTGGACCTCTCTTGGGCTGACTTTCCTTGTTGGCCAACCCAGCGGGGAGAAGGGAAAGCCCTCAGCAGCATCCACTGAACAAAGCCACCCCCCACCCCAGCGCCTGTCCAGCAATCCAGGTACCTCCACCTTACCAGGTCCTGGTTTCTACCTCCAGGCTGTGTGAACAGCCACTACTCCCTGTGGCAGGAGGTTAGCAGAGGGCCAGGCAGGCTGCTGAGCGTTAGCATCAGTGTGGTTTATTACGCTCATTAATGATGTGGAGAGGCAGCATGTTAGCAAAAACGTGACATATTTAGGTTAGTTAAGGCTGAAGGACTTTGCTGCTGTGGGAAAGGATTGCACGAAGATATATGACATTCACCATGGGCCTGTGCGAGATGATGCATCTTGGATAGACTAATCAAGATAATTCACATATATTGTCCTAAATTAATTATAGCCACTAAGTACAAGCCCAACATGTCAATGCAGACAGCTCAATTAACAGCTCTTATTCAATATATGCTGATGGTCAAAAGAGCAAAGAAAAGATTACAATGGGCAGAGAGCAGGGAGCAAAGCACTGGAAATATTGCACTGCTTAAAAAAATGGCTTTGCCAGCACGTGAGGGAGCAGAGGGTGAGGGTGATGGGCACAGGGCAGTGTGGAGAGAGGCTAAAAGGGGACAACAAGGGACCTTCTTTAGCCCTCTCTTCCTGATAACCTCTTAAAAACAGAATAGATCAAGTATATGAAGCAGATTTTTAAATAGCAAAGGGGGGGGGGGGGGGAAGAAAAGAGCTATTTTAGAAAGCAAGTGCTGTTTGGGTGGAGCAGGAGCAGAGGTTCCCGTTCGTGCACAGCAGTGACCCCAGGGCTCAGTGCCCATGTGCCGGCCAGGGTGTGACTGCTCAAGGAGAAAAGGTGGAAAGAGGAGAAAGATGAGTCCAGCTCTGTGTACAGTGGGTGAGACAAGGACTGAGTGCTGCATCCTGGCTTGATAAAGGACGTGGAAAAGTTGGAGAGGGCTCAAGAATATGGGAAACTGCCTCTGAGTGGGAGGTTGAGGCAGGGCCCTGCTTATTTTTCTATCAGAGCAGTGGTTAGGATGTGACTCCACTGCAGTCAGCACATGCTGAAGGGTAGGGATTTCTTTCAGTCAAAAACACATCATGAATCACAGTGACCAGGACTGGTGCAGGTCTTGCACCATGGCAGGAACTCATCAGGACTGGGAGATCTCTCTGTCACCCATTCCATGCAGCTGAGGGGCTTCCTGCAGCCACACTTCAGTCAGGCCCCCTTTCCCTGGATTCTCATCAGGAAATCCCAACACCAGGTGCCCTGTGCCAAGGCAAAGGGTTTCATGCCTGAGCCCAGCAGTGGCTGTGGGAAATCTTCAGGCTGATTTCCCTCCTGCGAGACTCCAGCCAGCATCATGCAATCTCTTTTCATTCCTATTTCATGAGATGTGAATAATTAATGAGAAACACAATGCAGGGAGGCAAAAATGAATATATATATGTATACATATACTCATGCACATGCATATATAGTGTTAGAAATAATCAAGGCTCAAATATATAGGGAATGTTGTGGTACAGCAGCCATGAAAATGTGGGCTAAAGAGCAGGAGCACAACAGAGAATCATAAAAGGAAGATGGAGGGGTTTGAAGGGCATAGAGGATGGGATACAGGTGCTGTCTCCTATGGCAGCAGGAACCTCCAGCCTTCCCAAAGAGGAGCTCGTCGCAGGCAGAGGCATCTCTGCCAGCTCTTCCCCCGAGCTGTGCAGGGCTGTGCCATGCCAAAGGGAGCGCGATGCCAAGGGCTGCTCCCACATTGCCCTGGGGACAGCTTGAGATCTTGGTGGGCGCCTGTGCTGCAGTGGGAGGCGAAGCCCAAGGAAGGCTGAGAAGCAGCATCTCTGGGAGCTGGGATTTTGCATCCCTGACCAAACCACCCTCCACAGCCCCTCGGCAGCCGTCCAAGCCCGTGCAGCCATTGCTGTGTCTGTGTGCAGTTGAGCTTCTCACCATCCACAGCCAGCAAACAGGCAACTGAATTGTATGTGAATTGTATGTGAACTGAATTGAATTGAAACCCAGAGACTCTTCCTTCAACTGCACAGAAAATCCCATCACCTGCTGCATCCAGCTCCCAGCCGCCAGCCAGGCCTGACTAGTGCTAATTGGCAGTCATTAATTAGCCTTCCGGCAAGCTCTCACCCTGTGGACTTGCTGACAGAGCCCATTGCAACCTGCTGATGCAAGAAGAGAGCTGGTGTCCCCCTGCCCCATATGGACTGCTGGAGCCCGCCCTGAGGAGGGGAGAATCCCCCAGCCTCAGCCCAGCCTGGGGGATGGGGACAGGGAAAGGGATGGCTCCTGCTGCCCAACCGCAGCCCCAGCTCTCTGGGTTTAGGCACCAGAGTCATGGAAAACCAGCTGCCTCCCATGAAGCTTCTCTGAGCTAACCTGGAATGATCCTGTGGTGCAGCTCCTTGGCTGCTACTCCAGCTCAGAGCTGAGCCATGGCAGAATGGAGGTGGGGCAAGGGGCAGACACAGGGGACAGGGAGAACTCAGAACTTGTATGATGATGCAGCTGTGGGTGACAGTTCCTGAACTCAGTCATCAGCATGGTCACATCTTCACTTGCCCAGGACATGGAGTGCTTGGGAGACCCTCACAGCCCTGACCTGTGTTGCATGAAATAGATTTGTAGGGCCTCTGCACGCCAGGAGTTGGCCCTCATGGCCCACCCTGACCCAAGGACTTGGCCCCTTTTAACAGGAGGGTCTATGCTGGCAGGATGAGTGGGGTTCCCACACAGGGACAGTAGGGATACATGACCACACAGTCACTGTCACCTGCTCCCCAGCCAGGCCCTGTGTCCTGGTGGCACTTGGAGCAATGGACATGGGGACTCCATAGCCCTCTTGACTGCATATTCCTCAGCCCCAGCCACGAGCTCACTTCATGGTGGGACACAGACTGCATTTGCTCCAGCCTGAGAGCTGGGTGTTTTCCTCTTTGTCCCTGCCCTGGATTTCCAGCTTTTGAATTTGCTTCACCCCAGAAATACCCTATTATAAATAAACCCCCAGGAGTCCTCCACTGCACAGTGTCCTGCCCAGTGCCAGTTCCCTTTTCCACTAGCTCGTGCTCCCACTGCAGCAGGGACCATGTGTCATGTTGGCATCACCAGCAGGACAAAGTTTGTCACCCTTTGGGTTCGCCCCAGCCTGGCTGTACCTGCACCGGGGCTGGGGACAGGCTAAGGCAGCTGACGGCCAGTCCGGCCCATCCTGCCCTTTATCCACAGTCAGTGGCTCCCATTTCCCAGGTCTAATTTATCACCCCACTTTTTATAAATGGGTCATTTCCCATCCCCAGCCCGAGAGACAATTGTGATGGGCCCTGGCACCGCGCCACAAGCTCCTTTCAACTTCATAGCGAGTTCATCAAAGGCCCGGGACACCATTTCCCCAAACAGTAAAAGTGTCAGGGAAAGAGGCGTGTTGGGAAGCCTCGGTGACAGCCAAGTGCTTAATTAGTGGTAATGCAGAGTTTACAGCCCCCCTCACCACCTCCCCCCGGCCCCTTGTTTCTGGGAAGGGTGTGAAGGGTTAGACAGGTCTCTCTGCTGCTCGGTGACCCGTGATGTCCCTCCAGCGATACGGCGCTGGCAGAGAGGATGGGGACATCCCAGCCTGGCTGCTGAGGCGAGGAGGAAGACAGGGAGAGATTTGCCCATGTGGCACTCACTCAAGAGCATCCCCATTCCCTAGGTCTCACTTGTGCTACAACCCACCCCAGCACCCATGGGTGCCCTGCATCTGCAGGCATTCTCTTTTCCCTGGCTGCTGGGTGCTTGGGGAATATGTAGGAAAGACCCACTGCAGGGTCAGCAGTGGAAACGCTGTGTCCCACCCACCCATCCTCATCCCAGCCACAATCTCTTGGCTCCTGTGATGCCTTGCAGTCCCAGGAGACCCAGTGGCAGAGCACTGGGCTGGTGCAGGAGGCTGCGTACCACTGTCACATCCCTTTCATTCCTCACTTTCCTCTCTTTCTTTTTTCCCAGAAATCACCTTCCTGCCTGTCACACTCCCTGCCTCTCTCTGGGCTGTTTTTAATGTATCCTTTTGGCAACAGAGCAGAAGAAGCTGAGCACGGTGACTTTGGCACTCAGAGCAGAGCATAAGCATTAACAGAGCTGAGGGCATTACAATGTTGGCACTCAGTCTCTCACAGCTTCCCTAATAAAGCCGAACACCAGCCAGGACTTTTAGCCCTGATGGGGAATTTAGCAGGGACTTGCCTCTGACTCCCACAGCCGCCAGACCCATCCTCTCATTGTTGATATCTCTGGGAGTCAAATTTTCCATCAGAAGTTGCCGAATACAGGTAAGGATCAAAAAGAAAATCAGGAGGTTTGGCGATAGGAGGCTTTATCCATTCCATACATGGGTGCCCAAAGTTCCCAGGGGAGTGGATCACCATGGGGAATGGATCACCTGGGGAGTACTGATGTCACTGCAAAGCTGGTTGTACAGGGAGCAAGCAGAGAGGCCTCTATGGTCACTTGGTCAGCGAATACCATGTCCTGCACTAGAATGAAGCTGGCCCCAGCCAAACAACACCTCTGTGACTTGGTTTCGTGCCTGTGAAGGTGCCACATTATCCTCTGAGGACATGCATGTGGCCAATGGGGATAAACAAGGTGATGGGTGTGGCGTTGGCTGTACCATGGCACTGCTTGCTCTCCAGGTTCTTCATCCCCCCAGGGCTGGAGCAGTGCTGTGCTGATATAAAGCAGATATAAACCTGATTTTCATTAGGGAAGAGCACCAGGTTTCCCGGTGGGGCCCTGCTTGCACCCAGCAGGGCTCTGATGCCAGCAGCTCTGCCCACTCCCCAGGCACATTCCCCATGCTGGGTGACAGTGGGATCTTCCCGCCACCACCCCATGGCACACAGGCAGGGTTGGTCCAGATCCACGCTGGGAGGGGATGAGATCTGTGATGGACCTCATCCCCACATGCAGGACTGTACCACCCTCTGCACAGAACATTTCTGCCTGGATGAGCCCACAAAGGGACCTGGCATCTCCCTGGCACATCCCACCAGGCCACGGTTCCCTGCTTCACCTCCCTGGCCTCGAGTTCCTGAATGCTGGGCTCTCCCCCCGCCACCCTCCTCGGCACGGCTGGGGCCTTGCAGCTACAACCAGGAAACTATAAAACTTTACAGAGTGCGGCTGGAGAGAAACAGGAATTGCTGCAGTGACTGCCAGAAGGGCCAGCGTTAGATTCACAAGATTTTCCAGGGCTTGGACTCGCCAGGAAGGGATTTATCCACCTAGGAGGAGCTGTAAAAACTAAAATTAAATTCTTCATCTTGGAAAGGGAGGGGGGAGAGAATGAAGAAACTGCTTGACCTCCCCCCAAAATGCTCTGCTGGAGGCCAGGAACCTGGGGGGATGTGGAGCACCCATGGCTGCACCTGCCCAGCCCGTGGCTGAGGGGTCCTGGCACCGTGGGGGTCCCTGACACTGCTTCTCCTAGGGGCTACATTCAGAACCGTCCAGTATGACCATCCTTTAGGGCATAATCTGGAGGTCTATGTCAGTGCCTCGGGGGAGGGTTGAAGTCTGTGTCCTCTCCCTGCAAGTGGAAATGGTGCTGGGCATGATGTGGGAGCAGTCTGGGACTCCAGCAAAGAGTAAGCAGGGATATTCCACCTGGCATCCCAGCAGCTTCATTGGGGTAGTTTTCCACGGTGTTCTGGCATTAGTAAGCAGTTAGAAGGAAAAAAAAACATACTTCCCTGTGGATTACAGAGATGTGCCACAGCATCACGGGTAGCCATTGCACAGGACAAAGCAGTACCTGGCTGGGTCAGGAACTGCTGCTTTCTGAAGTAGTGCAGCTGATTTGGGGACCACACCTCGTCCCCTGCTGCCAAAGGACAGCAGATCCCATCCTGTGCCAGAACCACCGTCTCTCAGCCTGGGGTTATTTTGGGATTCAGCACAGTCCCATGTGCACCTTCCTGCCTGTCAGCCTTCCCTGACTTCTCCTCCACGCAGGTGTGGGGTGGGAAGATCCTCCCTCACCACGCTTCTCCTCCCCATCCCACCAGGCTCACATGGAGATGGTGGGTAGGGGCACACCAGGGTCACCCAGCCACAGGCCTGTTAAACAGGCCCTGTCACCCATGGGCTGCCAGAGAAACACATCTCACATTCCTCTACACCTCCTCACTGGGTTTTCCCCAGTATAATGGTGCACATTAATGCTTATAGGAAAAGCCCACACTGTTGCAGGCTTTGAGGGTCATTTCCTATGTCAGGGGAGCCAGGATGACCAGGACAGCACCCTGGTCAGTGTGCTGCAGAGAGGGCTGTGCTGTGACAGGATCTTTTCAGGAATTTTGCACTCTAAGGGCAATGAATCTTATGTCGCTGACCTCTTTACAACTAGCTGAATCCTTGGAGCCTCACTGCTCAGCAGCATGGGAAAGCATCCCGGCACAGGGAGAAGTCAGGCTGCTCCTCCAGACGTGTGGAGGCAAAGATCAAACAAGGCTCACTTGGAAACCTCAGCAGAACTGTGCTAGAGGACACAAAGGATGTCCGGATCCTGCCAAAGCTGCAGCTCTGGCATTGCTGGCTCCCAGGGTGAGCCAGGCTGTGCTGGGGCCCCAGCAGGTCCATCTGCCTGGCTGGTGGAGCGAAGCATGGCATGCCAGCAATTCGTTTTGTACTCAACCTTTCAGGCAGGAAAGCCAAGAGAAACCCGAAGATGTGAAGCTTATGTGCAAAATCCCATCAGCTGAGTGCCTGGCTGTTCACAGTGCCACGTCGCTGGCGTCCTGCCCCACTGGGACACCCAGGTGCTGTTTTGCAGATGGGCTTTGAGGCAATTTTCCTTTTATTCCAATTTTTTTGCCCAGAATAAATTTTACACCGAAAGCATGGAAGCACTGCTGAGAAAGTATGTATCGGGGAATGCTCTTTCATTGCTTATTCTGGTTTTCTTTCTATTTTCCGCCTGTCACTGCCAGTGCAGGCTCTTAAAATAACTGGCTACTTTAAACCATGCTCCTTTGTTCCCTGACTGAGCACCGCTGGCTGCCAGCTGGAGAGAGAGGGAGGTGAAGTGTCAGGGCCCTGCAGAGAGTTTTAAAGGAGGTTTGTGGTGATGAGGACAGGGTGTTACACCCCGAGTCTGAGCTGCTCTCTCCCTTGTTACCAGCAGGGCCCTGTGTTGTGGGATTTCCCAGGGAAGCACTGAGTTTGCAGGTTCTTAGCTGGTTCCCTCTCTGCCACCACCCAAACTTCATCCAGGCTCCAAGGAGGCCGCTGTGGGTCTGTACCCCAGCTTTGCAGCCTGCAGACGTTCCCTATGGACTCCTCACAATGCCACCCAACTTCAGACCCCTGCCCTCAGGACTGCCCCTTTCCCACCCTCGCACCGTCTGCTTTGCAGCAAATTGTTTAAACCATGAAAGCTCCTGAGCGCTGGAGGGAAGAGGTGGGATGGAGGCCACACAGCTCCCTTGACCCCAGTTAGTGTGGGAAAGGGCTACAGCAAAACTGGTTAGGAACTGGCAGCCAGCCCCAGGGGAAGCAACAGCTAAGCCTGGGCTTATCCCTCCCAAGCCAAGCGCCAGGGCAGAGGATGCAAATCCCAGGCAGGCCAGGAATTGCCTGGCACCTCTCCCAGGGTGTTTGCACCTTCATCCTCGGGCACCCCAGGAATGTGGTGTGACGGGGAGAGGGGATTCCTGCAGCCAGGGGGGATATTGGGGTGGGGGTGCGGCCGGCCAGGGCGCTGCCAGCAGGCCGGGCTCCACCACCTGCAGGCACCGGGGCTGGGGCAGAGCCCGGCTTGGAAGTGCTACGTCGGAGGCTTGTGCCATGCCTGGGCACGTCCCCACTTTGTTTATTCTTTTGACTTATTATTTTATTTGACTATTTTTTCCTGGCTGCCTTTTTCTCACGGTGGCTGTGTTTATTTAGCACGCCGGGCCTGGAGCCTGCCGGGCTCGTGCTGCTGCCGAGCTCAGCCGTAACCCGGGCACAGCAAGTGCACGGCAGCAATCCCGGGCTGAGGTTTCTCCCAAGGGCCTGGTGGGGTGTTTGCGATTGCTGGGACCATGTTTTGAGGGGACAGTGGGCAGTGGACAAGAGCGTGGTCACGCGTGCTTGCCACTGTTGATGTTGCCGGCACGCAGCCACACCAAAGGGCTCCAGCACCTCCATGCCTGCCCATCAACACAACCCTCTGGGGCTGTGGCAGCTGTGCCAAGCAGAGCAACTCTAGGCTGGAAAGAGGCAGGTTTGGCAAGTACGAGGCAGGTCTGCAAAGTGGTGCCATCCCCATGTCATCAGTGACTCTCCTTGAGGACCCTGTCCCTACCAGTCCCAGAGCCCGAACCTCAGTGTGAGGTGAAGATGCCAGCAATCCATCAGCCCTTCTCCTTCCCAGGCACTGTGTGGTATCTCCCATGGTGACAGCCCCCAAGGACCCAAATCACTGGGACCTCTTGATGCTGAGGATGCGGCTGCGGCTGGGGGCCGGGGAGCCATGGCAACCCAGCAAGAATGGGGGTTGCCATGGCAATGAGAGGCACAGCATCCGGAGCTGGCTTTGGGCAAGGGATGCTCCAGGTGGGATGGGAAGCAGGACCAGGCTACTGCCCCAAGGTCAGGGAAGGCCAAAGCCTCACCTTAGAGTCCGGGAAAGCTGCCCTGCTCTGAGGGCTGCCCCTGGCCGACAGTGCCTGGTGGGGGTGGGCAGGTGGAGGCTGCTGGGCTTCAGGCTCTGTGCTTGGCCCTGTTTTGGTCCTGTTGTGCCCACTGCCACCATCACCTCTGGCTGTTCCCAGGCAGCCCCAGCAGGACATGGTGCTGGTTCCTGTTCAGTCCAGAGAAGCAACCATCTTTGCAGGTCATGCAGGGTCAGGAGAAGCCTCTTGGATTTTTGCAGCCAGGAAGTCTGCCAGCATCTCTTATTATAAGCATGAACCCCAAATATCTTGTCACCCCATTTGGGAGTCACTACGCCCTACCTGGGAATGTCTCTCCAGGCTGGGGCACAAAGCAAATTTCAGCCTCTAAATCTCTGGGTTTGGAGATCATCTGCTTCCTGTGACTAAGGTGGGCACCCAGCTGACCCTAGCTCAGGGCTGAGCATGCAAAGGGCCTCTGCACTGGCATTTCAGCTGCAGTCCCCTAAAATGTCCCTAATGGGGCCAGGCTGCTAATTGCCTGGTTAGCAAAGGTGCCTGAGAGAGCAGAGGGCTGGGTGAGGGTGATGCATCACCAGCTGACGACCCTGCCTTTGTCTCCCGGTCCCATGGCCACCCACTCACCAGCGGGTCCCCATCCTGCCAGCCCGTCCTGCCGCAGGGCTGGGAGGCAGCGAGGGGAAGGGGGCCATGGGAGGAGGAAATGGACCTCCCAGCTGGGAAGCACGCAGGAGAGTGACATTTGCCAGACACTGATGCTGCTTTTGATAAAGAGCAGGGGGCAGTTTGCTGCCCACAGGCACCCATGTTTCCCACACCTCCCAGCAGCTGGGGGACAAACCTCGTCCCCCAGCTCTGGAGCCTTTGCCTCCCACAGAGCCGGAATCACGCGAGGCTGCATGCCTTCCTTTCCCTTTCAGCCCCAGTGGACTGCAGAGCAGCGGGGGAAAAGGCAAAAATTCTGATTTTTATTTATTTTTTGTGTGGCATTTGTCAGCACCTGACAACAAAGGACTGGTGCGGAACTGGACAGCATCACCTGGACGGCATCAGCATGGTTGCAACATGCACCCTGCAGCATATGGACAGGGCTTGCTCTGCAAACACACACAGGCCTCATCAGATTTTCCCAAGGGCACATCCCCAGTGCAGGAATGAGCCCAGAAGCCAGGATGACAGCCACCCTTCCTTCTCATGCTGCCTCCCCGGGCTCCAGCAGCAAGCAGGCACTTTCTCCCTGCAGACATCGTGGCTGAGCTCTGCTGCAAGCGTGCGCCAGGGAAAGGGGCTGGCGGCCGCTGGCAGCCGCTTCCAGCGATTCCACCCTGGAGCTTGTGGCTGGGCTTTAGATCTGCTAAGCCTGCTTCAAACTTTGCACTGGGAGAAGTGATTTGTCTGCAAATGTTATGTGGTTAAAGTAAATGCAGAGAATTTTAATCCTGGGAATTTGGAAAGTAGGAGATTTAAAATAACAAAACCCTTTCATATGGCACTTAATCCAAAATTAGCTGGGTTTTAAGTTTTACAGCAGTAGCTGATCATTCCTCGGCCACCTCCTGCTCGGCGTGGGAAGGGGGGGCTCCACAGATTCCCGGAGCAGGGGGCAGTGGGGGCAGCAGGATGAGCTCTCCAGGCCCAGGGAGCCTCATCGTGCCAGGGCGGTGCCGGTGCCGGAGTAGTGACAGCACTCTTTTTTTGTTGACGTGGAATGGATCTCCCACAGCTACTTAAGGTTTTAATTGCCCTGTGATTAAAGTTTTCATTACTAAGCAATTAGCACCTGAAATTTTAAGTGCTGAAGTGTTTAACTGCATCCTGAAGCTGCCAGAGGTGAGGGGTGGTGGATGTGGGTGGGATGGGAGAAGGTTTTGAAGTAGGGACCATGAGCAGCACAAGGTGGCTTCCTTGCTGGGCCCAACTGGGCTAGCATGGGTGCTGCCATCCGCCCCGACCCACTGGCAGCACCAAACTCCTGACAGCACAGGGAGGAGCTCCCGGAGGGGCAAGCGCACAGGAAGCCTGGGAAGGAGACAGGCTGGAGCCAGCGCTGGTCTGGCGGGGAGCACACACTGGCTGGGCGAGCTGGCACCCTGCAGTGCTCCCTGCCCTGAGATCAGGGCCCCACGGGGCTCCTCTTGCACTGGGGGTGGCACAAGGGGACCCCTCAGCAGTCGCGTGGCTGACCCAGTTGCCTGCTCAGATGTCGCCCCTCCGAGTGCAGCCCTTTGGACAAAGGACTTGGAGATGTCACTTGATGTCGTGATGGCCCGTACTACAATGGTATCCAGCCCAGAAACATGGGGAAATCCCCACCCAGCTTCCCCCATCCCCAGCACAGCTGTGTTCCAGGTGAGCAGACAACGGAGGCCTCTTGCAGGGCTTTTTCTTGCATTCATCCAGTTCCACCCTTCAAACACACGTCCCCATACTTACCTTGTGGCAATGAACTCCTGGGACTGGCTGCCTCGTGAGGAATATACTCCCTTCTGTTTGTTTTTAGACTCTTGCTGGGTAATTTCATTCGATGCCCCTTAGATCTTCTGAGAAAATAGGAATAATTGTTCTCTAATCACCTTTTCTTGTGAAACTGCAGCTGAGGTTGCCACATGCAAAGGAGGCGAGGGGCGGTGGCTGGTGCAGCAGGCAGGGTGCGTGGGTGCATCCGTGTGCGGGGCCGTGGTCTGACACACACCGTGCGTGTGCCTGTGTGACATGGACCCGTCACCGGAGCACATCAGGGCTGTGTTTGGAAATGGGGAGTGAAAGTCAGGCTTGCTCCAGCAGGATGGAGTCTCTGGGTGAGAAATTTCTTACAGGGAGAGGGCTGGGCTAGGAGGTTTGTCCTCGGAACCTTCCATGGCCGTTGCTACTTTTCGAGGTTTTCCTTTCATGTCTGCCACTCCCTGTCTGCACAGGAATGCCTCCCAGGGACACCGTGGGCACCGCAGCTTTGCCGTGTGCAGGCTGGAGGCTATTCTAAGGCAGAGCATCACTAACTCAGGTCGGTGCTGCAAACTCCTCTGCCTGTCCCACAGCCTCACGTTTCATCTCTCAGCCCATCCCACGTCTTGCCAACACAGTGTTCGTTGCAGCCCTATTCAGCTCCAGCCATCACCCCAAGGTGCCAGGGAGAGGATAAGGGCTGAGTGTGTGTGCGGGGACAATGTATGGCCGGGACCTGTCCGTGTTTACACAGAAATGCCTATCCCCCAGCCACGCCATCGCCCCGTCCCTCGGGGGCCACAGCAGCGCCATCCTCAGCACCGAGTCCGTGCCCAAGCAGGCGGGTTGGCACTAAACACCCAGCCCCTGCCAGCAAATACCACGCAGTTACCACAGTTATTTGGTATTGTGCAGGCGTCGGAGCCCTGCCAGCGCTGCTCCCCAGGCTGCCCACCAGCTGCAACACACAGGCAGCGACCGGGGCTCCCTGGCCAGCGAGCTGCCCTGAAATCCTCAGCCCCCCGGCCGGGACCGCAGCGCTGCAGCCGCCGGCACCAGGGAGCCTGAGGCCCCGGGGAGAGGCCGGCTGGCAGCGCCAGCCCAGTGGGAGCGAGCGGGGCTCATTAATTACAGCACGTGGGGAGAGACGCGATTGTGTGGAGCATCCTCCCCCAGCCCGTGCACCCCCGCTGCCTGCTCCAATTTCTCATCCTATTCTGAAATAAATTCCTTTCGGGCTGAAATTTGCCAGGCATGGCTTGGCTCCAAGGGGAATTCTTGGAGAAAGTTTAAGTAAAATTGGTTCAGCCATTTTTGAGTTATTCAAGTGTGAATAAGCAATTTCCCCATGTGCTCCGTTCAGAAATTTTGTGCTTGGGTAACTCAGACCTCTGGAATTGCAGAATAAAAGAGGTTTCTGCATCTCAGTAAGCCGGCAAGGAGGGGATTTCCCGAGAGTGACTTCACAGGGAGACAGCAAATCTTCCTACCCTGAGCCTGGCCTTTGGTTAAGATTCTCAGCATCTCCATCAGCCTCTAGCCCTCTCCTTCCCCACTGATGTTGCATTATACTCCCGTGCATGTGTTAATGATGCCAGCTTCATCACTCACCTCTCTGCTGCTTATCTCCTTGAGTGACAGCATGTCCAAACCAACAACTTCTGCATCTTTGCTCAAACGTCAGCATTTTCCATGAATGCAATCCCCTTACTGTGCTTTGCTCCCCAGCCATTTCCCTTTACCTGGAGAGCACAATGCCCCACTTGCTGCATCTCCTGTCCCTCACAGAGATTTATCACAGTCATATGTCCTGTCAAATCAGCACCCTGGCTCTCTTGGGCATGACTTTTCCTTCAGGAACCATGCCCGCTGGTGCTGGGGCACTGTGGCTGTCCTCAGGGCACAGCCTTCTGGCAAGACTCCCCACAGCTCCCAGAGGATGCCAGCATTCCTGCAGTAGGAGTCGGTCATCTCCACATTTTCAGCTGCCCAGGCAGAGCTCAGTTCTGTGCCAGGCTCTCTGGCCAGGACTTGGGAAGCAAAATCCTTCCAGGACGCGGAAGGAAAATGCCCATCCACAGCCCTGGTGGGAGTGTGCAGCAGAAGGCAGAGGGGATACGGATGTGCTCTGGGTCTGTCCTCACAGAGAGGAGGTCAACCATGGCCAGCCCTGATAACCTCCCAAATTCCTGCTCCTGCCAGCAGCCACGGGGAACATGGCCAGGAGTGTGGTCCTGCAGCCTCCCCACTGCGCCAGTGCGGGGCCAGGGCTGGGGCTGCACGGCAAGGGAGTTTCTGGGGCAGGTTTCTGGGGCAAGAGCACTGTGGGGAGGTGCCACTTGCAGATAGCAGGTGTCTGCAGGGAAGCCCAGATGGCTCTGCCAGGGGGATGAGGCTGCCCAAGGTGAAGCAACCAGCCATGCACCTCACTGCCCCTGGGGTTCCAGCCACTCCCAGGGACCAGGAGCATCAGCATTCCCCAACATCAGGGACTTGTGGGATTTTGCTAAGCCCAAGTGAAGCCTCCCCAGGTATCTGAGGGGCAGATGCAGCACAGAGGGCCAGGACAGGTGGCAGCCCACATCCCACACCCATCATGGCAGATATGTGTCTGTCCTGGAGGATGTGGAAATGCCAGGTCCAACCACGAGGACAGTGTGTGTGGATACACCATCCCGAGGGAGCAGAGTTTGTCCCAGACAGGGCCCCAAAACCTTCCCATAGCAAAGCCGGGACAGAGGGGAAAGAAGACTGGGGCACCCACAGGCTTGCAAGCTGTGGCTGCACGCACGGTAACCAGCACCTTCTCCCACCAGGAACGTGATGGGCAAGGCACCTTGTGGGTAGGAGTAGGGGTGCTGGGAGAGGTCACTTCAGGGTGCTCTCTGTATGGTTTCAGCTCAGCCAGGGTCACAGCATTCATCCCTGCCTGTGTGGTGGGAATCTTGGTATGGATGGGGTGGGGAGGCTTATGATACAATGAGATGGGATGAATGAAGTAGGATGGGATGTATGGGATGAGCTGGGGGAGAATGGGGTGAGATGGGTTGGCCAAGGGTGGGATGCATGAGAGATGGGATGGGACAGTGGAGAATGGGATGGCAATGGGTGGCACAGGTAAACCAGACTGCCAGTAGCGTGGCACAGAGGGGCCCACGGTCCCGTCATCACACACGCTACCAGGCTTACGCATTCACCCGCAGCCGGAGGAGCGGGGAACAGGGCAGCGCGGGCCGAGGGTCGGCGGGGCAGGCCGGGAGCGCGGCCCCTTTAAGAGCCCAGTTCCGCGGGCGGCCGCTGGGTGGGGCGCGCTCCCCGCCCTGCGCCTCCCGCGCCAGGGGGCGGGGCCACAGGGGGCGCGCCGGGCAGTGCCCGCCCCCTCCAATTCATCTTTCCGCGGAGGCTCCGCCCCCCTCCGCAGCGCGGCCCAATCGGCGCCGCGCTCGCCGTCGCCAGGGGCGCCGGGTTGCCAGGGGCGGGGTGATTGGCGGGCGGGCCCCGCCCCGCTCGGCTCAGCAGCGGCGGCGGCGGCGGCGGCGCCAGAGCGCGAGCGTGGCGCGGCGGCGAGAGGAGCCGCGCGTGGCGCCGAGCTCGGGACTGCCCGGCGGGGCCGCCCGCACCGCCCCCGCCATGGCCGCGGCCCGCCCGGGGGCCCCCCCGCCGCCGCCGCCGCTGCTCCCCCTTCTGTTGCTCCTGTTGCTCCCCGGTGGCCGCCGCGCTCTGGAGGGTGAGTACCGGGCGGGCGTGCCCGTCCGCTGCACCGGGGCCCGGGCGACCGCTCACGGGTGCACGCATTCTCCGGGATGTCCCAGGCCCGTCGTGGCTTAGTGCGACTCGTCGTCGCGCCGCGGATGCCCGGTTGTACCTGCAGAGAGCTCGCCGCCGCAGCCCCGCTCCCAGCGCTTAGCCGCCCTCAGTGGGTTTTAGAGTCAACGCCCCGTGGAACCGAGCCCGGCGCGGCAGAGCCGCGGCATCGGCGGCCGGCGGCTGCTGGCAGGGAGCTGCGCCTCTTTGGATACTCGGTTCACGTTTCGAGGCTTTTCGCCACGACCGAGAGGGCTGGAAAATTAATATTTCTTTCAGTGGAAGCTCGTGGCGTGCCAGAACTGGTGGGGCCGCGGAAGGAGTGTTCGTGTGCCGTGTCCGGCTCCATCGCTTCCCCGGCAGGGCTCGCCGCGCCCGCTGCCTTAACCCCCGAGGCTCCAGCGTGGGACCTTCGGGGCGAGTGGCCACGCGTGCCGCATCTATCCCCGACCGGGTCTGCGCTCCGCGGCTCGCCCACCCCCGAACTCCGATGGAGTTGGGAATAGAATGGGGAGTAATTCTCTCCCCTTTGGAGAGTGAACCCAGGTCCGCGGGGCAGCGCCGTTGCACCCGCAGCTTTGAGCGAGGAAAGAGGCATTTGGCCCCGCTGGGTACCGGGGGCTCCCGAGCGGGCAAGCCGGGTCGCACCGGAGAGAAGGAGGAGAAGAGGGCCCGGACGGGTTTTTGTCTCGGCACAAAGTGTGCGAGGCTCCAGCCGGAGTGCTGGGGCGGCGGCGTTCCGGTGTCCGGTAACCGAACCCGCTGCCGGAGCGGCGGGAGGGGGCTGGCGAGGGAGGGACGGAAGGGTATGGAGATTCCCCCGGTCGGAGCGGAGCTGTGGGTGCCCCCGCCCGGGCAGGGGGCGGCGAGGGCTGCTCGGAGGCGGTGTCGTGCTTCGGGCTCCCGCTGCCATCGCCCCGCGTTGCGAGGTTCGGGCTGCGGCGCCGGGGGTGGCCGTGGGCAGGAGCCCTCCCCCGCTGCGGTGGTTGGAGGACGTCTTTCCTCTAGCTTTTGCCTTTGTAGAAAGTTTGGGGGGTGCTTGTTGTCCGCGTTCTTTTTCATCCTTCCTCCGTGCGATTTTTTTTTTTTCTTTGGAAGGGAAAAATAAATTAAAATCCCTCGTCCTTTGTACGCTGTAGGAATCAGAGCTGTGGGCCTGCGGGGTCCGTGAGCTCCCGGCTAAGCGGGAACCCCGCGGCAGGAGGGGAAGGGAGAAGCCAGCGGCACTCAGCCCTCGCGGGATGGAGGCTCCCGAGCACCCGCCCGGGGATCCCTGCCTTCTGGCGAGGTGCCGGGGAATGAAGTTGTGGGCAGGGAGCCCGGCGGGGCCCCACGCTTGCGGGTAGCCCCCACGCTTGCAGGTAGCCTCTCGCAACCTGCTTCCCATCAGCGGTTTAGGAATTTGGGAAGGATAGCTGGCGTGGGCGCTGGCAGCACCCGTGTGTATCACCTGGGGACAGTCCCTCCAGCCCCCGGGGAGACAGGGAGCCCCAGCCTCTCCCGCACTGCCTCCGGGGATGGAGCAGTGCAAAGAGTCGGATGGAGAGAAAATAAACAGGCCCTGCTGAGGAGTCACTGGGTTTTTTCAGCTTCCCGAATATGTGGAGGGGTCAGGGGCTGAAGACACCGTCTGAGAGGTCAGGGCCCAGCTGGATGCCAGTCCAGTGGGACCACTTCGGGGCTGGCTGGCAGCTGCCCAGCAGTTTTCGCAGTTTTCGGGCTGGCCCAGATTCCTCGTGGGATTTTCTCTTTCTTTTTTTTTTCTTTTTTTTTTCTTTTTTTTTTTTTTTAGTTATTTTTTTCCCTTTGCTCTTGTTCGAGCTGGAGGGAAAGTTGCAGCTGGCCTGGAGAGGCTTCTGCCTCTGCAGCTTAGGGAAGCTGCTGCTCGCATCAGGGTCAGCGAGCTCCCACTCTTCTGCTACGTTTGGCATTTCTGTCCACGCTCACCGCTGCTTCCTGACAGGGATGGCGCGTTCCAGAGGTTACTGTAAATCTCGTGTGCACGTTTGTTTGGATATTTTAGTGCTGATCATAAATCTGGCGTGGCCATAAATCTGTACGCACGTCCTGCAGACAACAGCAGCGAGCAGTCCCCAGACCCGGCCACTTTACCGTCCCCTCCGAGGTGCAAAGGGCTGGGCTTGTGGCTGGTGCCGGGCTGGAAGGGCAGGGGGCTTTGGGGCTGGATGGCGCTCCCCAGTCCCGAGGGGATGGCGGGGAGTTGGGTTTCTTTACAAGGCCCCACGGGGGTGGAGGAGAAAAGCCACGCTCGGCAGCAGCTCAGTGAGGGCTTTGTGCTGCCGAGGAGAAAATGGTTTCTCTCCAGATCCTGTAAGTGCGCTGGGTCTGTTTGAAGTCACAATGTGTTTTTCTTCTCCGGTTCAGCAGTCCCCGGGCCGGCTGCAGAAGGAATGCTCTATCCAGGGGCAACAGCGGATCCTTTCTCCAGCACAGGGGTTTGAGCCGAGAAGTTTGTCCCAGCGGGGCTGTGGGAACAGAGGCCCTGTGGGGAGTGGACGTGGTGGAACAGCATGGGGAATGTGCTGTTTTCCAGGCCCTTGCCGACCATCCAGGGCTAAAATCCCAGGCTTCAAAACACCCTGGCCCAAGGGAGCATGGACAGCCACAGACTGGATCTGCCTGTCGCCCTGGGCGTGCGGGTAGACTGGGACAGGGACCTGCTTTCCCAAGGAGCCACTCTCCCAGGCTGTTCCTGTCCTGAGCAGCCTCTCTGGATTCAGGACTCCATTTAAACTTGGAGTTTCCCACGTGCTTCCCCATGAACTCCCATGCAGAAGCACTGTAGTTTGCTGCACGTAGTACTGAGCAGGCTTGGGCTCTAGTGAAATAGCCAAACCCCGCAACGCAGCAAGATATCTAGGGGGGATTTTCTTCATCGGCTCTGCCCAGTGACACCTCCCAGACCCCAGCTGGGTGTCACACAGATTGACCACGATCCTCTCTGCACCGGCAAACCCCTGTTTAATTGACCCCTTTGCTGGAATTGCCAGGTATTTTCTTGGCAAAGCGATTTGCTTTCTGTTTAATTACTTTACACAGAAATTGCATGTTTTTTGGTGGGGCAATGGGTGAAGTTGGCCCTTCTGTTTTATGGGTGCTTGGGGTAGGGCTGTGAGGGAAAGGGATCGTGGGTCTCTGCAACACTCGCTGGATTCATTAAATCTCCTGTTCCTCGGTAAAAGCTGCGCTCGAGGAGGCCTTCCCGTCCGTGCTCCCGAGGAGCGGAGGAGAAGGGCTTTCCTTTGTGTCAGGCGGAGCATGCGGAGAGCTGGGGAGAGGGAAAACTTGGAGCACCAGGGTCCGTTTACAGCCCCACATTTCTCCCTCAGTGTACAGCAAGGCTGTGGCTGCCAGGCCATTCCTGCCCAGCCCTTGCAATTGGGAATAGCGGCCTCTGGTTTTTAAGGAATGAACCGAAACTCCTTGTTTTGTTATGATGACTTACTGCAAGAGATATTTGGGGAAACCAGTTTGTTGCATTTTCTTTCCATGAGCCGTTTGCTGCTGCCACTGGAGCAGAGGAGCTTGGCGTTTAATTAAAACAGCCCCAGCAATCTGAATCACGGACTTGCATGTTTTTAAAATTGTAGCTGTTCCTGTTGTGCTGAGTCAAACTGGTTTGTCGGGATTAAGCGTCTCCGCCTGGGAGCTGCGCTGGGGGAAGGGTGCTGGGGTGGCCCTGGGGTCGGAATCCCCATTCCCAGCTGGCGCAGACCACAGGGTGGGTGTCAGCCTGCCCCAGAGGAGAGCCCTGGGAAAGGGGGACTCTACCCAAGGGCTGCGGTGGAGCTGGTGGTTGCCGTTGCCACAAGCTTCTCAGTGGTTGAAACCATAATGAGCTGCTGTTGTTTCTGGGTCCAGAATGTTCCCATGAAGCATTTAGGGGATGGTGGTGCCCCTCCATGGTCAGGAATCTCCTTGCAGAGCCCCATGCCCCAGGGGATGGGCTGCCATCTTGAAGGCCAGGCAGCCTGTTGCAGTGACACTCCCACCCAACTGGGACCGTCCCATTTGAAGTCATGTTTTGGTTTTTTTATTGCATTTTTGTTGTTGCTCCAAACCCAGCCCTGTGCTCTGGCTGGGCGGTGCTGGCAGTGGGGCATGGGCTGTTCCCTCGCAGAGCTGAGCCTCAAGTGGGAGCCATTTTGTAGGGAAAGCAGGTGGGCATCCTGCCTGTAAAGGGACAGGCTTGGCACTGTTGGTAAAGCCTCATCCTCCTGCGCTTGGGGACCCTTATCACCCACCCTCAGCATCGCCACAGAGGAGTCATGGAGCTGAGCTTGAGAGTGGGGCAACGTCCCCTTTCTGCAGGGCCATGTCTCTTTCCCACAGTGCCACCACTCCCAGAGGGGCCGCATCCCTGCCCTGGTGCCCACTTTTCCCTCAGCGCAGCTCAGCCCTCCAGCCTCTGCTGCCTGAGTTGGGAGGTAGTGAGCCCAGTGCCGTCTTCGCATGGCCGCCCCGCTGAAGAGGAACGGGAGCCATCTTGAGAAGAGGCTGGAGCACGGCAGGGCCGAGCACCGGCCCCATGGCCGCTCTCCATGCACGTGCCAGTGTGTGCTGGCTGAGGGTCCCAGGCTGGGACAGGGGGGAGGATTTTGCTGGGGGGGTTCTCTTTATTTTATTTTTGCCCATTGCTAAGCCCTGCTGCACTGCGGGGCCTGGCGTTTCTCATGCATGTGGCAGAAGCTGTTGACAAACACCTGTTTCTCAGCCCCCTCCCCAGGAATGCCCCGGGGGCCCCGCGGGGGCTGCAGTGCCGCAGGGGTGGGCAGCAGGGATGTCCCCTCCCAGGGGAGCCCTCCCCCAGGATTCTCCTGCCCAGCAGCAGCTGCGGGAGGATTTGAGCCTCCCTGTTCCTCTGTGAGGTGTGGCTGTTGCAGAGGGCTGCCAGAATCCATCCCTGTCCCAGGGAAGGGACACTGCTGTCCCCATGTCCCCTGCACCCAGTCCTGCATCTCTCGAGTGCTCGGTGCCTGCCCAGCAAGGGCTGGGGCGCAGGGGGACCCCGCAGGCACAGGGGGCACGCACACGCGGCGTGCTATCCAAGGCCTTTTTTTATTAATGAGAAAAATGTGCAGGGCTTGAACGATTGCCAGGAACAGATTTATTCTAGTTCCCCAGAAATTAAACCGAAATGAAGGAGAGAGTCAGCCCGGCCCGGCACCCCCTCCTGACTCTGTGCTTGTTTTAACTTTGGAAGAATCTGACTTTGGGGGTGGGGGAGGTGGAGGAGGGAGGGGGGGCAGTATTTGGGTTTAAGCAGTTCCAGATGGGCTTGGTGCTCTCCGAGAGCTGAGGAAGTGAGCAGAGAGCAGCGCAGAGATTTGGGTAACTGCCCCAGGCAGTAGAGAGGAGGGAGATCTTGGCAGAAACTCCCACTCTGCACTGCCGGGATGGGATGGAGCTTGGCAGCCAAGCTACCCGTCTGTGGGGCGAGCCTTTGGATGTGCACAGAGTAACCTTTTTTGGGGAAGGGGTGGTTGTTTTTTTTTTTCTTTTAAATATCATTACTCTTTCTCTGGGCATTTTCCAAAACTACAACCTGGAAAAAAATGGAGCTGGAGGGGGAGAGGGGCCTTTTGGATCTCAGCCTGATGCAAACAGTTGCCCTGCGGAGGCAGGTCTGCAGTACCGACTGCCTTTCCTTCCGTCCCCTGGGGACTTCGGGGCTCTTCATCCACCCGTACCAGCCCAGCTCAGCTTGGTGGCCCCGTGGGGACACCTGCCCCATGAAACCGTAGCCACAGGGCAGTGGGGTCACAGAGAGAGGTGGCAGGAGTGTCCCCATCATAACATGTCCTGGAAACAGGGGCAGCTTTGCAGGCTGATTTGCTGCCTATGTCCTAGTCAATGGCATTTGTGGCTCAAACAGGTCTGGTGTCTCCTGATCAGATGAGTTATTTCTGTGGCAGCAGAGGACGGCGGCATGGCCATTCATGCTGGGGATGGCAACCTATAAATCTGTCCTGCCTGCTGGCCCTAGAGCTCCTGCCTGCCTGGCACAGCTGGTCACATTGTCCGTATGGCAGAGAGCTGCAGCGGGCAGCCCCTTCCCCTGGGCCAGGCAGGGACATTCCTGTCCCAAGTGGGCAGTCTGGCAGCAGACAGGGATGAGAGACCGTCTGTGGGATCTGTCCATTCTCCTTTGTACACAGCCTGGTACAGCAAAGGCATCTTTTCCCCCTGGACAAGCTGAAGTAGCAAGTACCGGGGCACATCCACCACGTGGGCAGGGATGGCAGCTCTTCCTTGGCCAAGCTGACCCTGGCGTAGCACAATGGGCTCTGACATCCGAAATCCCTGTGGTATTAATAGAACAGTAATTGCAGTGCAGGGCTGGGCTCGGGCAGCTGGCTCCCTTCCTCTCCCAGTGTCGGTACGGCCTTTCTGCAGGACCGGGACCTGGCAGGCTTTGGGCAGAAGGCTGCACGTGTCCTTGGCGTGCAGCTGGAGGGCAGAAGCTGCTGTCCTGCAAAATTCCGAGGCTCCAAGAGCTGTGGTTTAGAAGGGGGTGCACACAGTGTGATGCTGGTGAGTGCTAGAGCCCAGCTTGGCATGGCTCTGCTCATAAAACGGCAGAAATCTGCCCTTCCCGCCTTCATCCAGTGCATGACCAGGCAGAAAGGAGCACCCATCCCTCCGTGCATCCCAGCGCTGCTACTTGATCTGCCTTTTGCAGAGCTGGCACCTGTCCTCTCTCACATGCTTCAGTCTGTCTTGCAGCCGTCAGGAAACAGCTCCTGGTGAGGAGCACGTGGCCGGAAAACCCTCTTCAGCCAGTTAGCGGATGGTGGGTTGGCAACAGGGCAGGGCTGGATGGAGGGAGCATTCCTGTCCCCCTCTGCCCAGGCAGCTCCCTGTCATCTGGGATCTGGATCTGGCCAATGCAGAAGGTACAGGACATTGGGATCAGATGGGGAGGACTGTGAGAGAGATGCAGTAGGCCAGTGGCTCAGAGCCGTGGGATCGTCTCCTGGCTTGAGGTTAATACCCCAGTGTAGGTGTGGGATTGGGAAATGAAGGATGCATCCTTGGAGCATCGTTGGAATTGGAGTTTTGGGCTCTGCTGTGAGCTTACCATGGTTCTGGCAGGGCTGGAACTGGCAGTGGTGAATGATGCCAGGACTGGCAGTGCTGCCCACACCTGGCTGGGCTCTCTGGGCAGGGACTGCCTGGCTTGGTGTGTGCATGTGCCCTGTGTGCACAGAGGGGCCTTAATCTCAGTTTGGGCCTCTGGGCCCTGCCATAATGCAGAAATAATGAGTCTATTATTAAGTGCCCACAGTACTTCTTCACTCCGGTGGCTCGCCTCCAGCAGCAGGCAGAACCTGCCCCGCTTGAAGTGGATGTGTCATCATTTGCCTCAGCAAATCCGATCCCCTTTGATGATGGGCCAAACGCCCTTGGCATGAAGGGCCACAGCTGTGATACAGGCCCCTTTTTTTCTTTCTTCCCCTCCTCTCTTCCCTTTGTTCCCACTTCATTGACAAGTCGCTGGCTTGCCTTGGACCTGGGGCAAGTGGACGTTGGTGGGCATGTGCGGTCAGAGCCCCTGTGCCCCCCTAGAGAGGGATGGGTTGGGGGGCCAGCTCCCATGGCAGCCTCGCGTCTTCCCCCTCGGCACTGGGGAGCAGCAGGCGCCCTGCTTGTCATAAGGACAGGTTCCCAGCGTGGGCGGTGATAGGGAGTGCTCCAGCCCTTCCCTTGGGCTGAACCGCACTGCCTGGCCTGCCCGGCCTGACAGTCAGGGAGGGCAAGGGTGGGACCAGCACAGCCCCCTGGCCCTGCGCTGGGCACTAGGGTAGACGGGTGTGCGGGGGGGTCCCTGGAAGAGATAGGATTCCTGAGGGAGGATGAGGCCATGTGAGTTGTACAGCATGCTGGCAGTGCTGCCAGCCCCATCCCTGCAGAGAGAACTAGCAAATAGTGCCTGCCAGAACCTTCTCCGGGCTCACAAACCCCATGCCTGGCGCCTCTACCATGGGTACCCCCCTGACCACCGAGAGTGCCTGCTGCTTCCCTGCCTGATGCCTCCCACGCTGGCTGCAGCCTTCCTCCCTGCTCTCCTGGCTCTTGACTGCATCAGCAAGAGCCTCTCCTCCCTGCAGTGCAGCTCCGGCACAAGGGGCTGCCAAGTGCCGAAACCTCCCAGCACGCCACCTCCTGTGCTCCAGAGCTGCTGTCTGTGGTGTGCTCCATCCCTGGAGCACGTGGGCTGAGCGGGACAGGAGAGCTTCCTAAATGCAGGCAGCGTGTGGAGTCCCCTAGCCTTGGAGCAGGGACATCCCCTGCCTCGGAGGTGGATGGCTACAGGGTTTCGCTGGGGTCAGAGGGGGAAGAAACCTCCTGGAGGAAGAGGGATCTGGGTGAGCCACATGCTTCAAGAAAACGTGTTGCGGGGTCTCCCAGACCTGACGCTCTCACAGGGCGCTCCTGTGGCTCAGCTTTTGTGTACAGAACGCTTGTCAGCGGGAAAAGTGCAACCTCAGGTTCTCTCCCACAGGCAGCTCTTTGTTCCCAGATAAAGGACCTTACACCAAAGGCCCTTTGTGCCGCTGCTCAGAACAGTGCTGGGATTAATTGTACTGATAGGTGCTTGAATGGGGAGCACACAAGGCCACTCACTCCTGGTGTAATTATCTTCAAAACTGAGGAAGAAATTAAAATATGCAGCGATGCCCCTTTTGGTGGCTTTTTGAATAGCAGGCAGTCTCCAAGATTAAAAGTGCATCTCTAAACAAGCTAGCTTTCCTTCCAGAGGAGAAAAGCATGGCAGTGAGGGTAAGAAGCACCTGGTGCCACCATTAGCAGCCACCATGGTGGAATCCAAGCCATGTCCTGGGGCAAATGGCCCAGCCATTGATAGTGTCTGCAGGAGCTCAGAGTGGGGCAAGTGGCCACATAAGGCTGGTCCGGGCCACTTGCCCTGTGCTGAGCTCCTGCAGACATGGTGCCATTGTGTGCATAGCTCACAGAGAGCATGGGCACGTTGCAGAACAGGTTCCTCTGTTTGTAGCGAGGCTGCGTGGGTGTCTTTACTAACTCTTCTCCCTTGCCTTCTTCCAGGATGCTCTGGACTTGCATGAGCTGCCTTCTCCTCATCTCCTCCTCTCCAAAGAGCTGGCATCCTTTATTGCCAGTGTATCCTGATAAAAGCCATCAGTCCACATATTCAAAGGGGAGAGTGTTCAAAGTGGAGCTTATTGGTGGAGACGACTGAGTCTTCCCCAGTGGCTTCATCTTGAAAGAATTTTGATATTTCCCCCCCTTTTCTGGCTCAGCCATCGCTGCCGCGCACGTCTGCCGCTCAACAGCGCGAGACGGGCTCTCTGGGCCTCTTAAGGGGGGAGTTCAAACGTTTTCACTGGCCTCAGACCATGCATGCAGCATTCCTGAGCCTCAGCACCGGGAGAAAGAGGTCCCCGGCTCCAGATGGGTCCTTGCCAGGGCTTCAAACACCTAGTGAACTGCTGGGACTCTGTGGAGGTGATGGGAGGCTGCTGGTAGGGGACCGCTCATCTTTGCAGCTCAGGGTGTGCTTGGGAGGAGACATGCAGGACAGGGAGGAGGCAGCCAGAATGATGCTCACAGCCCTGTCCAAGGAGTAAGAATCTTTCCCTGTTCTGGGATCCCACTCTGCCATGGAACTTCTGCTTCTATGTGGACTCCAGCCTGGCCAGCTGCACTTGCTGAGCATAGTGAGGCTCCTGCTCCATGCTTTGATTTTGCCCAGCTGAAGGTTAAGGAGAGGACAACTCCCAGCACTGCAGACAGTGATAAAGCAAGCCTTAGGGTGACTTCCCCAAGCTGGCAAAATTTGGAGCCAATTTCCCGTTGACTAATGGGACCAGGCTCTTGCTGTGGTGTGCGGGATTGAAGTGGCTTTGACTCACTGTTCAGCCAGCCCTGACGCCGTTCACGTCCCTCCGCAGCACCTGCAAACCTGAACCACGCCGGGAAATCACCAGTGACACCTCTCAACCCCCCTCTGGCTCCATGGGCCAGAGGACGAGAGCAGCTGCTTGATGCTGAACCACTGAAGCCCAATGCTTGGGCTCCCCAACCCTGGACACTCTCACATGCCCTTTCATGGGGGGCCAGTGCTTGGTGTGCCCCAGTGTTTTTGGGAGAGAACCAGGTTCAGGGCCAGGCCACGGCGAGAGCTCTGAGGCACCTTTAAAGGCTGAGCAGTTTCTGCAACTCAGCTCAGCATGTGCCACCAGCCCCTGGACCAGGCAGCACAGAAGCCCATAGGGCCTTCCACCTACAGCCTTCACAATGGCAGGCTGCAAGGGTCTGGGAGGCTCCACTGACCCCACCTGGGTCACTCCTATGGCTGCAGGAAACCCCCTCTGCCCTCTGTGCTCAGCCTGTTTCCTTTAGCTGAGTTGCTCAGTGAATTATTTTTTATTATTATTTCCCCTCCCCGCTCTCTCTGTGTGGTTCACGTAGCTCACACGCCAATAGCCGGCTTGGCTCTGTCAGTTTTTTGTCTCCTCTGCTGGTCAGATGGCAGATGCTGCCAAATTAGGATGCAGGCAGCGAGCCTCCTGTCCAAGCTGAGGTTCTGCCCACGGCTGACACTCAAGGGGAAGGATGCTGCCGGAGGGGACAACTGCCATGGCAAGGGCTTCCTAATGGGGCCTGCTGCTGTGCAGGAGAGTTCCCGCATACCCTGGACAGGTTTAGGAAGCAAACACCCACCATGGTCTGGTCAGTCCATGCTATGCTGTGGCTTGCCACAGCATCCTTGTGTCACTCCATTTGTGGGCACACCCTGCCACCCAGATCCCCATCTCCCCAGCCTGACTCACTGCCACAGCTGCTCATCCATCAGCGGCCCCAGCCCTGAGAGCGCAGGGCATCCCTTCCCTGCTCCTCCTGCAGAAACACCCCCCAGCTGGCCCTGCCAGCAGCAGGGCCCTGCACTGGCTGGACCCACAGAGCCTGTGCGCCGGGAGTTGGCAGCCCCGCACTGTGAGCACTGAGCACACGCTTGGCTCTGCTCACCGCCAGCACGGCGTGTCGGCACCCTCAGCACCACTGTTCCCTTATTAGGGCAGCCAGAGCCGGGCCTGTCCCTCGCAGAGGTGTGAGCAGCCCCCTTCTGGAACCTGCTCCCCCATCATCTGGCACTGCCCACCCACCCTGGCAGCCACCCTGTGCAGGGGTCTGGGAAGCGCAGCAGCGTCTCCAGTGGACTTGTGGCCATGCAGAGCCGCACTTGGGATCCTGCCAAGGTTCAGTAACTGATGGTGTGGGAAATGGGAAGGGAAAGAGATGGCAGCTTGTTGTGTCCTCTGGGCAGGTAGTGCCTTGGGACCGAGCAGATGCTGCCTTATGGGTGCACAGACCCATTCTGCCCATCCTGTGTCTTGCCCCTCCTGCATTACCTGCTTGACAGAAGGCTTCTTCCTTCTCTCCCTCTGTTTTTGCCAGATGCCTGTAGTTTGTGTTCTTGAGAAACAGCAAATAACCCCTGCCCAGTAACTGTCTCTGTGCTGGAGTCTGATGTAGATGCTGCCCTTCTGCACCTCTTACCAGTGGGGAGCTAGCATCACAAAAGGTTTTCTTCCCTCTGTCCTCAGTGCCATGCCCACTGCTAGTGCCACCAGGCCACAATGGAAGGTGTTTGTGTTTGCTCTGGGTGAACAGCCTGGGTGAGAAGCAAGCTCGCTGGCCCAGCTGGGAACCTGGCAAGCCACAAGGCAGGTCAGAGAGCCCATGTGTCCCCAGACGTGCTTGTTTATCTGTGCTGCGGTGGCACCCACAACCTGTGCTCCCAGCCTGCCTGTGGGTGCTGGCCTGGGAGCTGCTGGCGGGTCTCGCTGGGGTGGGACGCGGGAAGAAGGTGTTTACCTCCAGTTGGGCTTCATCCGAAACCCTGCGATGCATGAATGCTTCCTTCCTCCTCCACACTTCCTCCCTGCCTAGGTCAGCCTGGGGTTTTCCTGGGGTGGAAGGAAAGAAGCTGAAACTGCCTCTTGCTGTGGGGCTGAGCCGTGGTGCTGGCACAACTGAGTTGCCCTGGCACATCCTTGTGCCCCAGCCGGCAAGAATGAGCAGTTCCCAGCCTGCTGCTGGGCCTAGGAGAGCCATGGCTCCCTACCGTTAGTCTTGAGCGCGGGTGGGCTGAGAAGTGCATGGATGGATGGGCAGCTCTTGGGGAGCTGCACGAGGTTTTGGATGGGGCCATACTTTGGCTGGGGAGGGGGATGCCCTCATCACGCAGGTGTTTTGGCCCTGGTCCTGGGTCCTGCTTGGTGCAGGCAGCAGAGCCCCCCTGAGCACACCAGGGTCTCCAGGCATTTGCATCCCCTTTCCACCAAACCCCCCGTAGGCAAAAGGTCCAGAGGACCCCGGGGTGCTGGGGTGCCTGCTCCCCTCCAAACAGCCTAAGGGCCATCCCTGGAGGAGAGCTCGCAGGGCCAGCAGCTCACAGAGGGGCCATTGGCCCCTGAGCATGTCAGTGTGTCCTCATCTTTGTGTTTCACTCCTGGTTTTTGCGCATGGTGCTCGCGCGGAGCCACGCGGCTCTGCCTGGGATTAACGACAGCTGCCTGCAATTGCAGCTCTTCCCAGACAAGCGTCTCGCTCCCCCAAGGCTGGGGCTGGGGCTGTTTGGGGAATGCTGCCGGGGTGGTTTGTCTTGTAGTCTGCTCCAGGAATGTTGGCCAGACGGTCAAATTCTTCTCCCCTCTTGTAAAATGAGTGATGTGGGGCGTCTCTGGGAGAGCAGCCTGCCAGTCCCTCCTCCTCTGGATAAACCTGCCTGGCCCGCACCGCCCTGTCATGGGAACAGGCCCTTTCAACCCCAGCCACATTAAATACGCACCCTGCCAAAGCAGAGGGGGAGGGTGCGGACAGGGGCGCCCTGTCTTCCTCCTTTGGCACCCCTGCACTGCCTGGGGGACACGTTTGGCTGTGCTAGTGGCTGGGGATGGCAGCTTGTCCCCATCTCCCCCTTGCCACCTGGCCAGCTCCTCGTCCTGCTGCTTGCCTCCTCCAGCACAGCTCTCCAGGGACGCCTCGCTCTTCCTGTTCTCTTGACAAGAGAAGAGAAATCTGGAGTCTGTCTGCGCCGCTCCCCCCTCCTCCCACCACGTCTCACCCCCCAAGTTGCTGTTTTCCACAGAAATGTCAGGCTCAGCTCTCCTCTCCCCCACTCCTCCTGGTTTTTTTCCCCTCTAATCTTGGCCTTCATCTCCAATTAATTCTTTCTCTCCTTCTTTTCTCTCCAGAGACCCTGATGGACACAAAGTGGGTGACCTCTGAGTTGGCATGGACAACTCATCCGGAGACAGGGGTAAGTTTGGAGCCAGCCCTGGTCCTGACCTCCAAAGGGCAGAGCTGGCCTTGGCCCTGGCCCCATGAGAATCGAGGGCAGAGTATGGGAATCATGATTGATCACCAGTGCCTTTGTGAAGCTGGCTGCATCTTTCTCCTTTACTCCTGTGCATATCCTCGCCTTGTGAAACCATCTCCTCTTGACTCCGTGCCAGTGGAGGGGGAGTGTTGTGGTCCCTGGCCTGGGTTGCTCTTAATCAATTTGATGACCAGGAGGGTTGTGACAGGTGAAGGTGTAGCTGCTGCTCTTCCCTGTTGACTGTTGCCTGTTCCCCCCACACCCTGTGCCATTCACAATGTGTCTGTGGCACTGATGTCTCTGGCTGGGGATCTAACCCTTTTCCTCTCAATCACAGTGGGAAGAAGTCAGTGGTTATGACGAGGCCATGAACCCTATCCGCACGTACCAGGTGTGCAACGTACGGGAGGCCAACCAGAACAACTGGCTTCGTACCAAATTCATCCAGCGCCAGGATGTCCAGCGCGTCTATGTGGAGCTGAAGTTCACTGTGCGGGACTGCAACAGCATCCCCAACATCCCTGGCTCCTGCAAAGAGACCTTCAACCTCTTCTATTATGAGTCAGATACGGATTCTGCCTCTGCAAACAGCCCTTTCTGGATGGAGAACCCCTATATCAAAGTGGATACAATTGCCCCAGATGAGAGCTTCTCCAAGCTGGAGTCTGGCCGTGTGAACACCAAGGTGCGCAGCTTTGGCCCTCTCTCCAAGAATGGTTTTTACCTTGCCTTCCAAGACCTGGGAGCCTGCATGTCCCTCATCTCTGTCCGGGCTTTCTACAAGAAATGCTCCAACACCATTGCTGGCTTTGCTATCTTCCCGGAGACTTTAACAGGGGCCGAGCCCACTTCCCTGGTCATCGCACCGGGCACCTGCATCCCCAACGCAGTGGAGGTGTCTGTGCCCCTAAAGCTGTACTGCAACGGTGACGGCGAGTGGATGGTACCCGTGGGAGCTTGTACATGTGCTGCTGGATATGAGCCCACCATGAAGGATACCCAGTGCCAAGGTATGTGCATGGCAAAGTGATCATGGCTTTTGTCCCCGTGGGTGCGTTGATGTGAAGGAAGTGGTTTTGCGTTGAGTTCGGTCTGGTTTTGGAGGCTTTTCCCTGATGATTGAGCAGGGTGATATCTCAGAGGAGTGGTCTGCAGTTTGACTCCAAAGCCTTAAAACCTTTGTGGTCTGGACTCATGCAGTATCTGCTGGGACACACTGGTGAGCAAGCACCAGTGCTACCCTCTGTGCAACACATCTCCTTGCACGAAGCTGCAGCTCAAGGCATGGTCCTCAGCAGGGATCCAGCACATTTAAGCCCTTGAGCATTACCAGAATCTCTCTCTTATCGCTGCTGCCGTATCCAGCATCTTCTCTCTCTCTCTCTCCTGCAGTGCTCGTGGCTGGGGCAAGTGATTGTTCTTGGCAAGTGTGATTTCATGCTGCTTGTGCGGAGGCCTGTTCAGAAGCCCTGGTGGTGAGCAGGGCTCCCCTGTGGGAGAACCTATGCTGACGCATGCTCCCCCTGCCAGTGCTAAAAGCTTGCAGCAGGGATGGTAGGGACCAGCATGAAGGCAGGGGATCTGAAGCTCCTTGTTCTTGCTGGAAGGGAAGGAAACATATCCTGCACATGGAGATGTTGGTGATGGAGAGCCACCCTAGCAGCAGGATAGAGCAGGACTCTGTGTGCGTCCTGCATGCTTTCCCACGATAACTTTGGTGTTGCTGTTTAACCCCAGTTCAGATGTGTTGGGATGGAAAAATCTGTCTGGATGAATATTGCATTCCCTTGGGGTGATTTTTTTCTTGTGAGCTGTCTCTGGCAGGGAGGACCCTGCCCTGGGGTGGCTGGGGTTTGGGGCAGAAAGGTTGCCGTTCCCCTTAGCTGCTGGCATTGTACAGGGAGTGGGATGCTGGCGGGGCCCCCAGCACTGGATGCCTTGTGCTCGCTGATGACGGGATGCTTGGCACCGGCCCTTTGCTCTTGGCAGGAGCCGTGTGATTTGGGATGGCCCGTGACGTGGGGCTCAGGCCAGGCTGGCCTCCCCATTGGCTTTGGGAGCAGTGTAGCTGACAGCCATGCTGCTGTGGCTAGTTAGGGAGAGGTCAGTCTCCACAGGGCCGCAGCTCTGCCAGGGATCCAGAGCCTCCAGCACCATCAGTGCCAGCACAGCTCTGACTTCAGCGCCACAGCCCCCTGCATCAGTCTTGTGAGCAGCCAATCTGGCTCCTCCTGAGCAGCTGGACACCAGTGCCAGGCATCCATCCACACTTTAAACTGCACCGAGGTCCATGCTCCTGGGTAGCTGCTGTCCATCTTGCTTGGACTGGAGATCTTAGACCGCACACAGTGTTTGCTCTTTCCCAGCAGAGAGTGGGGTTTGGGCACAGGGTGATGGTTTCCAGCCAGTACTGGGGATGTGCTGAGGGGGGCATCCCAAGGTAGGACAGAGCTCCTCAGATTAGGCTCAGGAGCCTGGGGCAAGGTCTCATCTCCACATCCCCAAGCTGGAGAGATCCCCATGTGGCAGCTTTCCCAGCGCCTTTGATTTCCCACCAAGTCCCAGCTTCTGCTGCAGCAGGCAGGGAAGCCACGCTGGGCCATGGGCACGTCTCCATCCGGCAGCCTGCCTTCTCGCTGGGGCAGAAGCGGCGGTGTCCTCACGTTTCTCTGGGAAAGTTGCACTGCGCTTGTAGGATCAGATTTTCCGCCATATGATCGTGTGTTTTAAGTGGAAACAGCTGAAGAAGGGCTGGGAGAAGCCGGAGCTGCAGCTCCTTTTCTTCTCTTGGCTGGATGTTCCCTTACCCCATTTCCACAGTCCAGCACCGCCAGGAAGTCTCCGAGCTCGTGTCATGGGCAGCAGTGTGGATGCAGCCCTCCAAAGCTGGGGTTTCATCACTCCTGCCCCAGGGAGCTCACAGGGGCTTCACCGTGCAGGCGAGCAGTGCTCCAGTGTGCCAGATGGCATTTTAATAAATAACAATACCCAGTTACTGCTTAGATGGGATAAGCCCTGTTGTAAATCTCCCCCTTTTCCCAGACTTTCAGTGGCCTTTGAAGACCTCCTCCTCCTCCTCCTCCTCCTCTTTATCTCCATCCAAGCCAAGATTAGAGCTCACATTCAGACCTGTTACAATGCAGCTTGTATCCCAGTCCCTCGGGAGCAGAGGGCTCATCCTGCCCGACTGAAGACAGTTTCTTTGGCATGCTTTGTAAGGCGATACGCCAGGCTGGTACCTGGCTCTCTACTCCTGAGTTGCCACAGCATTGATTTGGCATCTCATTCGCAGCCTCATTATCTTTATTTAATTAGCGCACGGCCCTTCTGGGGGTTGTGCCGCTTCCCACACACTCCCTACCACGCAGAGCTGCAGAGGCAGCTCTTGGAGGACAAGGAGGAGCTGCTGGCCGGGGAGGGGAGCAAAGGCTCCTGCATGCCTCCATGGGCTGGGGTGCATTGCACTCATACCCCACGCCCTGCAGCCCCTGGGGTTTAGCTTTTCCCCCAGCCCCATCCCTTCTCCTTTTGGTTAGGCGGCACCCAAACACTTCAGGGGATTTGGTGTCAAGGGGCTCCCCAAAAATGCTTCTGGGCATGTGCTCCATGATGGATTTGTTGGGATTTGCACCCCTTGTGTTGCTGGCTTCACAGAAAGACAGAAAGGCTGCTGTGCCGGGGTGAGCCCTCCTTGCATGTCCCCTCTGCTTGGGAGGAGGACCACAGTGCCCCCAGAGCCTGCACCCCACTTGGGAGGGGAACTGAGTCTGTGTGGTGCAGTCCATGGATACCCAAACCGTAGGAGCACTGGAGGTGATAGTGTCCAGCATGACACTACACCTTCCTGAGACACATTTCTCAGTCTTCTTGATGTTTCTTTCTCATGGCATCAGGCACTGAACATTTGGGCACAATCAGTAGGTGAGTGCAGGTCAAGCTGGGGCCAAAATCAGAATTTTTTGTGCAAATAAATTTCCCTTGCAATCACTGACTAATGAAAACATCACCCTGAATTAAATAAAAAAAAAAAATTGCCAAGCAAGCATTGCACTTGCCAACTGTTTGCAGCTTTGCATTGCAACATGGGCTTGCTGCATGAAACCCAGGAAGTGAAACTGCCTGGGATTAATTGCCTGGGATTCCAGATCAAAGGCAGCAGCCGGGAAGGCAGGGAGAGCTGCCGGTTTGCAGCCAGGCAGCTCCACAATGGGTTACTTGTAACACAGTCGAGGAAATCTGCCCCTGCCGTCCTGCCTGTGACCCACTGTGACTCAAGAGGCAGCTTTGCTTATTGAATTTTTTTTTTTCATTTCTTAAAAAAAAAAAAAGAAAAAAATTGTTTTCCTGCCTGTTCCTTGGATGGCACTTCAAACCCCCAAAGGCTCTTTCCCTTCTCTCCCTTCAGATTTACTCTATTCACTTTTGGACTGCACTAGTGTGAAATATTTTCACCCAAAGGGTGATTATTTTACTTTTTTTTAAATAACTGCCTTTTAAGAGAGACTCAAAAACGGAGTTACCGCCTCGGCTGTAGCCAGGCTGTTGCTTCCACAGCTCTGCTCCATCTGTAGCCACTTACGACAGCGAGAAGGGAGCGAGCTGTGCAGGTTCATAAAGCACAGATCGTCCCGAACAAACCTGACTGCTGCCTCTAAAGAAATTACAGGGTTGATGGGCAAAGGGATATGATCAGTTTAATTTATCTAGGCTCAGGCGAGGCGTCCTGCTTCAGTCCTACAGGGAGAGAAATAGCTGGAAGGATGCTGGAATATTGTAGTGTGAATGGGAAGCAGTCAAAACATGAAACATGGTAGTTTGGGGCTGGTTTTTCCCAATGTGTCATGGCTATCCCTGCCTTCCCCAGGGGAGGGGACCCCAGAGTTTTGGAGATTCACGCATGGTTCATTGCTGCTTGCCTGCATCCCATGCAATAATGGAGGCTGCCTACGGGATGAGTCACTGCTCTCTGCTGCTGCCAGAAGAGTTTTATTTCAGTGTTTTTTTCAGCTCCCTTCCTTGAACCTTATTCACCACGGTGGGGATTGTATTTGGGAGTAGTACCCTCCTCTTCCCTCAGCTCTGTGCTGCAGCTTTTCGAGACAGGATCAGGCCCTGGAGGTGGGCGGCTGATGAAAATCCTGGAGGGGCTGCCAGAAGCAGCCGGACGGCCGCGTTTGCCATGGCGGGTGTGCGATGCCCCGTAGAGGGTGCAGGGGCAGCTTTACAGCAGGGCTCTGTTACTGTCCTGCTCCCTCCCACGCCCCACACAAATCCCCTCTGTGGCTGATCTCTGCTGTCAGGCCAGACTGCCTCTCCCTCCCATCAAACCAGCGGCTCCTCTTCAGACCAGGGAGCTCCGCTTCAGTTCCCTGACCTGTTATCCTGTGGCTGTCACTGACTGTCATGTTCTCCCCAGAAGTGACCGCAACACAGCACCAGGAGATGTGATCTGTGTGCAGAGGTTCAGAGTTGTTATTTTATTTGAGGACACTTCAGCAGGAAAAGTGCTTATGCAAAGCTCTCGGCAGGGAGAAGGGAGCCTGGCTTCCCAGCTCCGGCTGGATGGAGTCACGTTCCCACTCCAGAGCTCCCAGGCTCGTTCCGCAGCGTGCCGGCCAAGACAGTGGTTGTTGTACAGGCAGTTTCTTGCAGAGAAGAGATGACACAGCGGCTTATCCACCAGGGACCTGGGATCAGCTTTCAGCTTGGTTACAGCCTTCAAATGTGGCGGCTGAGAGCTGTCACGCTGCCACCGAGGTCTTTATGCTCTGATTTATTAAGCAGAGTTGGAAATTTACACACTGGAGTGCATCTGGGCCTCGATCCCTCTGCTGCTCTTCCCCTTTTTAACAGGGCTGGTTCATGGCTCATCCCCCTCCTGCCAGGATGGCATGAGGATGCAAAGAAAAGGCCTTTGTCCCTTGTGCCTGCACTGGGCACTACTTAGAGGTGGCAGGGAACTGCTGAAGGACAGCTCTGCCTGTGCCTTCCTTCTGTGTCTGGGAGGCCACTGTCACCTCCATGCCCATAACCCACTGGGCACCGGCTGGCACTTCATGTGCAGGAGACCAAGTGCCCTCGTCCCTCCTGCATCCTTTGCAAGCACCTGGCTGTCCTTGGCTGCCATGCCGTGCCTGTGCTGTCAGCTTCACACAAGCTCAGGTTGCTCCAGCTTCACTCTCCCCCCAACAAGCCTGTTCAGGGGGTTTTGTCCATGATGGATCTGGGCTCCTCTCCATAACCAAAGCATGTTTGGCAGCTTTCTGAGCCCAGAGCGTTCCTGTCCAAGAGGTTTCAGTCATCTCTCATTCCTCAACAATCTGGTTCCTTATGTGTGAATCTGCATCCACCCAGTTTGAACCGCCCGGGACTCCAGCCGGGGTGCGTCTGCCTCTGCCAAGGCTTCTCTGCGACCTCTGGGCCTCTGCTGTCCACATAAAGACACATTTTCTGATGGCCTGGTTGTCCCAGACTGGGGAGACAGAAGCCATGGACCTGCTGGCTTCCCATTGCTTGCCAAGGAGCAGATCTGTGCACTGCTTTGCCTTCCAGCCTGCACAGTCAGGACGGGCAAAGCTTTCATGTCCAAAGGGAAGGCCCAGAGGCTGGGTGAACTCAGGTCAAGGAGCTGGAGTTAGTTGAACCATGTAGTCAGTCCTGTTTTGACCAAAGAAGAGTCTCTCTGCTGGAAGGCTCGCACCCTGGGAGCAGGAAGCAGCTCCTGACAGCCATTCAGGCAGAGGGGCTGGAGAGCAGGCAGTTGTCTCTGCAAAGGCTGCTCTCACATCCCCCTGGCCAGCAGCACTGCACAGGAGCGGGGCTTCTCCCTCGGGGTTGCTGCTGCTTGGTGCCTGGACAAACCAGGGATTTAAGGATAGCACCTGGAGCTGTGTGCGGGTCCCTGCGGGGCCGGCCTGGCAGCCTGTGACTCACAGCACCACACGCCCCATGTGGGGCTGCAACCAGCCGGAAAACTTCCACTGAGGGTGTCGGGAGATGCCTCATAGCAGGAAACTTCCACTTGCCACAGCCTGGTGAAGCACCAGGAAACCTCCTCCTGTTTTCAGGATGATGTGTGACAGACGTGGGAGGGTTACATGCCCTCAGAGCTTCCCTGACATGGTGGAGCAAGGAGGATGTGCCCTCCTTTGGGGCCATCGGTGCTGATGCTGCCCCAGCTGTGGCAAACAGGGTGATGCTGAAGCAGAGCCGGCACCAGTGGGTCTCTCAACTCATCCGGCTGTGAACACAGGGCACAGAATCTGCTTCCTTGCTTCCTTGGGCAGCAATGTGATAAACTGGGCTATTTTGAGGTGTGGGTCAGGTTCCTGAGGCCGCTCTGCTCCTCGGCTCAAGTGCTGTTAAGCCGTTCACGTGCCCCTCATTACAAATAAACACCTTGGGGTGACAATCGGGCCGTATCCCAGGACTCGTGGCTCCTTGAAGGACCCTGATCGGAAGCGGAGGAGGGAGGTGGCAGTGATGCTGAAGCAGCTCTTCAGCCAAGGACCTGCAGGAATGTTTTCATCTCGCTCAGTGCTCCACTTGAGCCGACCTCATGAGGTGCCGCCACCCCGGGACTGAGAAGTGGCTCAAGAGCCTGAGGCGGAAGGTTTGGGGCTGAGTGGCTGATTTTGGGTGGTGGAGGCCTCTCGCAGGGGCTGCTGCAGACAGGGCTGCAGACTTCTTTCCTTCCCAGCCGTATTTCCCCAGAGGATGGACCTGGCAGCGTGAGGGTTGCCAGGCCTGGAAACCAGCATGGCCTTCCTCCATGGAAGGGAGCATGGTAAGACCCTTGGGAAGGGCAGTGAAGAAACAAAACTGAGGAATGGAGCTCTGGATGGACCTGCTCTGTCCTCCCATACTGCTGGTGGTGACCAACTCTTCCCACCTCAGATTACCTCGGGCCTGCTGCTGGAGCCCAGCATTTCCTGGCAGAGCTGTGCCTGAGCCATCTGGTGCTTCCAGCAGCCCACTTTTCTCACCCTTCCCAGCCGTGAGTCCCTGGGCATGGCTGATGGCAGTGGAAAGGCTTGTAGGAGGCCTGAGGTTTTCAAGCTACTGATCAAAGAATTGGCAGGGCAGCGACGAAGAGTCTGCCCAGCTATGGTGGGAGCAGTGAATATTTTCTGGGTTCACTTTATAACTCAAGTCTGTTTTTCTTTCCTCCAGCGTGTGGCCCCGGAACCTTCAAATCTAAGCAGGGGGAAGGTCCCTGCTCCCCCTGCCCTCCCAATAGCCGGACCACCTCTGGAGCAGCAATGGTCTGCACTTGTCGAAACGGCTTTTTCCGGGCAGACACGGACCCCGCAGACAGCGCCTGCACCAGTGAGTCCGGCTCTGGGCAAGGAGGGGGGGCAAGGGAAGCTGTGGAGGTGATGGGGGTCTGTGCTGTGCCCGTGCCAGGGGTGAGCTGGACATGAAGACACCCACTCCTGCCCCTCACATTTCCCTGCAGGTGTCCCCTCAGCCCCCCGCAATGTCATCTCCAACGTGAACGAGACGTCGCTGGTGCTGGAGTGGAGCGAGCCGCAGGACACGGGTGGGCGGGATGACCTGCTCTACAACGTCATCTGCAAGAAGTGCAGCGTGGAGCGGCGCCTGTGCACCCGCTGCGACGACAACGTGGAGTTCGTGCCGCGCCAGCTCGGCCTCACTGAGCGACGCATCTACATCAGCAACCTGATGGCCCACACCCAGTACACTTTCGAGATCCAGGCCGTGAACGGCATCTCCAACAAGAATCCCTACCCTCCCCATTTTGCCTCTGTCAACATCACCACCAACCAGGCAGGTCAGTGAAGCCACCAGGGAGCAGGGGCTGTATCTCCTCCACAGAGCGGAGTGGAGCAAAGATTTCTTTCTGACAGCCTGGGAGGCTGCAGTCCTTTGTGGTGCTGCCTAACTGGCTCTCTGAGCCTGCATCTAATCCCCTGGGTAAACTCTTCTCTCTGTTTAAAGCATGTCCCTAGAGGAGATGAGATCAGAACACATGCAAGTGGAGAAGACTAGGGCTGGCAGATGCTCCAGAGAGCTCTGGATCTTCTAGACCTACCCCAGAGATGCTGTGCCTGCTGCGAGGGGAGGAGGAAGGAAATGAGCTTTCTCTCCTGTATGCCTGGGAAGGCTCAGCACCATCCCAAGCCTTTGCAGGCAGCCAAGTGCTCTGCCATTCCCTCCTTCCTCCCGCTCTGGCCCCGCTCCAGCGTGCTGGTAATCTCCAGCCACTGCGCACTGATCTGATTTCACGGGTCTTGCTGCTGGGGTGGAGCACAGAGCTCCTGGCAAATGGAGGAGGGGAGGGAGCCCCAGTTTGGGTTGGCAGGGCCCTTCCCCAAACCAGTCTGCAGCTAGGCATGGGGTGAAACATGACTTCAGTGCTATTTCTGAGGTTCCCCTTGGTGTTGAGATCACACCTCCTTATGGAGACTTGGGGAAGGCCAGTCTCAAAGCTTTTCCATGCCTTTCCACCAAGATTATCCAAGCAGGTCACAAGCAGAGCATTCCCTACACTGTGTGGGATGGTGAAGGGGGAAACCTGGTGCAGGTGGCTCATTCCTTCCCTGCCCTCCTTCCTAGCCCCATCTGCTGTACCGACGATGCACCTGCACAGCAGCACTGGGAACAGCATGACGCTGTCATGGACTCCCCCAGAGAGACCCAATGGCATCATTCTGGACTATGAGATCAAGTACTCGGAGAAGGTAAAGTAGGAACAGCCTTTTCCCTCCTCCAGCCCTTCTAGTTGGCCATCAGCACCATGGCATAGGAGGTCCCTGCAAACCTGGTGCCCGGGGGATGTGGGAGCCAGCAAATGGAGGGTGGCTTCACAGAGGTGACACCCACATCTCCCCTACAGCAAGGCCAGAGTGATGGCATCGCCAACACAGTCACCAGTCAGAAGAACTCAGTGCGGCTGGATGGGCTGAAGGCCAATGCTCGGTACATGGTGCAGGTCCGGGCACGCACCGTGGCAGGATATGGCCGCTACAGCCTCCCCACGGAGTTCCAGACAACTGCGGAGGGCGGTAGGTGCCAGCACTGGGCTGCCTCCATCGCCCAGCCCTCCCATGCATGCTCCTTTCCCAGCCTGATTTCTATTCCTGCCTCTCTTTCCATCAGGTTCCACCAGCAAGACTTTCCAGGAGCTGCCTTTGATCGTGGGTTCGGCCACTGCAGGGCTGGTGTTCGTCATCGTGGTGGTGGTGATTGCTATCGTCTGCTTCAGGTACTGGCTTTTCAGGGAAGAGGGCTTCAAATCTGGGTTTGGGGGCTGCTCATGTTTGCCACAGAGCTTTCCCCTTCACCTGTGGGCAGAGCTCTGGCAGCTCCAGTCACAGAGTGAAGGACTGGACTAGCCACACGCGAGTCCCAGAGCAGAGGTCCTGTGGGAGGATTGTGCCTCTGCTTCCCCAGCACGAGCTGGGCTCTGCCTATGCTCCTGCCATGCACTCAGCACAACTAGGCCATCTCCTCCCATTGCACCTCGGGTGGAGGGATGGCTCTGCACACAGGCTGCCAGAGGGAAGGCTCTCTGGCAGAGGCTGTCTGTGCTGGGATTTGGAAGTTGGCAGTTAATGTCTTTGCCCCATCAGGAAAGGGATGGTTACTGAACACCTCCTCTCGTCTCCTTTGGGCAGGAAGCAGCGCAACAACACCGACCCCGAGTACACGGAGAAGCTGCAGCAATATGGTGAGTGTCAGAGCCCCGCAAATGGACTCTGGCTGCCCTCTCCTAATTCCTGTCCCATGCAAAGGGGCAGCCTTTTCTAACAAGGGGTGGGCTGACAGCCAGCCAAGTGGCTTGACATCTGTCACCCTTGCTGCGTCCCTCCTGGTGATGGCTTCTGCCCTTGCAGTTACCCCTGGGATGAAGGTGTACATCGACCCCTTCACCTACGAGGACCCAAATGAAGCTGTCCGGGAATTTGCCAAAGAGATTGACATCTCCTGTGTGAAAATTGAGGAGGTCATTGGAGCAGGCAAGTCCTGGGGCTTGGCATAGCATGTTCTGAGACTGCTGCCTCTCACCCTGTTCTGTGGCTCACCGTGCTGCTCCCCTCTCTCCTTCCCACTACAGGGGAGTTTGGTGAGGTGTGCCGTGGGCGCCTGAAGCTGCCTGGCCGCCGCGAGATCTTCGTGGCCATCAAGACACTGAAGGTGGGCTACACGGAGCGGCAGCGGCGGGACTTCCTGAGTGAGGCCAGCATCATGGGCCAGTTCGACCACCCCAACATCATCCACCTGGAGGGGGTGGTGACCAAGAGCCGCCCCGTCATGATCATCACAGAATTCATGGAGAACTGTGCGCTTGACTCCTTCCTCCGGGTGAGCATCCATCCCGTCCTGCCCTGGGCTGGGGGCTGCAGTGCATGGCGGGCAGCAGGTCTGAGCCCTTCTCCACCTCTCTACATTGTCATGCTGGTGTCCCCAGGGTTAAGGTCTTCACAGACAACATGAGTGGGAGAAGAGGGGTGGCTCTAGGGAGGAGGACAATGATGGTAGCACATTGGGATCCTTCCCCTATCTGTTCAGGGTGTTGCAAACCCCTCTGATCTCTCCTCTGGCAGTTGAATGATGGGCAGTTCACAGTCATCCAGCTGGTGGGAATGATGCGAGGCATTGCCGCTGGCATGAAGTACCTTTCGGAGATGAACTATGTGCATCGGGATCTGGCTGCCCGCAACATCCTGGTCAACAGCAACTTGGTCTGCAAAGTGTCTGACTTCGGGCTCTCTCGCTTTCTGGAGGATGACCCAGCTGACCCCACCTACACCAGCTCCCTGGTATGGGACACTCACAAGGATTCTACTGATCTGGGGGTGGGGGGAAAACACCTCAGGTATGCACTAAATCGTGGAGCTGTGTATCTGTGCAGGGAGGCAAGATCCCAATCAGATGGACAGCTCCTGAGGCCATCGCCTACCGCAAATTCACTTCAGCCAGCGACGTGTGGAGCTACGGCATTGTCATGTGGGAAGTGATGTCCTACGGGGAGCGACCTTACTGGGACATGTCCAACCAGGATGTAAGCGCTCTCTGGGGAGTAGGGAACTGGGAGCTGTAGGCTGCCTGTGGGAGGCCAGGTGCCTCACAACCTGCCTCTGCCTATCTTTCCGCAGGTGATCAATGCCGTGGAGCAGGATTACCGCCTGCCACCCCCCATGGACTGCCCCACTGCACTGCACCAGCTGATGCTGGACTGCTGGGTGCGGGACCGCAACCTGAGGCCCAAATTTGCACAGATTGTCAACACGCTGGACAAGCTCATCCGCAATGCTGCCAGCCTGAAGGTCATCGCCAGCGTCCAGTCTGGGTCAGTGACATCCTTTGTTTCCAGCCAGCACTTACCCCAGTTCCAGGGAACACTGGAGTGATTGGGAATAGAGCTGTGGGAGGGTGGGGATAAGAAATATCCCTCACTTCCAGTTACACCTTTCCATGCCCTGCTCCTTGTGACCCGTGGCTCTCTTGCCCTTTAGCATCTCCCAACCGCTCTTGGACCGCACTGTCCCGGATTACACCACCTTCACCACCGTGGGAGACTGGCTGGATGCCATCAAAATGGGACGGTACAAGGAGAACTTCGTCAATGCTGGGTTTGCCTCCTTTGATCTGGTGGCACAGATGACTGCGGAGTAAGTCCCTGCTTGGAGGGGAGGAGGGAGAAAACTGGGACTGGGGCTGCTGCACACTGTCCCTTGCCTATCTGACAGCCGCCTCCTCCCACCTGGGTTCTGGTGGGCTGAATTAAGAACAGAGATTCAGTATCCAATCCCAAGGGACTTCAGGTTTAGGATTCAGCATCCAGTCCGCTCTGGTGTTAGAGGGAGCACTGCAGCTTGGCAGAGGGCTGTAATGATGGATAGGTCCCTTGCTCCAGTGGGGCAGGGCCACATGTTGATGTTGCTGGTGGCTGGGGGCTAAGTCGTCACCTTTTCCTTGCAGGGACCTGCTGAGGATAGGGGTGACACTAGCAGGACACCAGAAGAAGATCCTGAGCAGCATTCAGGACATGAGGCTGCAGATGAACCAGACGCTCCCAGTGCAGGTTTGACCACAGGGGACTCTGCATTGGAACGGACCAAGGGAACCTGCCAAAAAGGTTCAGTTTGCGGTGCAGCCCAGCTTCCTGTTTTCCCCTCCACATGGCGCTCCTCTGCCTCGGACGGTCGCCTGGGACGGGATGGGACGGGACGCCCTTCCCTGGATTGAAGGCACTCATGCTGAGGGAGCCCAGCTTTTCGTCCCTTGTCCTGGAATGGCGAGGCAGCAACACATCTTCATATTGAAGATGGATTATGGGACAGAGATGGCACATCCCACTTCCCACCCTGTCTTGGTGCTCATCGGTTTGAAGAGTTGTTCTGCTTCTTGGATTTCTTTTCACCCTGTTTTCCCCCCAATCCTCACTTCCCTCACCTCCCCGAGGCCACAGACTGTTGACCCGTCCACCGAGTCCATCAGACATGTCCGAAGCCTTCCCTAACTCTGTTCCCCACATGGAAGCAGCCGGGGGAGGCCGAGCCAGCGACAGGGCTGGGGCCACCAGCCCCAGACAATCACTCCTTTCCTCCAGCCCTGGCAAACCCTCCACCCAAGGGTCTGCACTGGAACATATCCAAAGGGAAGGCTTCGCTCCCTTTTTTGGCTTTGCACGCCAGAACCCGAACCCGATTTACTATGCAGGGAGTTAGGCAAAAAAAAAAAAAAAAAAAAAAGAAAAAAGAAAAAAAAAGAGATATATTAAAAAAAGATAAGAGGGAGCAGAAAGGGGAGGGAGGGGGACCAGGTGCCCGGCTCCTCATCTCTTACCCTCTTGGTTCTCCTGGCTGGCTCTGGACTGCAGAGCGAGGCCATCAGCACGTTTGCACAGGGACCCTCCGCCCCCGGACCGACGGCAGCCGCGCTCCCCCCGAGGGGCCGGAGAGCGGGGCTGGGGCGGGGGCTGCGCCGGGGGCCGCGGCTCCCCCAGCCTCCTCTTTTTATGCAGAAGGAGCAGGTGCCGCCGGCGCGGCTGCCCGCTCCTGACACACGCTGTGATTGCTGCCAAAAGACTCACTCACCTTTCCCTGAGGATTCACTGCAGCCCGGTTCCTCCGAGCCGAGGGAGAGACTCCCAGCGTGCCTGAGTGTGCGTGAGTGTGTGCATGCGTGCGTGGGTGTGTGCTGGCCGCAGGACTGTGGGAGGCAATGGGCAGAATAAAGGCAATAAGAATTTTACCCGTTTCCTTTGCTCGATCGCGCTCTCATTGGATGGGCCCGGCTGCCTGCAGCTTCGCTGCCCACCAGGGTCATCCTTCTCCTCCTCCTCCTGGCCGACCCCCAGCTGGCTGTGTGCCCCTTTCTGCTCTCCCCTTCTCTTGCTGTCATGTTTTCAGGTTGTCCGACAGGGACCAGGCAGTGATGCTGTACCAACCCTGTGGTGCTGGGAGACCCAGCACGCTCCCCGTGAGGCATATAGGCTGGAGGCTCTGAGTCCCAGGTCAGAGCCAGTCAGGAAACTCTAATGTACTAGAAATGCTCAGCATTTTTTTCCCCCATACCCTCCTCAAGTCAAGCTGGAATTGTGGGAACCAAACCAGGATTGTGAAAGCCAAGCAGGGAACAGCCGTGCACACTGCTCATCTAGTGCCAGAGGGTCCCCACAGCTCTGGGGCTTCTCCATAGGGCACTGCTCCTCCCCTGCCTCCCTTTGGGCAGTCTGCCTTCAGCAGGAGGGTTGCAGTAGCCCCTGGCACCCCTGCATTACTGGCCTCACTCCTCTACAAAATGGCTCTTGAGCAGGGGAGAGCTTGAGCAGGGGAGAGCTCACCAGAGTGAACAGACCAGCTGCAGGTGGCAAAGTAACCCCCTGGGAGAGCAGATCTGGGGGGGCACATGCCCTCAGTCTAGGGGAGATTTGTCCACAGTAGCCAAGTGGAACCCCGGTTGCTTTTCCTGGGTTTCTCAGGTCCCCTCAGCTGCACTGCCTTGCTAACTGGCTTCTAGAGTGCTTTGCTGGCAGTCCAGAGGGGCAAGTGGTCTCTCCCCAAAATGAGGAGGTGCACCCCTATGCTCCCTTAGTGCTTGGCCCCAGTCCCCTCCTCCCCAGGCTGACACAGCAGGTGCCGTTTTTTCCCTTCCCTTGGAACAGGCCTGCCCTTGGGTTTCTCATTAACCCCGTCCTCCTTCACAGGGTAAACAAGTCCAGGAGGGCAGTAGCAGCAGGTCTTGCAGCAGGAATGGTCTGCCCACATCCCACCATCTCCTCTGCGAGATGTATCTGGGATGTTGGCTGACAGGGACACCACAGCCCCATTTTTTCTGGGGTTTCCCATCCTGGCTTGCTCCCTGCCCTGGCTGCTCCCCAGCCCTGCCATGGTGAGACCCCAAACAGCAGCGCTGGGCAGACTTCACCCCTCTCCCAGATCAGGAGAAGAAACCTGGCATTGAGAGGCTTTTAAAAGCAAGTGGCTGAAGAGGTATGAGAGCATGTTTGGGGCTTGCTAACCACCCACAGCCTCTCCATGCAGAAGCACAATGGGGCACAGGGGCTGCTCCTGCCTCCCTTTCCCCCCAGCCCCTGCTGCTGCAAAGTTTGGGGTCCCACGAGCCCTGGTGCATCTCAAACATCCCCATCTCAGTCCTCCATCCTGGCCTGGCTTTGCTTTGAGGAGGTTGTTCTCATTTTAAACAACAAACCCCTTCTGCCACCCTTCTCTATGCACACCCTGCTCCCATGGGGCAGGACACACCATCCCTGCAGCCAGCCCCAGGTCTCACCCCAGCCACAGGGGTGCACCCAGGAGTGCACCCAGCAGCTCTCCACATCCTGTACCTGCCTCCTCCCTTTCCATACAGATCTGGGGGAAAGCTGTGTTCCATGGTGAAAGAAAAGCAACAACGAAAAACAGCAGCCAGGGAAATCAATGCGAGCGTGCGTTTGTAAAAATATTTTTTAACGGAAAGACTTTTTTTCAATTAAATTATTTAAGGAATTTTATGGAGGTCTGTGGTGCCTGTGTGGTTCTTGGGGGCTCTAGGTGGCAGGGAGCCCTGTGCTGGACAGGTGAGGGTATGTTTGGGCACTGTGTTTAAAAGTGGGTCCATGGCAGTGAGCAGGAGCCACTTGACCCCACGGGGGTGCAAGCCCAGTCTAATCCCCGCCCAAAAGATGCTCCCTGCCTTCTCTGGGAACAGGCAGTGGGTGAGGACATTTTCAGGAGCTGCGTGGACCAGATGATGCTCCCAGGGCCGCCAGCCCTCGGGTGCTACTGCGGGAAAATCCTGGGGCCATGGGGATGGGAGCAGCTTGGGGTGGCCCCTGGGGAGCGTGGTGGCCAGGCTGGGCTGGGGGGAAGGCAAGCCCTGCCTGCACCCCTGCCTGTGCTCTGCCCGCGCCCTGCGCTCCCCGCTCCCAGCCCATGCAAAAGAGCCTTTTGTGCTGCTGGGTTTTTTCCCCCCTTTTAATTCCTAACCAGGAGATTAAGGGAAGACAAAGGCTACGATTGTTCCCGCTCTGCAGAGAGCTGGAAAGTTCGGGGAGGGGGGATCGTCCCTTTCCAGACAGACCCAGAGGAGGGGGACATGTGCCCCAGGTGGAGGGGCCGGCATGGGGGGAACACCCTGGGAGCGGCGGTGGAGGGTCCCAGGGGCACAGCTGGGATGAAGGCACACCGAGCGTGAAGGGGGATCCCTGCTGGGGTGGCCCGGAGGCTCAGGGCTCCAGCGGGAGGGTGGGAGCTCTCTGCAGCGGAGAAGGAGGAGGAAGGCTGAGGAGGATGGGTTGGCCGGCTCGCCGGCTGCTTGGCGTTTTCCCTGCTAACTCTTGGCTGACACCTCCACAACTTGGCAGGGAGAGGATCCCGCAGCCCCGTCAGCCGCCTGGGGCCGGCACAGCTGGAAGGGATCACGGCTCGGCATGGCTCGGCACAGCTTGGCACAGCACATCTGTGACCCGGCAGGCCAGCAAGAGGCACGGGGCAGTGAGGACACAGGCTTTCTCCACATCCTCCACCATGCCTTGTCCCCACTGCCACCCTGTGCCCAAGGGAAAGGCCAAGCACAGCCGTGCTGGGGCCACATCCTGAACCCACTCAGCCAAGGACGGGCCGGACGCCGGCCAGGCGGGTCATTGCCTCATGGCTGGAGCCAAGGACACACCATGGCCCGGGAAGGGCTGTCCCCACAGCACAAGGGACAAGACCCAGCACATTTTCCCATGCTCACAAGAAGCCACGAAACACCCACGAACACCCCAGTTCTGCTCCTTCTGTTTCCCGTTAAGATTATTTATTGGTGATTTTTAAGACCACTTACAGACTCTGTTCACGTGCCAGGACCCTACACGGCTTTTTCCCAGGGCTTTTTTTTTAATTATGAAAAAAAAAAAAAACCAAACAAATTGTTTTAATCATTTTCTTTCCATTCCTTCCTTCCAGTCTCCTTTGGTTGCTAGCAGAAGACTTGCACATGGTGCAGCATCCGTCCTCATCTGCCACCACCACAGCCCGTCCTCCCTGCCCACTGCTGCCGGGGCTGCAGCCTCAACCCCCATCAGGGCTGAGTGTCCCCACAGGGAGGCCATGGGGAGCAAGACCCCCAGAAGCTGCCAGCCAGTTCTGGAAAAGGGGATCTGAGGGCTGGGGGGCTGCCTTGGGGAGCAGGAGGCGGCTCTCTTGCAGATGCCTGGGAGCTGACATCGCCTTTGGCAGCACAGCCAGCAAGCAAATGCACCCGCATCAATCACCCCACGCCTGTCTGCCGTGTTTGGGGAGCAGAATCTGACCCAACACTGGACCAGGAGGCAAAAAGCAGCTTTGGGTTATTAAATAAGACTAGGGCAATGCCTTGACTCAGTGCGGTCTGGGAAAGGCTGGATCTTCAGGGGGAATCCGATGGAAAGCAATGGTGGCCTTGCTGGTAGGTCTGGGGATGGTGCCAGGGGCTGCATTGCTCCCACCAAGGGCTGCCCTGGCTGGAAACACTGGCTTCTTCGGGAATGTGGGGAGCAAAGGACTGCTGCATGGCTGGAAGCAAGAGGTAGAGATGCCCCCAACCCTGCTAGCTTGCCTTACCCAGGTTTCACTGGCCAACACCCCTGCCCAGTCCTGAAGATATTGATGCCTGTGCCCCACATGGCAGCATTACCCATGCCACTGCCACCCAGCCCTTCCTGCCGCCTAAATGTGGCATCTTCAGATGAGGAGAGCCTTCACCCTGCCCCAGTCCCCCAACAAGCACAGCCCAGCTGCTGCTGAGCCCCCTTCCTGCCCCTCTCCCGCTTTGATCTCCCTCGGAGCCGGGGCCAGTATCGCCGCCGGGGCTGGGGGCCGCCCCGGGTGTCAGACTGGTTCAGCCACACATTTCTGGCTAATGAGAAATTTCCTCTCCCCGGCGCTCGGCCAGGTTTTTTTTAGCTCCGGTATCGCTACCCCACCTCTGCCTCCGCCACGGCAGGCTGAGTCACGGGGGGCCCGGGCCACCTCCCGCACGCTGGCTTCACCCACCAGCACGGTGCTTGCCAGCACCCTCTCCCCATGCTTTCCCCTGAGCATGGCATGTCCGGGAGCCTGGCAAAACCAAAACTCCGATGACCCATCGTGTTGCAAGAGCCAAAGACTCCCGAGTGATGCCCTGAAGCCGGGGTGGATGGGCTGAGCCTGGGGAGCGGTCGGTGCGGCAGCGGGTGGGGAGTTCGGCTGCCACACCCTGCTGTGCCCCATCGAACCAGCTGCCCTGGTCCGTGCTCAGAGAGCCACAGCTCGGGGCAGCTGGGGAACTTCAAAGGGAAGAGGAAAAGCAGCAGCCCCACTGTGTGTGAGGGTTTGGGCTTGGATCCCCACTCTCCATGTCACAGCCTGAAGCCATTTCGTGCCATTAACGGGTTTTCTCGCTCCGAACTCGCTAATGAGCCTGCGTGGGAAGCAGCAGGGACTGAGGGCCTCCAAACTGGGGCAGTGGAGGGAGAGAGCGGCTCCTAGCAGAGCATGTTTGGGGGGAGAGACAACCATCATCCACCCTTAACTCCCTGCCTTGAGTCCTGCTTGCTCTTTGTGCTCCCCAGCCAGCCCCGCTGACCCTCGCACATCCCTGCCATCCCAGCAGCCCCACCCTGGTGCCTGGAAAGAAGGATGTCTCATGTCACCACCTTACAGGTGGCTCAGATTCTGCCACCTCCTTGGTCTAGTTTCCCCCCACCCCACTGTCCCCATTGTCACCCAGGCGAGGAACCAGGACTGCACCCGGGGAGGATGAAGGTGAAACCATGACCCATCCCCAGGGCAGTGAGTCAGGCTGTGCCAGGTGACTTCTGCTGGAAAGCACCTCTCAGCACCATCCCTATTCTTGTCCCTGCCCATATCCCTGTTCCCGTCCCTGTGCCTGGCCCCATTCCCATCCCATAATGGCACAGAAGGACCCCACAGGAGTCACTGATAGAGAGGAGGGAGGTAAAAACTCCATGGAGGCGTTGGATGTTTCTGTCCACAGCCCAGCCTTGCAGGAAGTGGAGCAGGAGGATGAGCCAAGCCCGGGGCAGGAACACTGGAGCAGGAGTGCCAAGGTGTGTGAGCCAGCGTCATCAGTCCTGTGCAAACAAACACACGGGACCGCAGGGATGGGGGAGAGCCGGGCACAGGAATGGGGAAGGCCTGTCCCAGAACACCCTCAGCTCTGGGGCTCAGGGGTCAAGAACCCAGGGGATGGAGCCGTAGCACAGCACATCTGGGGGCTCGTATGAGGCAGGAGCGTCCCTGACAGTGTGATGGCAGCCGTGCTGTGGTCCCAGCCATTGCCCCATTGCCCCTTGTGCCCAGGCAGCAGGCAGGGGACAGGGTGCTCTGGCACCAGGGCTGTGGGCTCCCGTTCACACACTCCCGGCGGGTGGGCAGAGGGTGATGGACGAGGCCTCCATGCCGAGATAATCCTATCCCTGCCGGCCCGCGGCCGGCATTTATCTCATGCCAGGACTGACGTCACCCTCCAAGACCCCAGCCAAGGGGGCCTCACTGCTCTTCCTGGCTTTTCCCAGGGACAAGGGGCTTTGGGCCCCTCGCCCCAGGCTGCAAGCAGGTGGATTTATGACCACAGCCATGATCCAGCATCCAGGGGACAGGAGAGGCAACGAGACCTTTATAGCTTTAATACACCTTTCTGACAGTGAAGTTTAAATGGCCTCGTAAACCCCCTTGTCACCCACCCCCAGCAGAAGGCAGCAGTTTATTAGGGCTGTAATTCTTCTCCTGGCATTCCATCAGTGTCCTTTTAATCTGCACTTGGGGTTTTTTTATTTCTGCTTAATACCAGCAGCTGTAAATGCTGTTAGGGATCATCTTGTGCAGGGACTCTCTGGGGGGAGGCTGGGCACCAGGGCATGGATACGATGGAGCAGGGGGAGCTGGAGGCTGGGACAGCCCAGTTCCAGCTGAGGGGTCAAAGTGGTGAAGAGGAGCCAAATTTTCCTGCCCCAAGCACATGCCTCCTCTGCAAAGCAGGCCCAGGCAGGAATGCTTCCATGATGCAAGGAAAGCCTTTCCAGGGAACCTTGGGATTTCAGTAGCAGAGCCGGCCGGGAGCTAATCCTTTGTGCCAGGCTTTCCATTTTCATCTCATTAACTCCCGCTCTCTGTGCCGCTGCCCTCTCAGTTTTTCTGGTGGGGAGATAAGTCTCCGTGATCGGTGCGGTGAATCCTCCGCGCCTGCTCGCCCAACGCTCCCGGTTGGGCTGACGCTGGCAGGCAGCTTCCATCCAATTACAGCGGGGTGAAGCTCATTTTAATTGCATAGAGCAACTGGGATTACGCAGACTTTATCTCCTAATTCCCTCTTTATCTCTTAACTTCACACTCACTGCTTGCATTGAAGGCAGGACAGCTTGTGCCGGGGTTTGCAGTTTCTGAAGTACCCTTTCCCCCTTCACCAACCCCTTGCCCAGATGGGGTTGGCCCCAAAATGCCGATACTGGGGAACCCTCTGTGTTCCCTGGAGCCACAGCCTCCAGATATCCCCGCAGCACTTGGGGGGTCAAGCTGGGGGATGGCACCCATTACACCAGCTGTTTGGGAGGAGGGCTCATCCTGGAGCTGGTGTCACATGTCACCTGGAGGCAGAGACTCTCTAGGAGAGGCTCAGATGGGCACAGCATGAGTAAAGGGCTTTTCCTCTTTACAGCCCATGATAGTAGGTGCCCAGCACCATTGCTGAGGCTGCTGCAGAGCTCAGGGGGTCCCTGTGAGGGAGGGACAGGTTGCTTGCCACCAAAAATGCACACTGAGGACAGCAAGCATCTCAGCCAGCTCCGTGGGGACTCTTGAGGACCCTTTATCTGCTCTGTGCACTTAACCAGGATGAAAGCTTCTGCAGGGCTCTGGGGACTGGTTAGTGGAGTCGAAAGATGTTTTTTTAATCTCTCCAGGTATGAATAGCACCCATGGGTCCCCGACTCCCCCTACAAAGGGCAGCCTCACCATTCCTCTCTGCAGCAGGAGCAGACAGAACCGTGGTACTCTGCTCTTCCCACCTCTATTTATTCACCCCCTGAGACATCCCTGGGTTCCCCCCAGCCACCCTGACTTGGGCATCCAGCAACACCCTCTTGGCGCGCGGACATGTCCACCCCGACCCAGAGCGAGCTCTTGAGATAGCGAGATAGCCGGAGGCTGCCCCGGATGGGGCACTTGGCAGGGCTGGCCCCGATAACAAGCCGGCATCTGGTCCCCTCTCTCTGCAACATTTCCCTCTTGGTTTCATGTCTCTTGGCTTCATGGAGTACCAGGTGCCAGGCTCACCCTGCTGCAGGTGGGTAAACTGAGGCAGCAGGGCAGGGGTCAGGTGTCTGGCTTAGCAAGCTCTGCATCAGCACAGCTGGGTGTTAATTAGATACCATTAGCACACGCTAATTAATGTAATTCCAATGACCCACAATTCTGGAGCGTGAGAGCTGCTCCTCACCCGTGCCATTGCTGTGAACAGCTGTGCCCCTGCCATGACTGGTGGCAGCAGGAAGGGGAACAACCGATGCCAGTGCCAGTGTCACGCTACCAATGCCCTCCAGGGCTCCTTCCTGTAGGCTGGCACACTCCTGACCCCCACTCCCCAGGCACTGCCAACACAAGCCAGACCCAGCAGATCAGGCATTTCGAGTGCTGGCAGAGCCACACTAAACATGTCAGATTTGACTGCAGGAGTGCCCCAAATAACCATCTCCTTGGCGTCCTGTCGGCTGCCCCCCCCCATGGACGGGGGGCCGAGCACACTGGGGGGGCAGGGGCTTTGGCGCGGGGGCTGTGGCAGCGAAAGGGTGACTCCTAATCCGGCAGCAGCTGCGGGGCCCAGGCTTGCTTGTTCAAGGGATACGGCAGCTCGGTCAACAATCCCTGGCCCGTTTCGGGGGGGATTAGCAGCCCCCCGGGGAGGGAAGGGGCCCACATGAATTTTGGGCGGGTGGGAACACAGCCCGGTAGGAACAAAGCCAGACAGGGAGGCAGCAGGGAGCAGGCACCCACCATCCCAAGGTGTCCCCAGGATGGGGGGGCACAGGGGCTTGGGGACTGTCCCTGTCCCCATCCTACTTTCACACCGCAGAGTGCTGACAGGAGGGAGCTCTGGTTATCATCCCCCACCACCCCAGTACGATAACCCTGCACCAGCGTCCAGCCACCCCCTTGACCTCGTGTCCATCCTCATGTCCCACTATGGCAAGCCCCAGAGGGAAGTGGCACAGGAAATATCCAAACGCTGGCACTTGGGAGCTCCTGGCAAACAAAGGCAAGTGTGTAAACTAGTCCTTGTTTGCCACAGGTTGGCCAGCTGGGGATAATCCAGGCTGGAGGAGGCCATAGGGTACAAGGTCAGCCAGGAGGGGAGCTGGGCTGTCTGGGGACCCACAGTGATGGTGGGAGCCTCCCACACATCCAGAGCAGTCCCAGACCACTAAAACACCTGTGGATTCAAAGTGGGAGGCTCCAGCTCCTGCCCAAGCGGCAGGTAGGACCCGTAAGAGAGGAAGAAGACGGTTTGCCTTGGTGATATCCAACCCTGTTTCCCACGTGCTCAGCACCCGTTCATTACCTCTGCATCCTGCTGTGCCCCATGCGTGGGGACCCTGTGTGGTCCTGCTGTGGGGACCCTTTGCCCAGTGTTTGGAGTTACTGATCTGCAAGATGTGTGGGAGTGGCCCTGTGGCCCTCAGTGTTTGCTGGGGCAAGCCCCAGGACCGTGTCTACCCTGGGCTTACCGCCCAGGGGAGCAGAAGCCCTCTCCAGGGCAACTCTCTTTGGGACTGAGAGGGTCCCCAGGGTAAGTGCAGGTCCCTTTGATGCCTTAAGTTGGGGCCAGAAAGGCAAGAGTGACGGGGACGTGCACCCAGGGAGAGGTGTCCTGGGTGGTGGCACTTGGGGAATAAGCCCCCACCCCCAGGAACGTGTGCTGGGTACATGTTTGGCTACATGTACACGTGTAGCCGGTGCTCCCTGGGGCCCTCCTCACCCCTTTCCCCACGGGTGCTGAGCAGGGGCCACTTTTCTGCTCCGTTAGCCACGGCTGTGCCGGCACATAATGACATGGTAATTGTGAGCGAAGGCCCGGCCACACGCACTGCCCAGCTCGCTGGCCAGCCCTCCCAAACCCGGGGGAGCTGCTGCCCGGTGGGTCCCACCATCTGCCCCTCACCTGCCCATGGGACCCCGTGTCTGGCTGCGTGCAGGACTTGCCCCAGTGGCAGTGGAGGAGGGAAACCCCCTGGCAGGCTGCGGTCACCTCCTCGCCTGGGAGCTGGGAAACCTGTTCTTCCCCGTGGTGTTTACACGGGTAAGAGGGGTCCTCTGCCGCTGCACATCGCATTTTCTGCTTGGTCACTTCCATCTGTGTCCCCGCATAATGATTTTTTCTGCTACATTAATTTAACACACTGCGGCGAGCCGAGGCGCTGGGACCCCGGGCTGCTTAATTGTGTCAAAGGAAAGGCTCCTGCTCCCGCTTTCACTGGCAGCCAGGGCTGCTGCGGGGTGGGTGTCCCTGCGGGGGGGTGGGAAGGGGTCTCAGGGTGGTCACAGGGGCTGAAGGGAGGCAGCGCTGGAAGGGTGTAGGGTGTCAGAGGGGTTGGTGTGAGCCCCCCAGTCCTGGGGCTGGCAGCAAGTCCTGGCTCAGGTTGTCTCTTGGGGGCTCTGAGGTGAGGGTGGGAGGTCCTGGGGACCCTAAGCTTCCCTTCTAAAGAGCCTGGCTCCATGAGGTGTCTCATATCATCCCTTCAGACGTTGCAGCAGGATGGCAGCGGCACATCCCGGTGGCCAATTCTCTGCTTGGGGCCGGCAGTCCCCGCCCGGAGCCGGTGGGAGGCAGAGGGTTAAGTGCTGTTTGTGTTGGCTGAATGAGGCGGGAGCCGAACAAGCCCCCACAAATGGAGGTGAAGGGCTGCCCAGACGGGATGTGACAACCCGATTTCAGGGCTGTCAGCCCAGCATGGTGGGCATTGAGCAGGGACATTCCTCCCCGACACTCCCTGCTCCCCTGGCTTCAGCACCGAGACACCGACAAAGGCAATGGGCAGCCGCTGCCCTCCTCGCCCCACCATCTGGGGTGCCGTGGGGTATCCATGGGGCACCGCGGAGCTGGAGGAGCCCCCAGTCAGAGGGGGCTGCAGGGAGGGCCCCTCGCCCTCCCCGCTGGCGGCCCCGCCATAAGTGGCCTTTGGTATTTGCAAACATTGTTGGCGAGGGGCTGGGAAGGTCTCGGCCCACCCCAGCGGGCGCCTTTGTGCTGTGCGGACTCCCGGGGGCTCATTTCCATCCCGCCCGGGCGCTCGCCTCGTTCCTTTCAGTGCCGACAAGCCTTGCTCCCTGCTCCACCAGCGCGCCCGAGCCTGCGGCAGCAGTGCCAAGAGCACAGCTGTGCCCCAGCCCGCCACTGGCCCCATTCCGGGGGTTCATGCCCCATCCCGGTGCCGCTGCCCCATGCGGTGCTTGTTGAGCTGTCCTAGTCCCGCTGAGGGTCTGTGCACGGGGGTGTGTCCACTCGTGCACGGGCTGCCACCTTCAGGGTGTGTGTGCTTCCCACCTGCACAGCTGCACCCACTGGTGTGCACCTGCCCACCCACCTGCGGCCAGCTCCAGCTATGTGTACCCGCTCTGCCGTTTTCACACCCCTATGCACATCCCCCACCCTCAGGGTCCCCCAAATCCCCCTATCCCAGCTGAGCAGGGTGCCTGGGGCTGGCAGGCAGCTCTGTCCAGCCCGGCACAGCCAGACCCCATGGCACAGGGATACCATGAGCAACTCTGGGCTCCCCACAGCTCCCAGCATCCTCCCTGCACACCCAGTTGAGGGGGTCACCCCATCCCACGACAGCCACATTCCCCACCAGACCCCAGGGAGCCAGCCCACGCAGCTGATTCTCCAGCAGTGCCCGTTTGCTGGAACCGGTGTTTTATGGCCCTACTCAACACCTGCGGATCAATGCCAATCCGCATTTTATTTGCTTTTGGAGTCATAAAGGTGAATTGACCCAGCTGCACCTCTGCAACTGCTCTCCCCTGCTGCCAGGTGCAGGGTGGAAGAGAAGGGCAGGGGCAGGGGACCCCGGGACACAGTGCCCATCCCTCACCGTGCCGGGGACTGCCCAAGGGAGATGGGGTTGCTCTTTTCTCGTGCTTTTTGTGATTGGAAAATCTCCTCGGGGGCCCCCGGCGGTGACCTCTTCCTGGGCGCAGCGCTAAGCCCTTTGTAATGGGATTTTGTGGCAGAACCGGCAAATTAGGGGCGAAGTGAATGTGTTAAGCTGCTGGTTTCTTTCTGGTGGTTCCCCCTCCCCAGCCCACGCCGGCCGGAGTTCGAACAAAGGCTCTGCTTTTATCTCGGGTCCTTAGAAGTCAGAGCTGTACAGGGCTGTGCTTCCCCCTCCGGAACAGGCAGGCTGGGACAGAGATGGGGACATGGACCGGCAGAGCTCGGGGCTTTGGTAAAGCATGGGAGGAACATACTGCAAGCGAGTTGTGCCAACATTGGCTGCGGGAATAAATTTAGGGAAGGGGCACAAAAGGACTCATCTCCAGGTCAGGGAGATACGGCACTGAGAGGTCTCTGTGGCCTGGGACCCCTCAGCATCCAAGACGGAACAGCAGTGGGAGGGCAGCTAGGGTGGGGAAATCTATGGGTCTGGCCCGGCATGAATACGGCCCCGGCAGCTGTAGGACCAGCCTCTGCTTCAGAGTTCATATTGTTACAGAGCAAAGGCTTCATTAACAGTGACAAATAGAAGCCATAAATACTTGTTAAAATCCCACCTCACTGACGGGATTGACAGCCCGTGCGTCCCCTTCCACTTCTTGCCCGCCAACTATCGGGGTCCCTTTGCCTTCCTGAGAGAGGGCAGGGAGTTCCGTCTACCCCTTGAAAGAGAAGAATGGGCAACCCCCAGCCTGGGGCATGTCCCCCACCACAGCCATCCCCACCAGGAGGTCTCCTCTCAAGGGTGCCCCACCATCCCTTACACTTAGGGTGAGGGCTGATCCCCAGAACATGCCCCACTGCCCTGGGTGTCTCTCAGCACCCTGAGGGAGGAGCAAAGTACCATGGGGCTCAGTGGGAAGGATGCTGCTTTGACACCCCAAAAGCCCCCAAATGCAGGCAGGGAGCAGGCAGGGGACAGTGTGCTGCCCCCAGGGCCCCCGTAAGGGCCTGATTTATTACTGTCTCTTGAAGGATGCCATTAAGACAGCGTCCGGAGCTGGGAGCACAGCTGCCGGAGCAGATCAGCACCTGATTAATGTTGGGCAACTTGTTATATTGTCAGATAATTATCCCCAAACTGTATGACTTTTCTGCTAAGTGGCAGCGCTTAATTGCATTTTTAATTACACTGCCATCGCGGCAACCCCTCCGCAGGATGCAGGGATGCTGGGAGCCAGGCAAGAGCAGGGTAGGGGGCCTGGGACCCTTTGCAGAGGGCATGGCAGGGGCATCCCGCTCCCACAGAACCCTCCTGGTGTGGGGCACACAGCTGTGGCATCCCCAAGCCATAGTGCTCCAGACAGCAAGATTTTGGAGTGATCCTTCTCGGTGCTCCCTAAGGCAGGGGGCACACGGGGTGCAGAAAAAGGGGGAGCAAGGCAGGGTGCCCCCTTTGCACTCCATGAACTTTGAGGGCTCACTATCCCCTGCAGCTCCCCATCCCCATCTGGCTGGGGGCATCTCAAGGTCTGGCTTCCCCTCACAGGCAGGGATGGGTCAGGGGTCAATACATTTAAAATTCCTCCTCGATCTCAAACTCGGGAGAGCGGCCGGGGACAGCGGCTGCACGGGGAGCACCCACCGGCACCCCAGGCAGGCAGAACACGTGCGGCAGAACCAGGCGGCTGTGTATGTGTGTGTGAGCTCACGTGTGTTCATGTGTGTGCGTTTTTGGGGGGTGCACGTGCCCAGGGGCCACCTATGTGTGTGTGCATGTGGGTTTGGGGGTGTGCAAGCACACGCTTGAGTGCCCTTGTGTGCACACCCACACATCTGCTGATGTGCACATCTGGCTGTGTTGGTGTGCGTGTATTGGTGTACGTGTGCTGCTGTGTGCAAACATGGAGATCTGTGCACACCTGTGAGCCTGTCTGTGCATGTCTGAGTGCCTGGGGGAGGAGGAGGTGCCTGTGTCTTTCCGTGCTGGGACATCAGTACTGCGTGTAGTCCTCTGTGTGTGTGTGCAAAGCTGTGCCTGTGTCTGCACACGTGGGTGTGCAGACACCCCTGTGTCCCCACCCAGCCGGTTCTGCCATCTGGGGTGGCTGCAGTGGATCCTGGCTCTGTCCTCCACCCCAGCCGTGCTGGACCTCCCAGGAAGACTCCCCAGCTGACCCCGTGGGGGCAGCAGGGACAGGACCCTCGGGGCTTCAGGTGCAGGAGGCACCTGCAGGTCATGGCAGCTCCTCTCCCTCACCCATCCCTCCTTGGGACAGTGATGCTCCCAGTGCTGCAAGGGGCACAGCCTGGGACCCCCAGCACTGTTGGACTGCCAGACCCATCTGCTGTGTCCCCTGGGGCTGTCACTGCCGGGGTACAAGGTGCTGCTGCCGGGCAACCCCCACACCACATCCCTCCTCACCAGCCGGACGCTAGGCAGTGCCGGGAGGAAATCCAGACGTTATCAGGCAGCCGGCTGCAGCCCTTGCCGTGGCCTCTGGCCTGAAATTTCCTGGCATGGCCATCACAACAGCATTTATCCCGGGCTGTGCCTTCCTCACCAAGGTGGGGTCCAGCCAAGCTTCCCCTTGACACCTCGGGGGTGAGGGTATGTAGTGGATCAGGCCCCCAGATCCCTGTCAAACCAGTGGAGAGGAAGAAACATGGATTTTGATGGGAAAGGAGCCACTCCTAAGCCCCACCTTGGTGCTCCTCTCTGCCCCCCATTCACACAGGGTACACAGACTGGGGAGAGAATCAGGCTTGGGGGGGTATTAAGACCCCTGAAAGGCATCCTGGCCCCCAGCAGCCCCTCTACAAGCCCTTCTTATCTCCATGGCAGCCGGATGGGGTCTCACCAGAGAGAGGCTGAAATTTCCAGGAAAAATGTAAATAAAGGTCCCTGTCCCGCCTGTCCCCTTATCTCAGGAATCCGGAGTGCGCCGGGCCCTTCTCCCAGCCATATTTCATCCCAGCCATCCCTGCTGGCTGCAAACCAAAGCAACAATGATGGGGATGTGTAAGAGACTTAAAGATCACAATTGCCTTAAACATTGTCAAGGCCACAGAATGGAGGGAGGCTGTGTCTCAGGGCCCACCAGGATCCCAGGATCATGGAAGCCACAATTTCCCACCCCACATGGCTGGGGGTTTACAGGATGGTCAGAGAGGTTTGGTACTTCAGACCTCAACACATACAGCCCAGCCATGCGGGTTCCAGGGTGGGAAAGCTTTTGGGGTTCCCATTGCCCACCTGGTGTCCCCGAGCAGCAGGGTTGGGGCTCAGCCGCTTCCCCTCCCTGCTCCCAGATCAGCTGCTAATGATGTCTCCTGACCCTGCTCGAAAAGAACGTAAATTATTCAGCTTCTCATCAGGGCAATTAAATTAGCTCGTCATTTCAGGCCATTAATATTTCAGGGGGGCAGGGGCTGGGGAGCTGGGGGGCAGGGGTGACAGGGCTGGGGCTGAGCCCCGTTCCTTGGCCAGGAGATTCAGTGTGTCTGTTCTCAGACCATGGGCGACTGAGAGGCTGGGGAGTAGGGGTTGAGGGTCCCCGGGCAGAGGGCTTGAAGTCTGGTGCCCAGATGCCGGGGTCCCATGGGGGCAGTCTGTCCTCTTGCCCTGTCTGTCTGGGTTACCTTCCTTGCTGCTGACGGAGGCCAGGTGCCAGCAGCCAACCCCGCCCCACTCCCAGAGCACCTCCTGCACCCCACATTGCCCCCTTTTTCGGGAGGATACCAGGGGGTTGGTGGCACTGCAAGGGGCTGCCTCCACCCTACAGATCCCAAATCCCTGCTGCCTTCCCCTTGCCCCAGGCTGTGCCAACTCCTGCCTGCTACCCTCCCCAGAGCCTGCGGGTCCTCCGTCAGGATTTCTCTTTCCTTTCTTCCTCGCACTGAACAATTAATAATTTATCCCATAATAAAAGAGGAAACAGTTAATGAGATGAAAACAAGCCAGAAACATCTGCTGGGGCTGCTTTCATCGCCTCCCCGGGCCGCCTGCGCAGGAAGCGGGGGCGGGAGGGGGACGGGGGCGCCGGGGGGGCCACGGCAGCAGGAGGCTGTGCCCGCATCCAGCCTTCCTTGCCACGGCCCCCTCCTCCTCGGGGACCCCCAGGCCAGGCACTCTCTCCCCACTGCACCATCAAAACCTGGCTGAGAGCTGCTAGGCTCAGGTCACGAATAGCACTGGGGGTCTTGCCATGGGGGTGTCACCCTAAAAAGGGCAGTGAAGCCTGTTGGTCCGATGCTGCCCAGTGTCCCCAGAGACGTGCCTGGCTGCTGAAGGGGGGACAGGGTTGTCCCCTCCATTCCCTGTCCCCAGCCCCCATGCCCAGCTGTTGTTCATTACTGGTGATCTGATCTCCAGTGAGTGGGGCTGGCCCCAGGACCTGATGCTATCAGGGTAGCAACACAACCCCAAACCCTCCTGGGGTGCCAGCGGGGACACGTGGGGATGGGGCAGGGCACCCTGCCAGCAAAGGGGACTGCAGAACTGACCCCATGACTCAGTGCTTTGCTGAGATTTATGGAGTCCAAGGAGGAAGCTTATTTTGGGACCACTTATTTTGGAACTGTGGGTTCATGGCATGTGAGGAGAGGTGTGAGGGGACATGGCTGGGATGCAGTGAGGATGCAGAGTGCTGGGAAAAGGGAGGGCAGGGAGAGGGGGCACTGAGAGCAGGAAGGGGACAGGCAGGGAAGGGGAAGGGGAAGGCAGCAATGCTCAGAGGCTGCTGACGTGTGGCCAAGACCCAGACTGGAAGAAAGAGCCAGCCCCGACCAGCCCCACCATCAGCTTGGTCATGGGAGGGGACTGTGAGGACCCCATAGAGGCACCCTGGGCTGCAGGGATGGGGCTGGGGTGGGGGTTTGGGCAGGGGCAGTGGAGCTTGTGCAGGATGCTGCTGCCTGCCTCTGTTTCCAATTTAGCTGATCCTCGCCCTGATCCCTGCAGCTCCCTAATCTGTTTGCCTTCCAAAGCTGTTAAGTTAATTCCGAACCCAGGAAAATCCCACGGCCTTCATCGCAGCCCACCCTCCAGCTCGATGGGTCTGGCAGGGGGTGGCAGGCAGATGCTGCCAGTGTCCAACACAGAGCCCCTTCCATCATGAAGGAGCAGGAACTCGCTCCTGCAGACTCCCAGACCAGTCTCCAGCAGCCCCTAGGTCCCTCCTGGGGCCGGGTGCCGCTAAGGGCCATCATGGGGACAGGCGGCTGTGATGACAGCTGGGGAGATGGCCTGTCCCTCTGCCAGCCCGGACAGGCACCCGGCCCCGCTCTGAGAGGTGCTGCGGAAAAACTGACATCAGCATCAGCCCGGAGGAATTCGGCCTCCCTGGCCCATCCCAGCTGGGGACAGGGACAGAGACAGGGGCCTCTGCCACGCACCACAGCAGACTTGAGCACAGTGAAGTAGGAGGGGGGTGGTATAAGCCCCCTTCTTTGCTGTACCCCTTCCTGGGGGCCAGGAGTGGCCCAGAGGGTCTGTGTGTATCCCCAGGGTACAGTCACTGACTATGCTTCTTGTAAGCACACACAGCCCCGTTCAAGCTCGGCCTGCAGAGAACAGCCAGCTCATGACACCGGTGACACCCCCTGTGCCAGTCAGGGACAATGCTTGGGGTTGAATTCCTCAGGATCTCAGTGAGGAGAAAGAAAGTTCTAATCCCTTCCCAGCTGTCTTGGGGCTTCTGGTATGGTTATGGCCTGCTCACTCCTTGGTGCCTTCTATCCCCCACCCCACAGGATGTGCCTGGTGGCGATGAAGAAGTTGTGGAGAGATGGTGACACCTCCCAGTTGCCTCCGTGCTGGAGACCCCGACATCCTGCCCCCCTCTCCCAGTCACGCTCCATCATCTCCTCATTCCCAGTCCAGGTAATTGGTGGCCTGGTGACAGACAGGCTCATTAACGGCTTAATTTCGGCTTCATCTCTTCCTGCCCGACCCCAGCCCAGGTGGGGACTGGCCCAGCAGGGTGCAGGGACAGGCACCCGGAGACCACATTGCTGCACCCCATGGGGGTACCCGCGGAGCCGGTGGGGGAGCAGAGGAGTGCACAACATGGGCTGGCAGCACTGCCCTGGGCAGCCCACATGGCCATGGCTCCCCGACATCGGGATGCAGGAGGGGACCCCCATTCCTCGGCATGGGGACAGCGCTTCCCTGCTCCTTGCCCCACTGGGATGGGCAGGGATACCAGCATGGCAGGTGCTGGCCGTTGCCCACCTTCCTGGCCTCACCCTGCCCTTGTTTGCTTCCCTCTAACGGCGGCGGCCTTTCGGCTCCTTTGTGCCTGCGGATAACAGGAATCGCCGCTGCCTCTGAAGTGCCGGCCACCAGCCCCCACCCCAAACTGGGCAGCAGCATGTTGGCATACCAGCAAGGATGATGCAGGTATGGGCAGGAGTGCAGGCAGACTTGCAAGCAGTAGGTGTGGGCATGGGGTGCAGGCAGGTTTCAAACCCCCACTGCTTTTCTGCTTTGCTTTTGGGTCCATATTGCAGCCCATGAGCCCATCCCCAGCACCCCAGCACCAGGGCAGTGCCCAAAACCCTGTCCCTGTCCCTCTCCCAGGAAAAGCAGCTGGCGGCAGCCCACGATGGCTGATGTGGGGCCCCCAAAGGCCGCCCCACCGGATGGAGGCCTGGCTGCCTTTCAAAGACGTTTGTGTTGTATAATTTATCGGCAGGAGATAACAGACAAGCGGCTAACGAAGGAGGGGGCTGTACCCCTGCTCTGGGGAGTCTGGCACCACAGCACTGGTGCTGCCAGGATTCATCATAGTGGGGGCACGCACACCTCCCTGGCCAATGTGTAGGTCCCATTTTGGTTTGGGGATGCCCCACGGCAGAGCCAGAGATGGTCCTGCTCTGTGCCTGCTTTGGAGCTGCTGCCTGCCTTCCACAGAGACCCCAGGGACTACTGCACGACCAGAGCAGAGGGAGCCCGGGTCCAGTATTTGGGGGTTCTTCACCCCAGGGACATGTGGACTTCCAGCATGGGGGAAGGGCAGCAGGCATGGAGAGGCTCAGGGTAGGGAAGGACTGGTCCCACGGGCACGGGGACAGCACCTGGCGCCGGATCTGAGGAGAGTTTGTTTAATCCCAGATAAGGAGGCGACGCCAGGCACCTGGCTGGCAAACGGGTGCTCCCTGGGCAACAGCAGCGAAGGCAGTGCTGGCCACCCAGCCTCCCCCAGCACCTGCGCCAGGACCGTCTGCTCAGCCTCAGCTGCACAGGGCTGGTGTTAGCTGGGTACATGAGTCCCTCTGGCCACCCGCACTCCTGTGGCACAGCATGGCATGGCATGGCATGGCACATGGCACGGGGTCAGCGAAGCAGCCGGCACACGGCACAGCCAGGGCAGATGGGCATGGAGTGCAGGGAAAAGCAGGGTGCCCCATCCTCTGCCAACCTGGGCCAGATTTACACCAGGGCCAGCAACCCCCTGGCCAATCCTGCCCCAAGGATTGCGTGGGCACGGGCCCAAGAAGGGGGCTTAGGGACAAGGACAGCTCTTGGCATCGTGGTCCTGCTACACAGCCAGTGCTCAGGAGGTTCAGGGATGTGCCAGTCTCCTGCTGCCACCCTGATCCTGTGGCATCTCTGGGGCATCTGGAAATCTACTCCCCCCTTCCCCATCTGGCCCTGGAGGTGGCTGCATGCCCATGACCCTGCCCAGCGTGGGGGCTCAGGTGTGCCCTGCCCGCAAGGGCAGGAAGGCAGATGGCAGTGCCGGCTGGCAGGGTCGCTGGGCAGCAGCACCCCTGGGGACTGCCTCGCCGGCTGGTGAGCACAGTCCCAGCTGCCTGCTGGCCTGTACCGAGTGTGCCAGGTCTCAGCAGGGGCAGACAGGCACAGCCAGGTGGGATTAGCCCTTTGTGTCACCCCGCAGTGGCCCTGATAGCATCCAAGCAGGGGGCACAGCTTTGCCATGGCACTCCAGCCTGAATCACATCAGGATCCCAATGGGTACCCCTGAGGACAGTTGGGGCTGGCACATGGACACCTCCCCGAAAAACAGCCCTGGTCCCCACGCCACCCTGCCCCGGCCGGCTGGTGTCCGCCAGGGAGGTCACGTCCCTCCAGGACGGCACCCTGAGGATTCTGGAAAGGGCAACTGGTCATACTGGCGAGCCTGGCTGTGGTAGGACTCCCTCCGTTCCGGCACACCCTGGGGTTGTCCTGCCATGTTCGGTGTGCTGCTGCCACCCCCCGGCAACCTGCACAGCCTCGGGTGTCCCCCACAACCCCTCACGCAGGGGTGTCGCTGCACCAGCCCAGTCCGGCACCCCAAAAAAGCGGGCACGCGGGATGCAGGATGCCAGGAGGGCACAGGGACTCTGGGGAAGGGTCCACACCTCTCACCTTGCCCCAGAGGGGAGCCTGTCTGCGGCCATCACATTCTGGCAGGGAGGAGGTTTCTGCCCCTCCGGAGCCAGGGTGGACAGAGGGTGGAGGGGGCTGCGGGGCTTGGGGGAGTTACCCAGCCAGGCGATGATTAGAGGAAGCCGAGGTTCCGTCCCAGCGCAATAAGACTGTCCCCGCTGAGTGCCACCGCCGCGGGGTGACCCCGCCGTGAACCGCCCACGCTCCCCCGACGAGTCACCAGACCCTTGGCACCTGCACCCCCCTTCACGCCAGTGTCCCCGCTGCGTGTCACCCCTGCCCCCTTCCGCTGCCTGCGCCTCAGGCATGCGTGAGGATGCGCTGGCACCGTGTCACGGAGGGGACGTGCCATGCAGAGGTCACACCTGTGTGTGTCTGGGGACCACAAGCATCTTGTGACAGGCCTCCCGGTGCGGATGCTGGGGTAGCTGGGCTCTGGGTGCCATCCGAACCACGACCTGGAAATGTCTGGCTCCTGGGGACAGCAGGGACTATGTCCCCATGAAGCCATCTCGCTGCAGGCGCAGGGGCCATGCACGGAGAGCCATATCCCATAGATGTCCCGGCTCACGACCTCGTGGTCCCTAGGGTGATGGTGGCATGTGACACACACACAGCGCCGTGCCACCCGCTCTCTCCAGTCCCCATCACACCGGGACACCTGCCGGCTCCACCGGCCTTCTTTGCGTCACATCCAGGCGGGCACACGCTGCCCAAACGAGGCGCAGGGTCCCCACTGCCAAGCCTCTCCGGAGGCAGGGAAGAATTTGTTCAGGCAGGCTGGCGGTGGCATTCGGGGAACGCGGAGGACAGGGCTGAACTCTTGAACCCGCACCGGCAGCTCCCGACCAGATGCCAAGCATGGAGCACCCCGTGGCGCCCAACGTGCGAGCAGCCCCCGGCCGTGCCAGACACCCCTGCTCCCCTCACGGTTCATCGGCAGGACACGGGGGACGGTGTCACACGTCCCTTCCCTCCGTGGCTGGCGGGCGAGGAGGAAGAAGCCGGTGGGGGCGGCAGCCCCGAGACCCATCGCTGGCTGAGTCCGCGCAGCTCATCACGATGTCCGGCTGCGATCGGGGAGCGCGGGTGAAGCCCCTCTGTCCCGTGCGGCGAGGGTGGACGCGGGCTGCAAGGGCCCGAGGGACACCCCGGACCCCTGCCGGACACCCCGGACCCCTCCCGGGACATCCCGGACCCCTCCCGGGACACCCTGGACCCCTCCCGGGACACCCCGGACCCCTCCCGGGACACCCTGGACCCCTCCCGGGACACCCCGGACCCCTCCCGGGACACCCTGGACCCCTGCCGGACACCCCGGACCCCTCCCGGGACACCCCGGACCCCTGCCGGGACACCCCGGACCCCTGCCGGACACCCTGGACCCCTCCCGGGACACCCCGGACCCCTCCCGGGACACCCCGGACCCCTCCCGGGACATCCCGGACCCCTCCCGGGACACCCCGAACCCCTGCCGGACACCCCGGACCCCTCCCGGGACATCCCGGACCCCTGCCGGACACCCCGGACCCCTCCCGGGACATCCCGGACCCCTCCCGGGACACCCCGGACCCCTGCCGGGACACCGGGACGCGTCTCCCGGGGACTCCCCGAGTCCGCCGCGCGGGGGCGCTGCCGTGCCCGCGCCGTGCCGGGGGCGGGGCCGCGGCGCGCGGGTCCATCCGCGGCCTCGCAGCGCCCCCTGCCGGCCGCGCGCGGGAGGCGGGGGCGCGGGGGCCGCGCGCGCTCCCGCCGGTCCTGGCGGGGAAGGGGCCCCGCCCACCGTGAAGCCGCTTCCGCCCGGCCGCGGCGGGGAGGTTGCGTCATCAGCGTGCGCCGGGCTGGAGCGGCGCCGGGAGCGGGAGCGGCGCCGGTGCCATGGCCGGGATTCTCTTCGAGGACATCTTCGACGTGAAGGACATCGACCCAGAGGGCAAGAAGTTCGACCGCGGTGAGTTGGGCCCCGGCCCGCTTCTCCCGGTCCCCCGTCCGCCCCTCCCGCCGGCGCTGGCCCTTCCGCGTGTTGGCAGCCCCCGGAGCGCCCCGCTTGCCCAGGGCTTCCCCAGCCCGGCTGCTGTGCCGCCCACGGCCCCGCGGGCCCTGTGTCTTGCATTCCTCGCCCCACCGTGCTCCTCTCCCTGCCTGTGCACCCCTCCGCCCGCTGCCGGGCTCTGGCATCCAGCCCAGCCCCTTCCGAAAACGGCTCCGGTGCCAGCCTGGGCTGGGAAGATGGCCCTCTTCCCACCCAGCCCGCGGGGATCTTCTATGCCCTTGTCCCTGACCCTGCTGCTGTCCCCAGTGTCGCGCCTGCACTGCGAGAGCGAGTCCTTCAAGATGGATCTCATCCTGGACGTGAACATCCAGATCTATCCCGTGGATCTCGGTGAGCCATCGGGCTGCGGGCACAGGGCGGGGCAGCCGGTGTCAGCTTGGGTGGGCGAGGTTAGAGGGGATGGAGTCAGGAATTGTTGTGATCAAGCAATAAGCTGCCTCAGGCTTCCTTGTGCCCCTGTGTTGTCCCCAGGTGACAGGAGGTTCAAGGCGCTCCCAGTGTGCTGAGGCTGAGCTGGGTTTCTGGTTCGCCTCCTCGTGTGTATTTGGGCTCACCTCTGTCCCTTTCCACACAGATGCTGTTTGGGGAAGCTGCTTCAGCTGGTGGTAACCAGGCTTTGAGGGAGACCTCCTGAAATTAACTTCTGCAGCTGAATATACTAAATGTGTGGAAAAGAGAATATTACCCTTGATGAGGCACAGAAGGGCTGAAGCTGATGCTGCAGGGGGCTCATGTACCTGCCCAAGGGTCCAGCCAAGCTCTCTGGGGGGATATAAGTGACTATCTTCTTGTGTCCCCTGAAAACACTAGCATTAGTGTCCTTGTGGCTCTGGTTTCCTCTGTGATGTGGGGAACAAGGAGACACAGGATCCAGTGTGACTTTTCACATGTTTCCCACAGTCCTGTTGGAGGACTGGCAGCAGGGACAGAGCTTGTTTAGCACCCGCTGTCAGGGTGGCCCTTTGCCACCACCCTGAGTTCTGGCTGTGTGTGCTGCTGTTCTGGTTGTGCTCTAACCTTCTCACTGCTGCTCTGGCCTCCTCACAGGGGACAAGTTTCGCCTGGTCATCGCCAGCACCTTGTATGAGGACGGCACCCTGGACGATGGCGAGTACAACCCCACGGATGACCGGCCGTCCAGGTACGGGGCCCAGCTGGGACCCCTGCGCGCGGGGACAAGGGACACAGTGAAGTGCTGAGGCTGAATGTTTCAGGTTGGGCACTGAGAGGAATTTCTTCATGGAGCGGGTGATTAAACATTGGAATGGCTGCCCAGGAGGATGGTGGAGTCCCTATCCCCAAGAACTGTTTAAAGAAAGGCTGGGTGTGGCACTCGTGCCATGGTCTAGTTGGTCTAGTTGACAAGGTGGTGTTCAGTCACAGGCTGGACTTGATGATCTGAGAGGTCTTTTCCAGTCTATTTGACTCTGTAAATGGGAGGTACCTTCTCCCAGAGGACACTGAGCTGGGGGAATGGCCAGGTTTGATTCCTTGCTGACCTCAGGCTGCGCTGTTGCAGGGCAGACCAGTTTGAGTACGTGATGTACGGCAAGGTATACCGGATCGAGGGGGACGAGACCTCCACGGAGGCGGCCACGCGCCTGTGAGTGCCTGTCGAGAGTGGGGGGACACAGTGCCCCAGGGTGGGGTGGGGAGCGCTGGGATCTCGGCTCGGGTCTCCCATGGGATTTGCTGCTCTCACTACTCCTCTCCTCCCACCTCAGCTCTGCCTATGTGTCCTACGGGGGGCTGCTCATGCGGCTCCAGGGAGACGCAAACAACCTGCACGGGTTTGAGGTGGACTCTCGCGTTTACCTGCTGATGAAGAAGTTGGCCTTCTAGCACGCCTCCATGGGCTGCCCCACAGACATCCAGCTGGAGCCCTGGTCCATGCTGCCCAGCCTCCCCAGAGCTGAGGAGGCGGGATCAGTCCCCCTCCTCATCCCAGTGTCTTCTGACTCCTGCTGGGATCCACATCTCTGTTTGCAAGGAGAGAGGTGCCTGACATCTGAGTGGACACCATGCTGGGTGCTCCGGTCTTGCCTGATGGCATCTCCTCACCTTTGCCTGTGCTCAACAGCCCTGGCTCTGTCCAGGAGCAACTGGACTAGGACAGCTGCCTGCCTGCCTCTGAGGACCATTCCCTCAGGAGCCATCCTGAGGCAGGCTGCCTTGGTTTTGATTAAACTGGGATGTTTTGTACTCCTGGCTCTGCTTGCTGAGAGATGAGTCTGGCAGGGAGTGGATACACCTGTGCAGGGGCAAAAGGGGGACCCTGACACTTCCCAAGGGATGGGGAGTCCAAACTGCAGCAGGTGGGTTCAGAGAGGAGGAGTGGCAGGTGGGGCTGTGCCGGGGGATCCTGCAGCACTGGCAGCTGCCATGGGTGGGAGCGGGCACTGGGCAGAACTGGGAGCATGTCCCAGAGGAGCTGCTTCTGCCCTGGGCCCAGGCACGAGGACACACACAACTCTTTAGAAAAATAGCTCTTTAATCAAAAAGCATTCACAGTAGAGGTGCCTGCCCGGATGGGAGCAGGGCCTGTGCCTGCTGGCACGTGTGTCACTGTTTGCCTCCACGTGCTGCATGGTTGTGAAGACTTGAAGAACAGGGGCCAACCCTTTCCCTGTGGGCATCTTCCTGGGCAGCCAGGGCACAGCTTAGTGTCCTGCAGGATTGCTCCAGCATCGTTTTGTGGTTGAACCCTGTGTGCAGCCTCACCGGGCCCCGCATGGAGGGTCTCTGCTGTCCCCCTGTCCTTGCTTGCACAAGACCTTGGCCAGGTCAGAGAAGAAGAAGCGCAGTTTGCCCTGTACCAGCTGCCGGTAGGTGAGGAAAATGCTGGAGATGTGGGTCTGCTCCATGGAGTGTGGGGAGCAGCTCGGCTCCCAGTGTCCTGCCTGAGATGGGACAGAGGGGTGACAAACACTGTTGCACCCAACCCCGCCCAGCTGGCACCTGTGCTGGGGTGGTCTGGCTCATGTGGGGAGGTCTCACCTCCCAGCTGAAGGTCTGCAGGAGCACGAAGAAGGAGTTGGCGTGTCGGTAAAGCTGGCTCAGCTGCCTGGCCCCGCACTCGTCGCTCACCTGGCCCTGGGCCCCTGCTGCAGCACCCACCAGCAGGGCCAGGTCACACAGGATCTCCCGCCGCTTGGTCTCGTTCTGGGGGAGCAGACAGTGACCCCCAGGGCCTCGTTGCTTTCTGTGCTCACCTTAGGTCTGGATGGAGTCCTCTACCCTCCCTGTGCCACCAGATATGCCAACAAGCATCTTGTTCAGCATTTCTGGTGCTTGTGCCAACCCAAGGTTCCTTCTCCAGTCCTGTTAGCACACCAGTGCCAGCACCCTCCTCCCAGCCCCTCTCACCGATTTGGATTTCCACTGCGGGAAAGTGAAGTCCACCAAGGGCAGCACTGCAGGGCACCTGAGTGCAGGCAGGGCCTGGCACTGGCCCTAGTGAGGAGAGATGTCAAGGTGAGGTGCCAGGAACTGTGCATGTCCCTGGTCTTGGGTTTTGTGGGGGGCTCTGTCCTCACCACTCTCTTTTCCATGTCCTTGGCCTCCATTATGTACTTCTGGATAAGCCTGTTGTCACAGATCAGCCGTGTTGGGCTGGCACGGTCCTCTTTCACGTGCAGGAGGAAGGATGTGAGGAGGAGCAGTCCTGGAAGAGATGGGGTTGCCTTGTGCATTGTGCCAGTCTCCCTGGGCAGTGCCAGCCCAGAACCACCTGCAGTGGCAAGTCCTCTCCCCAGCCCTTTGGTGGTCCTGATGGCCCCGTGGAGGGGGTGCAGGGGGAGGTGTGAGTGGCTGAGGAGGGCCCGGTGCTGCTCTCCAGTCAGCCAGCGAGGGGTGCCGGTGCTCACGGGGGAGAGCCGGGGTTTCCGTGCAGTGGTGTGTGCCAAGGGGCCGCACAACCGTGTCTGCCAGGTTTTTCGGCCACGCTCCAGGCAAGGAAGCAGGGCTGTACTCCCTGTGCAGACCAGGGCCAGCCCTCCGGATCCCTGCCAAGAGCAGTTCCAGGCGTCATGTGCACTTCGGGGAATCCCAGCCTGCAGTGTCCCACAGGGAACATCTGCTCCTGGCCGCTGCCCTGGCTGAGCGCTCTCCTGTCGGCACTGCCTTCCCCAGTGCCGCTGCACACCGCTGTGCCCAGCAACTGCCCATCCTGCTAGCTTCTCCATACCCTCTTTGCATCCTCCTGCCTGCCTCACTGCCTGCCCTGGCACTACACCAAAAATCCTCAGTGCAGCCTGTTTACCTAGGATGGGCATGCAGAGATGCTTGGTTGCCCTCACATGCTGGCAGTGGCCAGGTCCAACTAACCCAGAGCCACCCTTGGGTTTCGATGCCAATCTGTGGGATTCATCGTGCAGGGGACACTCTGGCTGTGGGGCCACAGTATCCACTGTCCCTTCCTGCACACCCAGTCCCCCCTTTTAGCCACACACTCACTGTTCAGCTCCATGCTCGGCTGGGGGCTTCGGCCCTGCATCTTCCACCCTGGGGCCAGCGGCTGCTCCCCGGCTCCCGTCCCCCTTCCATGGAGGGCAGTGGTGGCGCGGGTTCCCCGCGAGCCGCCCAGGCAGGACGGAGGGCCGGAGGCCGGCAGCGGCCCCGGGACAGCACGGCGCGGCTCTGCGGCTCCGGCCTGGCCGCCCAGCCGAGGCAGCACGATTTCCTGTTGTGTCGCCGCTGACCTTCCAGCTAAATCGCAGCAGGGGCCCCGGGCCTGGGGGAAGGCTTCCTGCCTCCGGCCGCTTCCTCCCTTGGCTCGGGGCACGGGAAGGGCGTCCCTGGGCGCCCTCCGTGGCTGCTCACCTGGCCCCAGGCCTGAGCGCTCAGCAGCCAGCACCTCAGTGGTCAGTGCCTCAGCTGTGCTTGTCTGGGGGTAGAGGGTGGCCCTGGTACCTGCAGAAGAGATGGTGTCAGTGATTCTGCACTGGACAGCCCCAGGAGCATCAGCCCTAATGAAGTCCTGCTCCTGGCTGTGGCAGCCAGGTATGAAAGCCACCAAAAACCCTCTCCCAGAGGTGGACCATAATCCTGGTGATCCTCTTCCAGAGGTGGACTTCATCCGTGGTGACCTTTATCCAGTTAGACCCCATCCCTGTTGACCCTCATGCATCTGACCCCTGCATCCACCAGAGGTGACTCAAAGAGCTGGAGACCCCTGGGATGGCTGTGGTTCATGGGATCCCTCTGGGCTGGGGATGACTGTGGATCACAGGGGTCAGGGCTAGTGGATAGCCCCAGGGCTGTTTCACATGGGCTATTGGTTGGGAGTGGGCTGGGTGAGGCACCCACAGATGGCCTTTCCCTGAGTAGGAGAAGCACCAGGGCCTGTTCAGCACCATGCCCTGGCTTGGCTGTGACATTCCCTGGCAAAATCAGCTCTCGCTGGGCACTCTGGCAGGGGGTGCACGTCCCCATGCCCACGTGTACGTGTGTGTCCCCCCGTACTGCACACAGGTACACACCCACCACGTGCACCCTCAAACCTACGTGTACAACACACGTGCACTTCCCTGGCACGCGTCGGGCCTGCGCTCAGATAACCCTCCACCCTGGCAGCCCCCCGCGGCTTCCATTTGGGGACACCCCCTTCCCAGCACACGTCCTCTCGCTCCTGTCTCCCTGCAGCGCGTGGTTTCCTTCTCACACCCCGGCTCTCGCACACTCTTGCACGTTCCCACCCCTGTCCCCAGGGACAGTAGTTCCCGGCAGCGCCTGGCCGGGTGACAACAGTTAAAGTAAACACCCCAGCCCCGCTCCACCTGCCCCATGCCCTGCTCAGCCCACAACAGCCCACCTTGCAGGGTGCCTGCGTGGGGGGTCCAGCGAGTGCAGGGACGAGACTGGCAGCGCCGGCTCGCCTGGGCACATCTGGCAGCAAAGGGACCCGTGAGCACCGGGGTCAAACACCTCCAGGCTTCCCCCACACGGCCGTGGCCCTTCTGCGGACGTGACAAGCTGCAATCACGGCCGCAATCACGCCCATCAACACCCTCAGCCCCTCTGCCAGCGCTGGCTTCAGGCCCGCTGCCGTCCCCATGCCAGTCCCTGCCATGGCCCCACCATGTCCATTCCCTGTCCCTCCCTGGCTGCAAAGTTATTTGCAATGCCAGGCTGGAGAGCTGCAGTGCCCTGCATTCCTTCTTGATTAGGCAAACAAACCCAACAGGGGAAACTGGAGAGCAACTGGAAACTGGAGGTCTAATGGACCCCCATGGTCAGCCTAAGGTGCCCACAATAGTCCCTTTACTCCAAAATATTCTTTACAACAATGCCAGAAGCTGGCAGGCAGCATGAGCCTGTGCCCGTGGGCAGCCTGGTATTCCTCTGCTGGAAAGGGCAATGCCAGCTTTTGCTGCCCATGCCGGGGGGGCAGAGGAGGATGTGGGGGAGAGCTCCTGCTTCTGGCCCCAGCCCAATCCCACGGATGTTGCGGGCTGTAGAGGGAGAGAGTACGGGGGCAGTAAGTGAGGCACAGGGATCCCAGAGGGACACGGGGGCTCCGGCCAGGCAGCCCGGGCTCCGGCAGGGGACAGGAAGCCAGGCGGGGGCCGCGGGGCTGCACAGCTGGCCGGATCCCGGTGCCAAGATTCCCACCTCTCCTTACAGGGTGCAAAGTGCTGGGAATCCCGCTGCAGGGACAGCCGTTCGCACCCACTTTGCCAAGGTGCTGAAGACAGCAGGAGGTGCCAGGAGTCAAGGAAGGGGGGGGGAAGAGGAGGAAGACGTCGGGATTGGGGGGAGACTGTGGTTCGGTGACACAGCTGCTGTCCCTGCAGGCCACCCAGATGTGGCTCGGTGGGCACCCCCAGGATGTCAGTGCTAGCATGGGAAGCAAACCTGGCCTTCCAGGGACAGGGAGGGGGTCCTAGCCCCCTTTGAAGCCCCCATAAAAGGGTCTGGCATAAAGAAAAGAGAAAGTCAAAGGAACAAAGAGAGCGGCTAATCCCGCCGTGAGCAAACAGCCCCGTTTGCTCAGGACACAGCTGGCTCCGGGGCCAGGGAAAGGAGCACAGCAGGGCTCTACGGGTGCCAGGCAGCCGCGGACCCTCTACCCGGGCTGCCCCTCCCCGAGCACGGGCAGTCCCCGGGCGCAGGGTCCCTCCTGGACCCTCCGGGCTTTTTTACTACATATGCAAATTGCCAATAAACATCCGTGGGCAAATCCTGCTCCCCGCGCAGCCTGGTCCTTGCACTGCTTCCAGACAGCCGTCCCAGGAGAACACCCAGGCTGCGGGGTTAACGGACCTGCAAGGGGCACCTTGGTCCGGGTGCAGCAGCTTGGGGGTGAAGGATGGCAGGGTTTTACCTTTCCCAATTTTCAGCAAGCCACATGCTGCCCAGCACCCCAGCACAAAGCCCTCCGTGCTGCCCAGAGGATGTCCATGGGCAAACCCTCCTTGCCTTGAACAAGGGCACCTAATGCCAGTGGCTCTGCTGGCATCTAGGGCGATTCCACTGTGCCTCCTCTACCATCCTGCTTCTCAGCCAAGCTTCCCACTCCAATGGGGCACACGGAGTGTGCTGGGAGGGCACCCCGCCTCCATCCCATGGAGAGGAGAAGGGGTTAATGCCAGGCAGCCGAGCCGCAGGTGGGCGCAAGAATGAAATTCCTTCTCGCTGTCCTGCGAAGTCTGGGCACAAATATTTGCCTGCATGTCCGGTGGGGAGGGGGGAGACCACCATCGCTTCTGGGAGCTTGCTAATCCCCATGCCAAACAAGGCCCCCACATGCCCCACATGCCCTCTGTCTTCCTTCTGCTGTGGTCACCCTGCAAAGCCTTTGAGGAGGGGACATTTGGGGTCAGGGGGGCACCAGCACCTTTAGGTGCTCCTATGAGCAGGGAGATCTATGGGGTTGACCAGGCGCTCGGAACACGTATCTTGTTCAGGAACACTGCCAAGATCTGTTTGGCGTGGCCGATGAGACTGTTTTGGGGTTTCCATTCTGCTCCCCGAGCCGTGGCCACCACAGCAGGATGAGATGAAGGCGAGAGCCCCAGCCATCCCCGCCATGTAAGCAACGCACCCTCCGTAATAAATTCCAGGCATTCACAGACAGAAAATAGCCAACTTCCCCTGCTCCATTGCCCCCCAAACTGCATCCCCCTTCCATACCTACTACCCTCAAAACTCCCTGCATCCCCAGACCTCCCTGGCCTTCATCTGGGATGGCCCAGCCCTGCGAGTCGCCTACCAGTTGTGCAAATATTGCCGGAACGGCTGTAATCCCTGTGTCCAACGTGAATTATGAGATATTTCCACCCATTACGACAGCTCCCCCCGCCCCACCGCGTGTGTGTGAGGCCGGGGGGATTAGACACGGCACAAGCCACGATCGATCGGCACAAAGCTTTGGGGAGGTTGACGGCTCTCTGCATCCCACAATGGGGCGGGGCAGTCGAGGGGGGATTTTTGGAGAGAGGGGGTGCCCCACATGCCTTCCTGTCTTCAGGCTTAGGCCTGGAGGGGATGTTGGGATGCCCAGAAGACAGTGGGAGGCTGTGAGAAGGGGGGCCCATGGCATGCAGTTTCACCACGACCCCATCCCTTGGGAGCAGAGGCTCCTTCCTGTCGCCCTGAGCCGGGCTCATGTTCAAAGCCGCGAGCAGGCAGCAGCTAATGAGGGCAGACAATGGGAGCTGCTAGGGCAGAGCTCTGGTGAGGGTGTGCTGAGACACCCCCATGCCAGGCATGGCACAGCCCTGGCACCACGATCCTCTGGAATACTCCACGGGACCCTTGTCACTGAGCAGGGCACATGCCCACAAAGCCCCTGCAGAACTACAGGCTGTTCTGTAGGGCACCGTTGGGGCACCCCACCTGTACTTTGCTGGGACAGGAGACACCCCAAAGGACCATCACCCCCCAGCCGGGAAGAAGCCAGTGCCCACCCTGGGAAGAGGTGGTGGAGGGGTGAAGGTGCCCGGCTTGAGGCTGCCCATGGCCAGCTCTCTCTGTCGCGGTGCAGCTCCAGCTACCTGGCTGCAGCTGCCAGCCCCGTTGGGGATGTGCCAGTGCCAGGCCCAGCTCTGGAGCCTCAGAGGTGCCTTTGTGCAGGGCACTGCTCCTCTCACACAAGTGCGGGCGCTCGGAAGCAGCTAGTGGGACCAGGACCCTTTTCCAGCGCTGCCCTTGGCTGGCACCATCCCCTCTCCAAGAACACAGGGACCCCCAAGGCTCTGTCAAGCCACGTCTGCCTATTGATGAGGGCACCCCTTGGCATTTCCAGGGGCAGCCCAGGCTATGGACGAGGGAAGCGTAGGCACAGCTGGAGCATTCATTTCCTTCCTGCCCACGTGCCCCCACTGCAGTGGCCATGCCCCCCTCCCTGGGCAGGGATGCCCAGCACCCTCCTGACTTGACCGGCCCCATGCCAGCATCCCACCCTGCTCCCAGCCTGGCAGTGCCTGCAGCCCCTATCTCCCTCTTGCTGCCACCCCGTGTCTCAGACTCCCCCGTGTCGAGGGGCTGCAGCCAGGCGAGTTCCCCGTCTCTCTTTCCTTTCCCCGGGAAAGGGGAGGGAGCTTCCCTCATCTCTTCCCCGTGTCCCGCAGACGAGCCAGGAGACTGTGACGAGCTCTGGGTGCACAGAGCCAGCACCGGATTCCTGGCATCGGCGGGACAGCTGGGAGCCATCGCCCGCCTCCTCCCTGCTCAGCCCCGCTCACGTCCCGCCGTCCCCAGAGCCGCTGCCGTGCTGCAGCGGGCACCGTGCAGCGACGCTGGCACAGCCACACAGACCCCAACCCTTCCCTGCCCTCTGCGTCGCTGGATCCCCAGCCAGCGAGGACGTCGGGAGAGAGGAGAGGGGACAGGTCAGTGACACGGCTGGGGACCGCGGGGAGGGCACAGGGCCAAGGGGTGCCCTGCTGCCAGTCATGGTCGCTGCTCGCAGAACGTGCTTGCAAGCAGCAGGGTGTCAGGGACAGCCGTGCCCGGGGGATGCCCGAGGTCCTGGCAGTGCCCCAGTCCTGGTGATGCCAGCGGGCTGTCCTGCTGGGGTAAGCCCAGCTACTCTTTGCTGCCGTTTGCCAGCTCCTGCCACTGGCCAGGTCCCCGGCAAGGCCAAGCCCCCCTGTCCCACTGCCCTCCCCGGGAGAGGTGTCGCTCTGCGTGGAGACATGTGCCAAGGCATGGAATGGGATGGGGCAGCCATGGATAAGCTGGGGATGGGCAATCCCATGCTGGCTCTGGGGTGCGGGGCGGTGGGCTGCAGCCCCCCCAGCTGCTCGCTGGGCTGCGGGGAGGCCCAGGAGGAGCTTTCTGGGGAGGCAGGGGCCTGTTGTGCTCCAGCTGTGCCGTGTTTCCCTAGCTACACCGCGCAGCTGGCCGGGTGTTTGCACCGCCCGGAGTTGATTTTGGCAGCCCGGCGCTTCCCTCTCCTCTCCTCCCCTCCCCACCCGCCTTCCCCCTGCCGGGCGCCCGCCTGCCACGCACCCACCACTCTCAGCCTCTCCCTGCCACTCTCGGTGGGGGTGGCAACAGGGACGTGGGTGACACAAAGTGCCCCCACTCTTCATAGGCTCCCCCTCCCCTAAACTCATGCCTCAGTTTCCCCAGATGGATGATGCTTTCCCCAAACTTTTCCATGGATGCCTACTCACTGCCAACTGCTGCCACCCTTGCCAGCCCAGGTGTGGGTGAAGAATGGGACTGGAGCTGGGTGCTGCTCTCACAGCATCCCTCCTCCAGATGCCCCTTCCCTCCCTGGACAAGGGAACCCAAGAGCTCCTGTTCCCCTGCAGCCCCTGTCACTGGTGAGCAGGAGCCCAGGGTCCCATCCTGGAGCCTTGCTCTGCCCAGGGTGGGCAGCAGCTGGAGAAATTTAGGAATGTAGAAGGCACAAGCTGGAGGGGGTTGGTTGTGCCTTGCAGAGAGCAGTATGGATTCGGGGAGGAGGCTGGCTGTTTCGGGAGCCCACGCTCAGGGGTGCTGAGTGGATGGAGGAAGTGCTGGCTGCAGGGGAACAGCAGATGGACAGTGCCTTGCAGTGCCCTTTGTCTTGGGGTGCCAGGGGGTTTGGGAGTGGACTGAGTGGATGGAGTAGTCCCCAGGATGTCTCATGCCTGAGGAGGGGGTGGCAATGAGCCCTGGAAGAGCTCTTGACTGAAGGTGGACTGTGTGGATGTGGGGACTCCAGGATGCTCTGTGCCCAGGAGATGCCCCATGCCGGGAAGAGTGCACAGATTGAGGGGAGCGGCATTTGAATGCGTGTGCCCTGCAAATGCCTTATTCCCGAGGGGGCTTATCTGGATGAGGAGACTCCTGTGGGGCTCATACCCTTGAAGAGGAGGACGTGAATGGGGGCATACCTGGGATGTCCAGTGCTCAGGAACACCCCAAGTTCTGTGGAAGGGGTGTGGATGGTGGTGGTCATGTCTCCACAGTGCCTTATATCCCAGAGGGTGCTGTGTGAATTGGGAGGGGATATCCCCAGGATGCCCAAAACCTAAGGGTGCCCGATGCTCTGAGGGAGGGTTATATCATAGAATCGTATAACAGACTGGTCTGGGCTGCGAAGGACCATAAACATCATCTAGTTCCAACCTCCATCCCTCAGGATTCCCCATGCCCTGGGGCTGGCATGTGAGTAAGGATGCTCTGCACTCGGGGGAACCGCATGCCCGGGGAGAAGGCGAGCAATGAATGGGGGGTGGTCCCCAGGACATCCCGAGTGCGGGGGTACCCCTGCCTGGCGGGGCAGCCGCGTGTCCCGGGTGCCGCAGGACGGGACAGGACAGGACGTCCCATGCCAGGCGGGGGCGGCTGGGCTGGGGCCCGGGGATATGTGGGGGGGTCGGAGCGCGGCGGGGGGCGCATCCCCCCCCGGCCGGCCGCTGCCTGCGCCTCATTAGCGGGGCCTTTGTTTGCACAGGGCTCGCAGCTCCCGCTTGCCCATGCCGCCGCCTATAAAGCGGAGCCGGAGCCGGCAGCCGGGCAGAGGCGGCGGCAGCGCCCGGCAGCGCCCGGCCCCCCCTCCCCGCCGCCGCCTCCGGTCCCGGTCCGCCCGCCCCGGCCGGCCGGCACCATGCGCGCCGCTGCGCTGTTGCTGCTCGCCCTGCTCCCGCTCCGGCCCCTGCCCGGCCGCGCCGCCCGCCCCAAGCTCGCCCTGCCCATCCGGCCCGACACGGACCCGCTGCCCCCCGGCGGGGCGGCAGGTAGGAGCCCCCTGCCCTACACCCTTCCTTCCCCCGCTCCGCGCACCCCCGGTCCTGTACAAGCCGCTGCCGCACCCCCCGTCACGCATTCCGCGTCGGGCACCCCCTCCCTGCCACCCGCACCCCCGTCCGTGCATCGCATGCCTGCACCCCCCTTCTCTGGCACCCCGCGTTCCGCCCCGGGCCCCCCGGCTGGCCGGGACCGGCACTGGGACCGGCACCGGGAGCGCAGCGGGCGGCGGGGCGGTGCCGGCCGGTCCGGGGCTGCGGCAGGGGGGTGCCCGCGGCCCGGAGGTGACTGGGGACGGCGGTGGTGGGGTCTCCGCAGGCTGCGCCTTCGGGGGGCACTTCTATGCTCTGGAGGAGACGTGGCACCCGGACCTGGGGGAGCCCTTCGGGGTGATGCGCTGCGTTATCTGTCACTGTGAGCCGGTGAGTGCCCCCACACACCCCTTTCCCTGGGAGACCCCCCCAGGACCTGGGTCTGCTGGGGAGGGGGCTGGCAAAGAGGGAGTTCGACCCTTCTGTTCAATACACTCCTCTCATTCCCATGGAAGAGGGAAGCGGGATCCCTTCAGCCAGCCGGACACCTGGATGTCCTCCCCCGCGGCAGGGGGAGGAGAAGGGGGGTTTAAAGGATCAGGCTTCATTCTTCCTCCCCCTCCTGGGGGATGGCCTCTGGGCCCCTTCCTCCCTCCCTCCGAGCAGCTCCCCGAGGCTGGGGCTGTGGGGCTGGCGGGGCCATGCACAGCTGCTCAGGAGGCTGTGGGGAGGGGGCCCTGGCTTGGCTGCCATACAGGCATCTGGGGACTGTGCAAGGTGTCCAGGGCTCCAGATGGAAAAATATGGGGGAAGCCATGCTGTGCTGGGAGGTCATGACTTGGCACACCTAGAAATGGCCTGGCACACCTTGGCACGGTTTTCCTGGGGTCTTCTTGGCCCCCCACAGCAGAGGAACCACCGGGGGAAGCCTGTGGGGAAAGTGAACTGCAAGAATATGAAGCAGGACTGCCCGGTGCCTACCTGTCCCCGGGCCACGTTGCTGCCTGGACACTGCTGTCACACCTGCCCCAAAGGTGAGGAGAATGGGTGCTTCTCTGCAGGGAGCCCCCACCAGTCCCCCAGGATCCCCTGCCGGCCTGGGAAAGGGGGCATTGCACACCCCCCTGAAAAGGGCTGGTCAATTTGTTATGAAAGTCACCAGTGCCCATGCTGTGATGGGCAGGGGAAAGCCCTGATGGGAACAGCCTGAAAGGAGTGCAGGGAAGGCACACAGGGCTAAATGCCCTGCCTGACCGTGTGCCTGTGCACAGCATGCCCCATCTGAGAGCCCTATAGTGATTCACAGGGCACATCTTGGTATATCTCAAAAGGTGTGATTTATTATTGTCCCCTACCCCAAGCTCTTGGGCACAAGCAGCCTGGTGTGATGATTGATGATCTCCTCCTGTGTCCACCCCATGCCAACCTTGCCAGGCCCCCCAGAGAAGAGCCCTGCACTCCGCTTTGACACCTTCGAGTACTTCCAGGACAAGGAGGATGACTTGGACAAGCCCTACAATGACCGCTCCTACCTCAGCTCTGAGAGTCTGGCTCGCGATGATGCCCGCACAGGTGAGCCACCCACCCAGACAGCAGCAGTGTGGGGCACCCCCCATGCACCCCCTCAGCAGCAGCATCTCCTCCCCAGAGTTTGTGGCCTTGCTGACGAGTGGCCCAGAGCCATGGCACCCCACATCCAGCGCCGTGGCCAAGGCTCGCTTCACCCTGCTGCGCTCCTCCCTGCTCTTCTCCATCAGCTACGAGCGGTGAGTCCTGCCCCCTGTCCCCTGTTCAGCCTGGCACAGCAGGCAGCTCTCTGGAAAAGCGGGGGGATGCAACAGTGCTTGTGCCTCAGTTTCCTTTCTGATATCCCCCCATGGTGCCACCGCTTTGGAGAAGGGGGGAACTCTCTCACAGAGTGAGAGATTTGGAGAAGGGGGGGCAGTGTGCTGGGCTCCAGCCTAGGTCAGCAGCCAGAATTTCGGCACACCCACAGTGTCGGCCCAGCCTCACCCATTTGCCTCCAGATCTGGACTGGAAACAAATGGGAACAGTTCCAGGGCTCCCGTGGGTGCAGCTGGCAGAACTGCTGTGCCACCCTGCAGGCTCTGCTGGAGGGCAGTGCCTTGGCACTGCTGCCAGGGTTTCCCATGCTTGCCATGCCCTGCCCGGATGCCCGCCAGCAGCAGAGCCTCTCCTCTCCCTCCCTCCTTCCCGCTCCAGTTTCTTCTGCTCTTCCTCGCTTCCAGGCCCCTTTGCATAGTAAAGTGGTGACTAATTTCCAGTCCTGACAGGGGGAGCCAAGCAGAGCCGAAAATGCTCCTTATTTACAGCCTGAACACAGCTCCCCGCGGGTCCTGCCATGGTGCCTTTTCCGACAGAGACCCTCATCCAGCTTTGTGCCAGTTAGACACCGCTCCAGGATAGGGGAGCCCAGAGAATCCATGCCAAGCTGGCATTTGGCAGGACAGCAGTGCTGGGCTAGTCCTGGAATGGGCGGGTAGAGCCTAGCACTTGGCACACCAGGAGAACATCTTCCTTCTCCTGCCCATCCCAAACCCCCGGTGACCCCTGTATGCCCTGTGCGACACACCCCTGCGCCTGATGCTGAGTGAGGGGGAGGGGAAGGGCAGGTACGCGGTCCTTGCTCACCCCTCGCATGCTCGCAGGCTGGGGCGGCCGAGCCGGGTGCGTTTCAGTGACCCCGAGGGTACCGTGCTGTTTGAACACCCCGTGCAGAAGAGCGCTGCCCCCGAGGATGGCATGGTGAGAGGGGCTGGGAGGGCAGGGGGCACGGTGCCCCTTCCAACCCCTGCCAGGCATGTGGTGCCCCCCAGCCACCACCCAGCCATTCCGTTCATCACCCACAGCTCTGTGGAATGTGGAGGACGGTGTCCAAAGCCAACGTCCAGCTGCTGCGGGGGGAACAACTCCGTGTGTCCCTCATCACTCGGGCACAGCCCTCCGGAGAGGTCCATGGGCACATCCTCAAGCACCGGGCACTCTTTGCAGGTGAGTCCAGCTCCCGTATGCACACCCAGTGGGTGCCCACCAGAATGTCCCTCATGTCCCTGTCCCTGCACAGAGACATTCGGTGCCATCCTGACCTCGTCAAACCCCTTGCACTTGGGTGCTGGGGGCATGGCCATGCTGACACTGAGCGACACAGAGAACAACCTGCACTTCATCCTCATGGCCCGGGGACTGCTGGAGCCTGGAGCAAGAGGTGAGGGCAGGCAGGGAAGGGAAGGGGAGGGAGGCACTGCCCAGAGGGGGCTGCGTAGACCTGAAGGAGTGCATGGCATTTCTGCAGCTCAGGATGCATGGGTCAGCATCTGTGGGGTCAGGATGGGGGGCTGGGTTGGGTGTGGGGCTCAGGGTGGGTATAGGGGCTGTGTCTGCCATGGGGTGGAGGGTGAGATGTGCATACAGTGTGTTATGTGATTTGGAGTGCGCCTGGTGGGGAGAGGATGGTGTGCTCCTATGCAGGGGGGCTGGGGGTACTGCAGAGCATATGGGGGGTGAGGGTCACTGTGCAAGAAGGATAGGTTTGCATTGTGGGTTTGCAAGGATTTAGGGCATGCTGGAGGGAATGATGATGGCCCAGGCACACAGGGGCAGGCAACTGGCAAGAAAGTGCCAGGAGCTTGGAGGTGGTAGGCACAGAGGTGTAGGTTTGACAGTGGTTGCAGACGCCTGGTCCAGTGGGTCCACTCCCCTCTGCCATGTCCAGAATCTCCGTGGGTGCCACTGAGGGTCCGCATCCTGCACCAGGGCCAGACGCTACGGGAGGTCCACGCCAACATCACTGTGGAGGTAAAGCGTTTTCTTCCCCCCACATGCCCTGGCAGCCACGGTGCCCAGAGCACCAGGGCTGATCCATGGCACTCTACACCCCTGCCAGGACCCCGACTTTGCAGAGGTGCTGAGTGATCTGTCTGCCCAAGAGCTGCAGTGGCTGGTGCAGGGGCAGCTCCGCATCGTGGCTGAGACGGAGGGCCGGCACGCACGCCAGCTGGCTGGCACCATCACCACCCGCCGCAGCTGTGACAGTGAGCACAGGGCAGGCACGCTGGGGTGTTGGGGGATTGCTGTGCTCACCCCCGTGCCAATCTCACCCACCCTTGTGCCTCTCTCCCCGGGCTGAAGCCATCCAGAGTGTGCTATGCGGAGCGGACGCTTTGCTGCCGACCAAGACCGGAGCTGTGGGCTCAGCCAAACTGGCGCTGCATGAGAATGGCACCCTGGAGTACCAGGTGAGTGGTGGGCACCCATTTCCCTCTCGAGGGTCCCAGGTGTATCTGCCACCCTGACACTGTCCTTTGGCATCCCACCCACAGGTGCAGGTGGTGGGCACTGCCAGCGAGGTGGCGGGCATCACACTGGAGACCAAACCCCGACGGAAAAGCAAGAGGAACATCCTGTTTGACATGACACCCAGCTACAAGGATGGGCAGGTGAGCACGAGTGGATGCTGGGAGGGATGGCATGGGGACTTTGGGTGAGTCCCTGTCCCAATCTGCATGGTCTCCCATGTGTGGCAGGCCTGGGGTGCCTGGCAGAGCCCCAGCGCCCGCGATGCCCACATGCTTCTACAAAATGAGCTCTTCCTCAACGTGGCCACCAAAGACTGGGCAGAGGGTGAGCTGCGGGGCCAAATCATCTCCCTGCCCTACAGTGGACTGCTCGCCCGCTACACAGGTACCAGGGACACGCGGGGTGGTAATGGGGGGCAGTGGGGCAGCCCTCCCGCACACCACCCACACCTTCCCACGGTCCCTGTCTGTGCGCAGAGATGCCCGTGGCACTGGCAGGGCAGCTGGTGTCCCCCCCAGTGCACAGTGGCGCTGGGGGGCATGCCTGGCTCTCGCTGGATGAGCACTGCCACCTGCACTACGAGATCTCAGTGGCAGGGCTGGGACGCCCGAGCGATGGCACTGTCAGCGCCCACATCCATGGGGTGGCTGAGCTGGGGGAGATGGGCACCCGCCCCCACCAGCACAAGCGCCTGCTCAAGGGCTTCTACAGCACTGAGGTGAGGTGGGCAGCGGGTCAGAGCACCACACAGCAGGGGCTGGGCCAGACTTTATCCCCACCCTGGTGTCCCTCTTGCCACGACAGGCTCAGGGGGTGGTGAAGGACCTGGATGCCGATCTGCTGCAGCACCTGGCCCAGGGCACTGCTTTCCTGCAAGTCAGCACCAAAGCACACCCCAATGGGGAGATGCGGGGACGGGTAGGTCTCATCGGGCAGGGCACCCCTACCCACCCCCACTGCTGCCTGTGGCCGGGTGGCACTGCCTGGAGCAGGGTGGAAGGGCACAGGATCACTCTGTTATCAGGTCCCAGCAGTACAGCCTGATGTGTTTTGTGGTCATGGGTGGCTCCTTCACCAGCCTGACCATGGAAGGCAGCCAGGCATCGGCATGGGAAGTGACCTCCTGCTCATTGCCCCCTCCAGGTGCACATTCCCAACCAGTGCCATGCAGGAGGGACCCGCCTGGCCCCAGGGGAGTCCCTGGGGCAGGCTGAGCTCTCTGAGAGCACCAAGACCAGGGACCTGGAGCAGCTGAAGAAGGACCCCAACTCCTGCTTCTTTGAGGGTCAGCACCGGGCACATGGCACCCGTTGGGCACCTGACTATGACAAGAAGTGCTCTATCTGCAGCTGCCAGGTGTGAACTGGGGGGTGTGCTGAAGGGGCAGAACCCATCAGTAATGCCCCTTTCTAAGCCCCATCTCTGCTGTCTCCAGAAACGCACAGTGATCTGCGACCCCATCTTGTGCCAGCCCCTCAACTGTACCCACCAGGTGCACCCCGAAGAGCTGTGCTGTCCCATCTGTGAAGGTACCTGGGGGGTGGCCAGGGGGGCTCCTTGTGAAAACAAGGTGGAGGTCCCTTTCAGAGACTTTGCTGGCACCGTGTGCACCCCCTCACGGCCTGCCTCTTCCTTGTAGAGAAGAAGACAGAGCAGGAAGAGCTGAAGCTGGACAGGGCACGGGACAGTAGTGAGGGTGAGTCCTTGTGGGCATGGGCTGAGGGGTCAGCTCTGCAAAAGCTGAGTCACAAGGGCTGTGACTTCCTCTTCTTCTTCCTCTTCCAGGATGCTACTTTGACGGCGACAAGACATGGCGAGGCTCTGGCACTCGCTGGCACCCTGTCGTGCCCCCGTTTGGCCTCATCAAATGTGCCATTTGTACCTGCAAGGTGGGTGTGGGTTCCAGACTTGCCCCAAACCTGGTCTGGCACCTGTGGGTGCTCTCAGTTCCCAGGCACTGTGGCTGAGGCTCAAACCAGGGCATGGGGAGCTGACTGCCCTGTGCCTCCCGTGCCCCTGCAGGGCACCACAGGTGAAGTGCACTGCGAGAAGGTGCAGTGCCCACGGCTCACCTGCGCCAACCCCGTGCGCGCCAGCCCCTCCGACTGCTGCAAGCAGTGCCCAGGTACCTGCACCCCTCTCCTGCCCTCCATTCTCCCTGCATAGCTCCTGTGTGCCCCCATTGGCAATGCCACAGGCGGGCATCCTCCCAGTCCCTTTCCTGCAGCCCCAGAGAAGAGTGTCCCGGAGCTGGCTGACTCCATGCAGGCAGATGCCCCGCGGGCGTGCCGCTTCGGGCGTCGCTGGTACCTCAACAACGAGAGCTGGCACCCGTCCGTGCCCCCCTTCGGAGAAATGAAGTGTATCCTGTGCTGGTGTGTGGTGAGTGTGCCAGCCTAGGGCAGCAACAGAGGAAGGGAAGGTGCCACTGTGCCAGTCCCCAGGGCTTTGGGAATGGGTGGGAGAGCAGCACCCCGGACACCCACTGCACCCTGAGGAGCTGCTGTCCCCCCACCCTGGTGCTCAGCCCCTCTTTCTGCTCCCCAGTCGGGGGAGACACACTGCCAGCGCCAGGAGTGCCCCCCATCCGCCTGTGCTAGCCCTGCCACGAGGGACAACCCCTGCTGTGCCAAGTGCCGTGGTGAGTGCAGTGCTCACACATGGGCACCACTGCCCAAACACTCTGTGGCAGTCCCTGCACCTCCCACTCTCCTTGGTGCTGAGCCTGGGCTGGCACAACTACCCCAAATGCCCTCCTGGCACCCCCTGTGCCCATCCATCAACCCCACTTTTCCCCCCCTCAGCCCTTGATGCCCCCTCAGATGCACGGGAGAAGGTCCACGATGCCAAGGTGGAGTCACGGAGCCACTGAGCAGTGACTGCTGCCCAGAGCAGGGCAAGCACACAGTGAAGCTGGGTGGCATGGGGGGGCCCCCTACTTATTGCCCCTGCCTGTGCAGGGCAGGGGGCACAGAGGAGCACAGTGGGGTGCACATGGCCTGGCCCCCAGCCTGGGCACCCCATCTCAGCATGACTGCAATGCCAGGACTGCCCTACCCACTTGTGCCAGTGGGCAGTGGCCAGGCTCGTGGAGGTGGGGCACCTGCTGCCCTGCCATTCCAAGCCCCCCTGGCCGGCGGGCATCGTGCCCATGTTGTACATAGTGTAAAGTCCTTCTGGCCCCTGTTTACTGCACCCACCCTGTCTCGGCCGGGTTTCTCACAAAATTTATGGTGCCAGCGGATGGAGGTCAAGATGTATTTATTAAAAACAGAGCTATTGCCCACCTGGTTCCTGTCTCTTCCTAGCAGCAGCAGGCACAGGGCTGTGCCCCTGCATCCCATGGGGAACTTGCAGGCCTTGGCATTGCTGGGGTTGGGGATGTATATTTGGGGATATGGGGTGTGAAAGCCAATGCCAGGGTGAGGACACCCCTATGGGCTGTGGGGTGGCACTGGAGAAGACCAGAGCAGTGTACAGTGCCCAGAGCTGGAGCCACGATGCCAACCTCTGCCCACGGTGGAGGCTGCCAACACAGTGCTTGGTGATGGTGCCTGCTAGTACAGGGACAGCAGGACTCTGTTCCCCACACCTCCATGGTGGCAAAAAGAGCCCAGCCTGGGGCACCAATCCAGCTGCCGTCCATGGAGGCCCTTGTCCTACAGCACCCACAACCAGCCACATGCCCAGCGCTGGGCACAGACACCCATGGCTGTGCAGGGCAGACCCCTGTGCATGCTCTGGGGCAGCACAACCCCGGTGACCCCAGTACAGCTGGCACTGGGCTAAGGCCCCGTGGGGGGCCCATGGGGAGACCCAATGCTGCCACCTGCCCTTTGATCCCTAACGTGGAGGACTGAGGGATCTCTGGGACCATTTGTACTGTGCTGGTATACACTGGGATGACTGGGACAGTCAAAGCTATACCGGAACAGTGCCAGAGCTGTAGGGAAAGTAACACTGGGCTCTACTGGGATAGCAGTAAGGGATGGTGCCACAACCATGACACTGTAGTGGGACAGTGTTAGCCTATACTGGGGCTGCACCCAGGGTGACACTAGGCTAGACTGGAGTACTGGTAGAGCAATAGAAGGATGGCACTGGGGCACACTGGCCTGGGACAGAGGACTGCATGTTAAGCTGGGTATCCTGCCCTTCACCCACAGCCACACAGGCACCTGTGCCAGCAGGGTGGCATCACCTGTGGTGGCCTTGCACTATGCTGGTGGCCCACAGCCAGGCACACTGGTGGCAGCGGGCAGAGCATGTGTCCTGGCATAGGGCTTCCTCTCCGGATGAACATCCCTGCTGCCACGGGGCAGTGCCAGGAGCTGACGAGCAAGAGGGAGCTCCGTGCCTGGGGATACAATGAGCGGGCAACCCATTCTGTCACCTCCCTGCCTCAAACTGGTTCATGTCGGGCAATGAACCCTCCCAGACTGGCACAGGAGATATCCCAGCCCCCAGCTCAGCCATTGTCACCTACCCTTGAGGGTGCTAGCATCAAACCAGAGGGTGGCATCTGGGCAGTAAGAACTAGCCCGTTCCTGATCCCGCAGCATCAGCCCAGCAGTGCCACAGCTCTGGCTTTCCCTGCACCCAGTTCCTGCTATAAAAGTGCCATCCTGTGCCCTGGGGAGGAGGGTGAGCGTGGCCCTGCCAGCTGCCTCAGTCGCCCCTGAGCCCGTGGTGGCGGTGAGGCAGAGGTCCCGGCAGCCAGCCTGCCATGCTGGAGCGCCTTCCCCAAGGATTGCCGGTGCCAAGGTCGACCCGTGTGCCTCTCTGGAGAGGACTGAGCCTCTACTGCCCAGCGAGTTCAGCAAGGAAGAGTGGAGCCCACCTCTCTCGCTGGGGGCTGACAGTCCCGGGACGCTGAACAGCATCACGGTAAGGATGAGCTCCCTGACAGCTTTGCGTGGTGAAGTCCCCACAGTGCCAAGGTGCCCTGCCCTCCTTGGGCATTGACAGATGCCCCCGCGCCCTTCATGACAAGACAGACCTCAGGCACTCTGCCCCCACCGATTTGTCCCCCAGCCAGGCATGGCCATGAGCCTGGAGGTGACCGTCTGCAGAGCCCCAGCACAGCTGTCTCACATCTGACCAGGGGGAACCCACAGGGAAGCAGCGCCCAGCCCCAAGCCAGCCCCTTGTACCTGTGGGAAGAGGGAGCACGGTGTCCCGGGGAAAGCTGGCCCGTGCTCACGTCACCCACGCCGGCTCTTACTCTCACCTGCACCTACTGGTTGCCCAGGGGTGCCGTCCTGGGCAAAGGCCACGGTGGATGGGGTCCCGCCACAGGACAGAGTTTCCGGCCGGACTCCTCTTGACTCAGCCGGGCCCTGGGTGCCCGGCGCCGCCGGTGCCGGTACCGGGCGCTGCCGGTGCCGGGCGCTGCCGGCGGAGGCGGAGCGCGGCCGATCCCTCCCCCGGGCAGTGCCCCGGGCCCGCCCCGCGCGGTCCGGGAGGAGCCGCGGCCGCCGCGGGCACCGGCAGCGGCACCGGCCCCGGGACGGCGCGGAGCGGAGCGGAGCGGCGGCAGCGGCGGCACCATGGCCTCCGAGAGCGAGGCGCAGCGGGCGCTGCAATATGAGCAGACCCTGGTGAGTACCGGGGGCACCGGGCGGGCACCGAGCACCGGTGTGGCACAGGACGCGACGGGGTGCGATGGAACACCCGGGGGTTTTGGGGGTCTGGAGGCGCTGCCCTGCTCAGGGCAGCAGACCTCTGTGGTGCCCTGTTTGGGATGCTGTCTCCTGTTTGGGATGTCACTCCCAGCCCCCCCTCCGACTGTGGAGGAGCCTAGCTGAGCCCCCACCCCAGGGCAGGACTTCACAGACCTCACCACCCTCTGGCAACACCCCTCTTCACTGGGAAGGGATGCCCACCCTGCGGGGATTCCCAGAGGCGCCAGCCGGGCATGCCTCTCTCCCCAGCACTGCGTGTCCCCAGCCCTCTGCCCCCAAGATACGGTATCTCCCCTGCCTGCAACCTTAGCCCCATGTTTACAACTCCTTTGCCTCAGAGGCCTCCCCACTGGCACCAGGATGTCCCATTGTCCTGGGGTGTCTTCCTTCCCCGCTGTTTCCCCAGCCACTCCACTGCCCATGGCCCTGAAACATCACGGGCAAAGGTTCTTTTCCCTGGCCTCCACCTGGGACGGTGCCCAAGGCGGACGGTACTTTGCCCTGGCAAAGGCGTTCGGACAGGCAGGGCCAGGGAGGTGTGCAGGGAAGCAGGGACTGCGTGGCCACAGAGTTGTGCCCACGGCTGCCCAAGAGAGCCTGAGCCGGCTGCTGTGCTCGGGGCGGGCCCTGCTGAGCCTTACCCACCCAGCATGGGCGCACGGGGCAGCGTCAGGGCACTGCTGCTCCATGTACCCTCGTCACTGCCTTTCCCAGCACCCAAACCCTTCTTCTGGCAGTGCCCCTCAGTGCTCACCCCAAGCTGCCTCTGCGCCACCGCTGTCAGGTGGCTGCAGGACACCAGCTGGCCATGGGAGCCCCGGCTCTGCCGTCATCTCCACGACCTTGTTGACCCCACGGTCCTTCCCGGCAGGGTTGAGTCAGGGAGCAGTCGGGGGCAGGAACAGCGGTGAGTGGTGGCGGTGCCTCTCCCTGCTGCCAGCTCCGGATGGCCCCCCTGGGCGCCCTGGTCACGGTGGGTGAGCAGAGAGGCCATCCCAGCCGGGCACCACGGGGCGGAGGAGCCTGCAGGCAGCGCGTGAGGGGACAGGCACGCTGGACTGGCATCAGGGTAGCCATGCTCGGCACCAGCAGACTTTGCCCTCCTTGTCTTTGGGCAGGGTAGCACCCATGCCCTGAGTGCTCCGTGGTGCCCATCCCCATGACCTCTGGGCTCAGTGAGGCTCGTGGAAGCGCCTGGGGCTCATGGGTGAGGCTGGGTGCGGGATCCTGTCCCATAGCCTCACACCTGCGTTTTGGAAGCTGCCTGGGCACGTGCTGGGCAGGAGGAGTGCCCAGCCCTCCCCACTGCATCTGAGGCACCACCAGCTCTTGCCAGCACCTGCCAGGACAGTCAGGATCCAGCTGGCACCTGGCATGGGCTGGTTTGAGCTGGACAGCCTGGGGACAGCTCTTGCTGCTTGTGCCCACAGCCAAGCCATCACAACCAGCCTGCAGGGTTGTGCCCAGCTATGTCCACGTGCCTTTCCCCTCCCCAGATTTCACCAGCCCTGGGATGCCATGGGTCTTAGGGCCCCAGACCTAAAGATCTCCCTGGGGTCCCCATGCTGGGCAGGTGTCTGTGGGAACCCCTGGCTTGCCAAGGGTGCTGGGGTGCACATCAGCCCCAGTGTCCTCCACATGCCAGGGTGTCGTGGCAGGGAGCAACGAGCCCCGTGGGGGGGATTAAGCTTGACAAACTGCCCTTGTTCATTGCAGAGCTGCTCAGGGTGATTAGAGCCTGGCTAAGACGGGCAGCGTGACACACAACCCCTGGCCTCTGCCTGCCCGCTGCCAGCCCAGAGGACCCCCCAACCCCTTGCCTTTAAAAATCTCCCCTAGGGGAAATTTGGAGGGGAAGGATGGCTGGCATTGGCCATGAGGAGGTGTGCACCACTGCCAAGCCAGCTCAGTGCTGTGGGACAGGCTGGCACGGGGACACAGCAGCACCAGATGCCAGTGCCCGCCCCAGGCGCAGCATCGCCCGGGCACAGCAGGCACCATGGGCTGGCAGAGCCCAAGGGGCTGTGGCACAGCCGGTGCCTGCAGCGCAGGAGCTCAGGACCAACACAGTGGCCTTGGCCCGTGCCTGTGTCCCCGAGTGCCCCGCCAGCCCCCCCTGTGCCCGCTCCCTGCCCGCCCGGCACTGTGATTGTTCAGCTGCTTCACGGCAGAGGCCGGAGTCCCGGGGCTGTTTGTGTTTCAAAAGGCCTTTGTGGAAAAATAACCCAAGCGGAGGAGGAGGAGGAGGAGGAGGAAGGAGAGAGCCCACCACTGGCCTTCACAGCCATGCCAGGGCTGTGGGCACAGTAGCTGTGGCTGCTCAGCACTGGGCACTCATGGGGGGTCCCATGTCCTGCCTGTGGGGCTGTGGCATGGGGCAGAGGGGTGGCATGGGATGGCACGGGGTGGCAGGTGGCAGCAGGGTGGCATGACCCCTTTGCTTGCATCCCTGTTACAAGTGGGATGGGCTCCAAAGTGAGGCAGAGGGGGAGCAAATTCCACCCCCCTCAACCAGGCTGGAGCACCTGGGACTGGTCATCCCAAAGTGTGCCCCAACACCTGGGGGGACAGTATGGCAGCCCCTGGCATAGCCCCAAGAAGTAGACACAGAGCTGGTTTGGGGGGCACTCAGCCTGGGGTTGCTTCCATCGTGGTTTGGGCTGGCCATGGGTCAGCAGTGGGGCCAGGCAGGCAAGTGCTTGGCAGGGTGACAGCACTCCTGGGGTGCTGGCCCATTTCATCTTCCAGAGCAAACAAGCTTTTTCCAAAGGGAGCCTTTGAATTCAAGACCCCGTGCGGGGCCGGGGTCCTCCTCTGGCAGCCGATGCTGGATTTGGCCCCTCAAGGTGGTCGTGCCTTTCCCCCCAGCTCTTTTCCACAGGGCAAAGAGCTGCTAAGCCCGTGCTGAGCAAGAGTTTGGGGGAAAATCCATGCCAGGACAGGATCAGCAGTGGAACTTAGTTCACCCTCCCCTCCCTGCCTACATCCCCACCCTCCCTCCCGCTGCTGGGCACAACCCGGGTATTAGACAGCAGAGAATCCACTCGGCGCCGCTCTGACTGCTTTCTGCTCTCTACCAAAGGGACCTGGGCAGGAGCGCTGCCCCGTGAGAAGTGCACCTTCACACCATCCCCACGGGGAGTTGTCATGTGCCAGCAGGCCAGGGGGCTGTGAACGGGACCCGGGCATGCGGGGTGGGCACTGCCGCCAGCAGCCGGGGCTGGGCTGCCCACGTGCCGAGCGCGGTGCCCACCCGTGGCGTTGCCCCTCTGCTGGGCACGGGCACGGGCCGTGCCGGGGAGGAGGGCGGCTGCGCCCCAGCCGGGCAGCCACGCGCTGCGCTGGCACGGCACGGCGGGTGGGCACGCCATCAGCATGGGGCTCACGTTGTCCCGACGTGGGAGCCTGGCAGGGTCCCCACAGCCCTGAAGCCTCCCTTTGTGCCGGGCCAACCTCTGGCGCTTGGCATTCAGGTCGTGCGGGGGGAAGTGAGGCGGAAACCAAGCAACCGAGTCCTTGGCAGTGCCCGCCAGTGCGGGACAAATGCCCCCGGCTCAGCGGGGAGGACGGGCACAAAGAGCTCCTGGCCAGCATGAGGGGCACTGCCAGGGCCACCCCCTGCCAGGGCCAGGCCACGTGCCACAGCCAGGCAGGAGGCACCCGAGGAAAGGGGGGTGATCTCTATGTGACCCCCCTCTTCACAGCCCAGGGACCGCCCTGGCCTTGGTGTTGTGCTCCCCCTCTCCTGGAACTAGGGGTACATCCTGTCCCTCACTGTCCTCTTGCCTCCCTGCTGCCAGCTGAGACCAGCCAGCTCATGTCACATATGACCTGCCAAGGCTGCATTTGGAGGCGGTATCCCAGCCTTGCTCTTAGCAATGTCGGAATGTGGTGCCTGCAGAGCTCCAGCACAACCCCAATACCAGCCCTCAGAGAGTTTCCTGGCCAAGCTGGCCATGCTCCCATCGCTGGAGGCCCTTCCCCACCCTCCACCCCAGTCCAGTGCCTGGGGCACCTGGGCAGGGCCAGAGACTGGTACCGACTGCCTGCTTTGGGCATGCAGGCAAAACAATCAGCATTGATCCACACTCACCTTATCTGCCTGGCTCCTTCCCACGCCCTGGAGGCCAGTCGGGCACTCCCACAGGTGCCTCCACGCCTTTCCCTTGGGATGCTATGCCTGTTCCCTCACCTGGCAGGCCATGCCAGTATGCCCACTGCTGCCCTGACTCAGTTTTCCCCCTTGGGTGCCAGTGTTGGGGTACCAGCCGCCCTGACACTCCTGCCTACTCCTTCTCCCCCAGATGTATGGGCGTTACACGCAGGACTTGGGCACCTTCGCCAAGGACGAGGCAGCGCGGCTGCGGCTGCAGGAGGGGGACACAGCCCGGCCCCGCCGCCCCTCCGAGCTGCTGGAGTACACCCAGGGCCGCTGTGCCCCCTGTCGTGGTAAGGGTCACCGTGGTACGGACACGGGTGGGCACAGCCCTACGACGGCACAGCCTGGACACCGCTGCCCACCCCACCAGGAGGTGTAGAGTTTCTCTGGCTGTCATGGGACACCGGCGCCGAGGACAATGCCACCTGCCCGCCGGGCAGCAGGGACACAATGGCCCGAAATAGCCGGGCACGCTGCAGGGACTGGGGGCCCCCAGCCCCTCTATCTGGGGCCATGCCAGGGAGGCTGTGCTGGTGGGAGGTGCATGCCCAGTGGTGCCGTGTGTGACTGTGCAGTCAGATGGCTGTGACAGCTGGACACAGCCGTGCTCCTGCACCAAACAGGGCCAGCTGTGCTGGGTCGGTGCTGCTGGTTGTGAGCATTTCTGCTGCTGCCAGCCTGGCTCTGCCACCTCAGTGTGCCCATCCCTGGGGCATCCAGCCTTGAACCCGCCCTTGTGTCCACAGTCTGTGCCTTGCAGTGCCAGCGGTTCCTCATCTCCAAGGTGGGCGAGGACTGGGTCTTCCTCATACTGCTGGGACTGGTCATGGCACTGGTCAGCTGGGCCATGGATTTCGCTATCGCCACGTGCCTCCAAGGTAAGCAGGTACGGGTGGTTTCCTGGGGCCATGGCAGGGCAGGGAGTGGCCATGCCATAGGGCCATGCCATGTGCCTTGCCACCCACCACCCACCTGAATGGCTGTTCCCACAGCTCAGAAGTGGATGTACGGGGGCCTGGACACCAACGTGCTGCTGCAGTACATGGCCTGGGTCACCTACCCCACTGTGCTCATCACCTTCTCAGCTGGCTTCACCCAGATCCTTGCCCCTCAGGCTGTGGGTAGGGCATCAAGGGGCTGCCTGCACCTTAAACAGGGTGTCCACTCCCTGGGGCTGTGCCTGGGTGTCTCCCTGGTGGTCCTGGGAGTCTTTCCAGGCATATGGGCTGGTCTTCAGAGGGTCTCCTAAGGGACTATGGTTTGGATGCCATCCTGAGCTATGGGGATAGGGATCTTCTAAAGCCTATGAGAGAGAGGTCTTTAGAGAGTCTCCTCTGAGTTAAGGGGTGGATTTCCTCCTGGTCTATGAGGCTTGCAGGCTTGGGTGTCTTCCTAGGGCTAAGACCTGATCTTCAGAAGGTTTCCTGGGGGCTGTGAAATTGGGGTTCCTGTGGGGTTGTGGGTTGAGCTGTGCCTACATAATCATGGGGCTGTTCCTGCCAATTGTACTGAGGGAAGAGGTGTCTCTGGGACCTCCCTGTGGCAGTGGGGTGTGGCAGAGCATCAAGGGTTAGCCCCCAGAACCATGGGGCAGTGTACCCCCTTCATGGCTATTGGTCAAAGCTGTCCCCACATCACCAGGCTCAGGGATCCCCGAGATGAAGACCATCCTGCGGGGCGTCGTGCTGAAGGAGTACCTCACCCTCAAGACCTTTGTGGCCAAGGTGATCGGACTGACGTGTGCCCTGGGCAGTGGTATGCCCCTGGGCAAGGAGGTGAGGGCAGTGCCGGGGCAGGCTGAGCAGGAGGCCAGGGAGTGAGGCTGAGGGCAATGTCCTCAGTCCCCTGTTGTCCTCTCAGGGTCCCTTTGTCCACATCGCCAGCATGTGCGCAGCCCTGCTCAGCCGCTTCCTCTCCCTCTTTGGGGGCTTCTACGAGGTGAGCAAGGCAGGCTGGCCCCAGAAGGATCAACCTGTGCCCACCATCAGGTTTGGCAGTACCTATGGTTGTGGGGGCAGTGCCCCAATCATTCCTGTCTCCCTCACAGAATGAGGCAAGAAACATTGAAATGCTGGCAGCTGCCTGCGCTGTTGGTGTTGGCTGCTGCTTCGCCGCCCCAATTGGAGGTAGGGTCCCCCCCGGCCTCCCCACAGTCCCCACACCTCCCACCCAGGCAGCAGGGTCCATCTGGAGAGGCAGGCAGGACCCCCAGGACAGGTGGCATGGGAGAGGGCAGTGCTGCTCAGCAGGGAGGAGGAAGGGAGGAGCGGGCACCATCCTCCCAGATGTGTAACATCTGCTCTTATCCTCTCCCTTGCCGCCTTGCGCTCCAGGGAGCTCCCCACTCCAGTCCCGCTGAGCCCTGCCCGTAGGTTGGTGATGTGTCTGACTCTTTCCTTGCCCTTTGCCTGCTGCCCTGTCTGTCCATCTGTGTGTACCCCACTCCATCCCAGTGCCACCCTTCGTGTCGCTGCCCATATCCCTGTGCTACCCTCTCGCTCGTGCAGACTCGTGCTTGGCCCACTGTGCTGTGTCCACTGTGCCCAGGTGGGACCGGCCACGTGCTTTGCCAGGGAAGCCCTTGAACCGCCCCATAGTGTGTCCATGGGGCCGCCAGACCCTCGTGGGCTGTGCACGAGTGTGGACTCAGGGTGGGAAGCATGCCAGGCACCGGGGGCCTGCCTAGGTTTCTCCACCTCCCTTGTGCACTTCCCCCCAATGCCAGGCGTCCTCTTCAGCATCGAGGTCACCTCCACCTTCTTTGCTGTCCGCAACTACTGGCGCGGCTTCTTCGCTGCCACCTTCAGCGCCTTCATCTTCCGTGTCCTTGCTGTCTGGAACAAGGATGAAGGTACCTCAGGCAGGGTGAGGGCACAGGGGTCCCCTGCCCAGCCCTACTGAGCCCCACCATCCCCCAGAGACAATCACGGCACTGTTCAAAACCCGCTTCCGCCTCGACTTCCCCTTCGACCTGCAGGAGCTGCCTGCATTTGCCGTCATCGGGTGAGTGCGGCCATCCCTGCACCCATCCCACGGCCCCAGGGGTGGCAGTGGTGGCGCTGGTGGTGGCACCAGGACACCTCTTCCCTTGGCTCTGCCCAGGATCGCCAGCGGCTTCGGGGGCGCACTCTTCGTCTACCTCAACCGCAAGATTGTGCAGTTCATGCGCCGCCAGAAGACCATCAACCGCTTCCTCATGAAGAAGTAGGTGCCCAGCAGTCCCCTGCAGCAGGATGGTGGAGCTGGGGCTGCACCAAAATCACCCCCTGCCCTATGCTGCCCTGCCAGGCGCCTGCTCTTCCCTGCCCTGGTGACGCTGATCATCTCCACGCTGACCTTCCCGCCCGGCTTTGGACAGTTCATGGCTGGCCAGGTACCCGCTGTGGGGTGGCACACCTGTCCCCACCCCAGGGCCACCACAAGCCCCAGCTGACCCCTGCCCATCACCAGCTCACCCAGAAGGACACCCTGGTGACACTCTTTGACAACCAGACGTGGGCCAAGCAGGGGATCAGTGATGAGTTTGAATACTTGGGCATCCTGGAAGCCTGGCTCCATCCCCGCTCCAACGTCTTTGTCACACTTGTTGTCTTCATCCTCATGAAGGTGGGTGCCTACTTTCCGTGTCATCCCCAAGGTACCACCAGGACATTATGGAGAGGATTTTCTGGATGCCATCAGAGAGGTGCCAGATTGTTACCAGAAAGGTGACACCAGCAGGCACTGGGTGGCTGCTCCAAGAGTCCACCAAGGTGTTTGCTGGGTGGTGCTGGCACACCATCAAAGAGATCTTGGCTGGGAGCCACCAATATGCCACCAGGGAGGTTCTGGCTGCTTGCTCCTAGGTGCCACCAGGGAGGTGCTGGCCAGATGCCACCAAGTGCCACCAGGGAGATGCTGGCAGGGTGCCCCTGGGAGGAGCCCATGCCCCATTGCAGGGTGCGGTGTCCACGTGCTGCTCCACAGCACCCAGCTGAGGGTCACAGCAGGGGCAGGAGGCAGGGCTGGGTCAGGGAGGGCAACTAATGGGTGTCTGCCCCACAGTTCTGGATGTCAGCCTTGGCCACTACCATCCCAGTGCCCTGTGGAGCCTTCATGCCCGTCTTCGTCATTGGTGAGACCCTGCACCCTGTGTGGGCACAGTGGGAGGAAGGAGCCACCTCTCAACCCACACTGGGCAGCTGTGGGTGCCTCCAGATGTCCCCTTCCCTGGCAGCATCAGGCAGAGGAGAGGGCATGAGGCTGGACCATGTACTGGGAGAGCCCTGTGCCCATTCCCAGCCTCTCTCTCCCTGCAGGGGCAGCCTTTGGGCGCCTGGTGGGGGAGAGCATGGCAGCCTGGTTCCCCGATGGCATCCACACAGACAGCAACATCTACCGCATCGTGCCGGGGGGCTACGCCGTGGTGGGTAAGCATTGAACTGGAATGGGAACACCATGGTGGGCATCATTTGGAGATGCTGCCCCACAGTGGGGATGATCCCTGGAACTGGGAGTGATACCACCACTGGGCATGTCCCCAGGTGGTCCCAAGGGCTCCATACGTGGTGGATGCCCTAGAGAGGGGAACCCAGGGCGGGGACCTAGCCTGGTTGGCAATACCTGACAGCTCCCCCCATCTCCTGGCGGTGGTCACAGGAGCGGCCGCACTGTCAGGTGCTGTCACCCACACGGTGTCCACGGCCGTCATCGTCTTCGAGCTGACGGGGCAGATCTCACACATCCTGCCTGTCATGATTGCTGTCATCCTGGCCAATGCCGTCGCCCAGAGTCTCCAGCCCTCCCTCTACGACAGCATAATCCGTATCAAGAAGCTTCCCTACCTTCCTGAGCTGGGCTGGGGCCACCACGAGTGAGTTTGTGTCCCCTGTCCCCACCCCAAGCCCCTCACCAAGGCACAAGGGGAGGCGGTGGCATTACTCTGAGGCCACTGTTCTTGTCCCTGGGCAGGAAATACAATGTGCGGGTGGAGGACATCATGGTGCGGGATATCCGCTACGTCACCCTCAACTGCAGGTACCGGGACCTGCAGCAGGTTCTGCACAGCACCAAGATGAAGAACCTGCCACTGGTGGAGTCAGCTGGTGAGACACAGGCAGGGACTCTGCCAGCATCCACAGCAGCCGTGGAGTGTGCCATGGGTGGGTGGCAGAGGGAACGTCAGGAGGCAACGTGGCACCTTGCTGTGTCTGGCAGAGTCCATGATCCTGCTGGGCTCCATCGAGCGGACGCAGGTGGGGGCCCTGCTCAGCAACCAGCTCAGTCCCCAGCGCCGGCTCCTGACACTGCGGCAGAAGGTGCTGTCCGAGGATGGGCACCGGCTCTCCGATTCCAGCATCCGCTTCCAGGTGAGGGCTGCAACCGTCTTGGGAGATGCCTGGTCAGAGTGCCCCCACCACCGTCACCCTACCCCCCCATCCCCCCACAGATCAGCACAGAGACCTCCTCGGGCACCCCTGCCCGCCCCGCACTCCGCAAGCCCCTGAAGCCGGCACTGAAGCGGGTGTCCAGCAGCCCAGCCGACAGCCCCCCAGGTGAGTCTGCATGTGGCCTTCTGGCCCCGCTGTGTCCCCGCCACTGACACCACCTCTCCTCCCGCAGCTGGCAGCACTGACCACACTGGCATCGCCCTCAAGAGCCTCTTCTGTGCCAATGCCACCACAGAGCCCACCGAGGTGAGAGCCTGGCGCTCCGCAGCCCTTCCCATCCATGAATGGCGTTGCCTGGTCCTGCCCATCCCTTCCCATCCCTGAATGCCCCTGCCTGGTCCTGCCCATCCCTTCCCATCCCTGAATGCCCCTGCCTGGTCCTGCCCATCCCTTCCCATCCCTGAATGCCCCTGCCTGGTCCTGCCCATCCCTTCCCATCCCTGAATGCCCCTGCCTGGCCCTGCCCAGTTGTGCCTGGCCCATCCCATTCTTGTCACATCCCTTTCCATTCCTGTTCAACCCTGCCTGTCCCTTCTTATCCCTTTCCATCATTTGCTATCCCATCCCACCCCATCCCATTTCCACACATGCCATGCCATGCCATGCTATCCCGTGCCATCCCGTGCCATGTCATGTAATGCCATGCCATGCCATCCCGTGCCGTGCCATGCCATGCCATGCCATCCCATCCCATGCCATCCCATCCCATCCCATCCCATGCCATCCCATCCCATCCCATCCCATCCCATCCCATCCCATCCCCTAACTGCTGTCTCTCCCACGGGCCAGGCCCAGGGCACAGCCTATCACAAGGTCAAACGCGTCCGTATTTCCATTGTGGTAAGCTGCAGCCAATCACAGCGTGGGCACAGCTCCTCCCAGCCAATCAGAGCCTGGCAGGAGTTCTCTGAACCAATCAGGGGCCTGGCAAGATTCTGCTTGGCCAATCACGTTGGGCCTATGTGCGTGCAGTCCATCTTGGACAGTTACGATTCCGTCCAACCAATCCTGGTGTGCATCCTCCCCATCCCAAACCTTCCCAGGAATCGGGGTGTGGAGCCTCCCAGCCATCACAACCGCGGGATCTGCCCCACTTTACTCAGCCAATCATGGCACACCTTGCATTCTCTCCACCAATCACAAGCTTGATTTGTCCAACTGTGGCCAATCAGGGTGTGACCGATGTGCTGTCAACCAATCATGTTAGCGGACCTGCCCGTGTGCTGCCTGTACCCTGCCTGTACCCTGCCTGTACCCTGCCTGTACCCTGCCTGTGCCCTGCCGTGCCCTGCCTGTACCCTGCCTGTACCCTGCCTGTACCCTGCCTGTACCCTGCCGTGCCCTGCCTGTACCTTGCCTGTACCCTGCCTGTGCCCTGCCTGTACCTTGCCTGTGCCCTGCCTGTGCCCTGCCTGTACCTTGCCTGTGCCCTGCCTGTGCCCTGCCGTGCCCTGCCTGTACCCTGCCTGTACCCTGCCTGTACCTTGCCTGTGCCCTGCCTGTGCCCTGCCGTGCCCTGCCTGTACCCTGCCTGTACCCTGCCTGTACCTTGCCTGTACCCTGCCTGTACCCTGCCTGTACCCTGCCTGTGCCCTGCCTGTGCCCTCCCGCGTGTGCTGCCTATGCCGTCGCGGTACCCTGCTGCACCCTGCCCGTGCCCTGCCCGCAGCGGCGTGCGGACGAACCGCCTGCCGCCCGCAGGGCTGCTCCAACACACCTCTCTTGCAGGAGGAGATGATTCTGGGTGACAAGATGACTCCAGCAGAGGTGAGGGGTTGGGCAGAGATAGGCAGGACCCTCCTGCGAGAGGGATCCCAGACATCCCAAAGGGATACCAGAGCATGAGGTGGGCATGGGGAGGTAGGGGGTGGATAACCCAGACTTCTCCATAAGACTGGGTGTAAGGAGGATGGGAGGGCCCTTGCTGGCACTTGTGGGCAGGCCGTACCCTTTACCCTGCCCAATGGCGCCTCCCTAGATCCTGGAGTGGGAAGAACAGCAGCTGGACCAACCAGTGGACTTCAGCAGTGCCAAGATTGACCCCGCGCCTTTCCAGCTGGTGGAGCACACCTCGCTGCACAAGGTGAGCCCACACCCCACCCCAGAGCCCAACCCACAACCCCCAGACCCTCAACTCAGCCCCCTCTTCCTGCAGACCCACACCATCTTCTCTCTGCTGGGCCTGGACCATGCATTCGTCACCAGCATTGGGCGGCTGGTGGGCATGGTGTCCCTCAAGGAGGTGAGCAGGGGACAGGGAGGCTGGAGGGGCACAGAGCAGCACCTGGAGCTCTTTGCCCATGGGTTTGGGGTGCCCGCAGCTGCGCAAGGCCATCGAGGGCTCACTGACGGGCAAGGGGGTGAAGGTGCGCCCGCCGCTCGCCAGCTTCCGCGACAGCACCGCCAGCACCACCGAGGCCGACACCACCGCCCTGCACCAGCTCTGGGATCGCCACCAGCACCACCACATGCCCCGCGAGGCTGGTCCTGGGGGCGACGACAATGATGACACCACCAAGGGTCAGCGAGACCCTTGAGATCCACCCCTCTGTGTCCCTGGAGGCCACAAGGGCCCCCTGGCAGGTGCTGGGGTGGGCCCACCCTGAACTCACTGATGCCAGGCTCAGCACAGGAGTGGGCAATCTCAGTCCAGTGCCTCTGCTCCCTCCCTGGGCTGGGGAACAGCCAAATGAGCCCCAGCCAGCCCCTGCTCCCCAACTACCTGCCAGCTCTTGGGGCTTCCCACTTTGCTACCTCTGTACCCCCCCAGCCCTCGGTGCCCCCCAGAATGGCCACTGCCCTCACACCCTCCATGAGCACCACAATGTCCCTTCTCAGGGTGGCACGGGGTGGAGAGGGGCATCAGGTTGGGGTGTCCACGGGGACATGGGTGGGCATTGCCCCCTGTGCTCAGCACCTCATGGCTGGGAATAGGGGGTTCTGCTGCCTCTCTGCCGTGCACCTCTCCCCATGTAAATACAGAGATTTTTATATTAATTTAATAAAAGGACTTTATAAACAGAGCTGAAGCACTATGAGGCTGGAGGTGGAGAGGGCCACAGCCAGTGGGCACCGGCTGAGCTTCACCACAGTGCTGGGGTTGGCATCGCTCTGGGCAAGGAGCCTTTTGTCACGCAGAGCCGCTCACAGCATGGCCTCGCTGCGGTACAGCAGCTGCGGGGGCTGCCCAGGGCCGGCACTGGCGCGGCGCCGGACGGTGATGACCAGCGTGCCAGTCTCGGTGAGGGTGCAGCTCACCGACAGCGGGTCCGTGTCTTCGGGCAGCTGGCACTTGTGGGTGAAGGTGTCACAGACAGTGCCATCCTCAGCCACCTGCGGGGAGGCAGCACCGGTGCAGTGGAATGCAGTGTGCCGTGGTGGGTTCCACAGCACATTCCCAGTTACCCCAGTGCTTCTAATGGGCAGTCGCAGACACCCTGACTCTGACAGGGAGTTCAACAGGAAAGATCCCAGTGACTCCAGGGCAATTCCCAGGTAGCCCATTGCCAGCAGGAAGCAGGCCTCTGCTGCCCAAGTCTGGGCTTGTGGGGTAAATTCCAGCTACTCCAGTGCCAGCAGGGACTGTTCCCACTTGCCACCTCCAGCAGAGAAGGCAATGGAGCAGGAGTTCCCGGTTGTCCATTCTCAGTGAGGACAGTTCCCCGTTACACCAGTACAGGACAGGTGCAGTAGAGCAGGAGTTACCTGTTGTCCCTCCCTAGGCACAGCTCCCATTTACCCCAGTGCTAGCAAGGGCTATTCCCAGTTACCACCCCGTCCCTGCCACCCACAGGAGGGGGTGTCATGGGACAGGACCCCCACTGTGCCATGGCCAGAGGGGATGCTGCCCCCTCGGGTGCCTCACCTTTTCTGCCTGGATGGCGACATGGCAGTTGGAAGTGGTCACCACAATGTCAGGGGGCTCAAACTGGCTGACGTCGGCCACCACTTGGTAGGTGTCACCCTGGGCACGCACCCACGTGCCCAGGCTGCAGGGGTACATGGCACCTGGGGGCTCTGTGGGCATTGGAGAGCTGCTGAGCATGGGGCCACAGTACCCAGGGCTGGGGCACTGGGGGGTCTGGGAGAGTCTGGTGACACTGGGGGAGGGAGGGCTGGGGGTAGCAGGTGTCAGTGGAAGTTTGGGGATATTGAAGGTGCTGGATAATTGCAGGGGAAAATGGGGGTTCCAGGGGTATAGGAGTACTGGGGGCCTGGAGGGATAGTGGGTGGTCTCGAGGCACCTGAGGGCACTGGGAGATTCCAGTTGTTCCACTGGACAACCTGAGGACAGCAGGGGAATGGCACAGGAGGGTGAAGACACTGGGGATGACCACGAAGGTCAGGGGGGAGTGGGCTAGGGGGAGGAGGACACTAGAGTTACTGGGGATGTACAAAAAAGTGGGGGCCTAGCAGGTGACATCAAAGGGTGTGGGTCACAGGGGAGCTGAGGACATACCATGATGGTCTGGGTTGGGGAGGACAAACTATGGGGGATTCTGGGGACAAAAGGAGAATCAAAAGGGTCTGGGGAGGGGGAGGAGGCAGCATGGTGGTCCTGGGGACAGCAAGGATGCTGGGATTATTGGGGATTTACAGCAGGAGCACAAAAGCACCTGGGGAGTAAGAGCTGGAAGTCTGAGCCCTCCCAGCCTGTGCTGGGGGGAGAGTCCCACGCTGTCCCCAGGCACAGGTCAGCTGGATAACCCTTGGGGGACCATCCCCAAGGCAGCAGGGCTCCCCCAGGGTAGCAGGGGCCCCCCACCCACCACACCCGGTACCTGGGTACCCGAACGCCTCCTGTCCCCGTGCCCCAAAGGGTCCATGCCGCCGGTCGCCCTCGAAGCGGGGTTCGCTGTGCCCCTGCCCGTAGGCACCGAGGAGCTCGGCACGGTACGCGGAGGCCGAGCTGAGCGATGCCATGGCGCCTGCTGCCCGCGCCCCCCAGGGCCCTGCCGTGGGGAGGGTCCAGCCGCCCGCCAGCCACCACCGCCAGATGCCCATAATTAGGCACCCTGTCCGCAGGAATGCGAGATAAGGGACGAGGCCTCCGTCACCCTGTGGGGCCGCGGAGGGGGATGTATCCCTGCCACCGCTGGGCTGCCACCCCCCGCTCCCCTGGGGAGGAGGTGCCCCCCCACCTGCAAGAAGAGGTGCCCGGTGCAGCGGTCGCACAACTGATTTTATTCAAGACCTGGCAGGATGGAGGAGGGGGTGCCATGGTGTGGGCACCCCACAGATACTCCACAGGTACCGCCCCAGCGGGGCGGGGGGCTCAGGCAGCTCCCACAGACATGCACACGCGTGCACACGCCCATGCGCTCCCAGGTGTGCACATGCACACACACACAGAGCAAAGTCCCCCAGCCACCCACAGGCACCCGCACCCCCCAGCCCACCCCAGTACCGTGAGGAGCATCCACTGCCCCCGGGAGCGAGTGGTAGCGGGTGGCAGGGAGCCATCAGCATGGTGGCAGGCCTGCTGGCCCCTGCAGCCCCTCGGTGATGCAGGGCAGGGAGGGCCAGCCCCACAGCGGGCACCCCATGGCACGGAGGGAGAACAGGAGCTGTGCCTGGCAGGGCTGGCGGGGGTGCTGGGGGATGCAGGGGAGCAGAGGTGCAGTGGGTGCTGGGGGGCATCCCGGGGTGCGGGGACAGGGAACAGTGACGGCTGGGTGAGGAGCAGCATGCAGGGGAGAGGGGCCCCACGAGAACACGTGCCATGCGGGAAGGGGAGCGCAAGCGGTTGGCAAAAACTGGCATTCTTCCCCCAAACGACTGCCTGGAACCCCTCACGTGGGCTTGGGGGGTCCTCGAGGGGGGGTGCCACCCCCAGCCAGGACAGGGGGGGCTGGTCGCCCTTCATGTAGGCACTTGGTTCCCTGCTAGGGGTGAGTGACTTGTTGACAGGGACATCAGTCCCACGTCCTACCCCCTCTCTCCACCCTGCATTGCCTCACAGCAGACTTGGGGACCCCTGGCTGGAGTGACCCCCTTACTGCAGGGCTGGTTTGGGACTGCTCTTCTGGTGGCCCAAAGCCCCCAGCCTGGGGGCCTGTGCCCACCTGGCCCTGCAGTCTTCCTGTGTCAGCCCCATGCAATTACAAAAGTATAGAAAGTCCCAGCACCGCAGCACATCCACAGCCCCCCAGCATCCCTGGCACCCCCACAGCAGCCCTCCAGCAGCTCCATGCTCCAAGGCAGCAGTTCACAGTTTTAAACTCGGTCCAATAGAAGTTGGCCAGGGAGAGAGGAGAAAAGCCCTTCCCACACCGAAACCCCCACCACCACCCTGGCTTGGAGTGGTAGAGGTACCACAGGATGATTGGAGATTTTCAGCCATGCCATTGGGGGAGAGGGAACTGTGCCCAAAAGGGGAGCCCAGGGTGGTTTGGGGGAGAACATGCGAACAACCAGCCCCACTTATTTAGTCTTGTCAGTTTTTGGGGGCATATCTGGGCATCAGGGCAGAGGACAGAACCTCCAAGCCCTTCCCTGCGCCCCTTCCCTGCTCTCATGCAAAAATCCAGGAGGGCAATGATGTGGCCAAGCAGGGCCGGGGCACAGTGGGGGCACACTGGCTGGGGGGGGCTGCAGTGGCCCCCGGACCCCTCCTGCACACGGATAGCGAGGGGGAACAGCGGCAGGGCCTGTCCCTCACCCAGCGTGGGGTCTGGCCAGAGGGCTTCAGCAGGGGACCTGGACCCCCACCAGGAGAGGCAGGGCACCCCAGGAGGCATCAGGGCTCTTCAGCCTCCTCCTCCTCCTCCTCCAGCGATGCCACCCCTGAGGAGGCGACGTCAGAGATTTTCCGGCGGAGTGGGAAGTCCTTGCTCAGCACCACCTCGTCCTCCGTGGGCGAGAGACAGGCTTCGGCGTAGGACACGGAGTAGAGGGAGTCCTGGCACCGGAGCCGTGCCAGGCCCCGCAAGGCACTTTGGCTGGCTGGGGGCGGCAGCTTGGGCAGCAGCAGGTCCTCTCCCCCCAGGGAGCCCAGCAGTTTGGCAGTGAGTTCGGAGGGGGACACCATCTCCAGGCTGCAGAGGCTGGAGCAGAGAGTCTCAGGGGAGAGGGTGTGCGAGGAGTCGCTCTCGGGCTCGCAGGAGCCGTGCCGCACGCCCAGTTGGCACAGGTGGCCCTGCAGCAGGTCTCGCAGCAGCGCGCTGGCGGGCATCGTGCCTGTCAGCTCTGTGGGAAATCAGGATGTCTGGGTCAGTCCACAGCTGAGGGCACCAGGGATGTCAGCTGCCCCCTGCCCTGTGCACCGCAGGTTGGGAGAAGTCCCGTGCATGCTTTGCCAACAAATTGTTGCATGCACTGGTAACCACCAAAGGAAAAGGAAAATACTCTCTGGCACCACGGAGGTGTTGCATTTAAGGGCTTCCCCATCCCTGGCTCAGGCACCGTTTGCCAGAGTGCAAGGCAGGGGCACTGCCCTGTATGGGAGTGACCAGGCTGGGAAATGTGCCCGGCAGTGGGCACTCTGTTCCTTTAACCCTCAGTGGCGGGACAGCCACGCCAGCAGTGGGACAACTTGCCCACTCTCCACAGAACTTACCAGTGGGCTGGGAGCTCTCTGTGGAGGGCATGAAGTCTTCATCATAGGACTCATCATTGGAGTCGTCCCCATCCACTGAGGACCAGGCTCGCAGCTTGGCCTCAGCAATGGCAAACTGCTCCGCCACACCTGGCATGGGACAGGCAGGGATCACACACACGCAGGGAGGTGCTCCCAAAATCCCACTGCCCTAGCACCTCTATGCCCATAGTACCATGGCATGGGTGGGTGGGTGGGTGGATGGATGGATGGATGGATGGATGAAGGCAAACCCACCCCACCACCCCTGCCCTGGGCTGCAGAGGGGACCATGCCCACCGGCCGTGCCTGCGGTGCCTACCGGCAGCGAATCGCGCCTCCTGCTCGCCCTCACTCAGGTGGCAGTAGGAGCTGAAAGCGCTCTCCAGGGCAGAAGGGGACTCCACTGGCTTACACCAGCCCTTCCACTCGATGAGGTGGGCGACACGGCCCTGTGCCATGGCCGTTGGCTTTGTCACGTGCTCCTTCACCACCTGTGAGATGCCTATGGGGTGTGCATTGAGGTCAGCATGCCCTGGGGCACCTCAAGTCCCCACCACAGGTGGGACATAACCCTGGGACCCACCACTCCCTGCCTCTAGTCCATGGGACATGGCACCCCCATGCCCTCCTCTAGAGTGCCATCAGTAACCCCCTGGTCTCCCCCAAAACTCCAGACAGGTGATACCCGGGGTTACCCCAAGAGGCCCAGACTCCTCACCTCAGGAGAGCCCCCTTTCCCAGATGAGCCCCTGGATGAGCAGTTACCGTGCAGCGAGGAGCGGGCCAGGGCAGCGATCTCCTGGATGGTCAGCGCGCGCCGTGACTTGGGCAGCATCTCGACAGTGTCCTCAACATTGACCTGCCAGAGTGGGCAGCGTGGTCACAGCCCTGGCACCATTTCCCTTCTGGGAGCCCCCTGCTCCAGGAGGGTGCTCGTCCCTGCTTGGTGCCCACCCCGGCGGGCCTGGGGTGTTTGTGCACACACACATTACAGGCATGCGTGTGTGCAGAGGGGTGGTCACAGCAGAGCACACTCCCACAATGTCAGTGCACACTGTCAGTACACACTGGCACTCTGTACACACCTGCACATGCCTGCTCAGGTAGCCACACGTGCCCACACACACAGGCAGCCACTCAAACACACAAACTGACCACACACACCTGCACACTCACACCTGAACTCCACTGTGCACACATGTGCATCTGCACACTCGTGTGCGCTCACATATCTCCGTGCCCTGTGCTAGATGGTGCCACACACACGTGTGTGTGCCTGCCCCAGCTTGTGCACACACACGTGTATGTGCAAGACCACCTCAGCCTGGCTCCCAGCACCCACTCCCTGGCAGCACACACCATGCCAGGACATCCTGTTGTATGTCCCCATTGCCATCCTGGCCGTGCCAGGCCCTGAGCCCATGGCCACGGGGGAAGCGATGTGGGATTTGGAGGCGCGCAACAAATTGCATTGCCATGGCAACGAGGCACCGTGGACTGATTTCTCCCAGGATACAGCCCGGCTCATGGCTGACGTCAGAGCAGCCCCGAGCCACTGCGAGCTGGCAGGGCCATGGCCAGGACGGGTGCCCCGCCATGGGGTACGGGCACATGGCTACCTCAGCCGGGCATGGCTGGGCTCGGTGGTACCTGGAGGAAGTCCTGGCTGTCGAAGGAGGCCTGGCGCACCAGCCGGGGCAGCGGGTGGGCAACACTCAGGGGTGACAGTGCCTTCACCTCCTTCCACTCCACACACAACGTTGTGTCCACGGCCACTGCAGGAAGAGCCGAGGCCAACCTCAGCGCCTCCATTTCCCCAGCAGCCCTCTCAGTCCCCCACCCACTGACCCTGTGGCAGCAGCTTCTTGTCCAGTCTGAGACCAGACACAACTCGTTGCTGCAGCACTGTGACTCACGCCCGGGCAACTCTTCCGCCTGTGTCAGCGGTAACGCACGTCCCCAGCCTGGCACTGGGGACCAGGCGCCTGTCCCAGCTTGGCAGCTGCTCTGGGAGGGGTGGGGGCAGCTGGACCAGGCTGGACTGGGCCAGGTGCTGGCGGTGTGAAGGGAGGCAGCACTGAGCCATACTTGCAGGGGGCTGCTGCTCCTCCACTATTTCCAAAATCCCCCTCTCCAGTTCCCTGCTGGGTCAGGAGGGAAAGGGGCAAGAAGGGACAGGGTCAATTAAAAGCATCTGCACCCATCTTTTGCCACAACAGCTTGACCTCTGGGCACTGGCACCTCAAATGGATGGGTGCCTACACCCTCAGGCACTGACTCCCAAGAACTGGGGGCTCCTGTCAATGCAGATGCCATGAAATGCCAGTCCCAAAGGGGCCAAGATGGGATATCTATCAACAGCCTCATTTCCCCTGCACCAAGGTGGGCCTGGCTGACATAAACCAGCTGTGAAGTGGGAGACAGGGGAGCTCAAAAGTGCGGCCTCCCACCCACATCTGAGGGTACACCCTGGCTTCCTTGGGAAATTGCAAAGAGGATCGCCCCCACTCCCAGCTGTGGGCAGGGGCACCCTGTGGTGACATCCTAGCAACAACACCCCCAGGGCCCCTCCGGCATGCCTGCAACACTCTCAACGCTGTCCTAGCCCCCAGGAACCCAGCCTCCAGAATTCCCTCTGATCACAGCCCCCATCCCTCCTGCAGCACCCCCAGGACATATGCAGCACCCCCGCTGCACCCCACACACCGCAGCAAACCCCAGCCTCCAACACCCCCCTGAATGACTCTGTCTCTCTCATAGCCACCCCATAACCTCTCAGGACTCTAACCAGCACCCCAATCCCACACTCCTTTCCCAGTCCCCTTGTACCCCCACCCCAACCCCCAGCTCCCCCAGAGCTGCAGTCCAACCTCTCCAATCGTCCCAGCCCCCCAATATCTCCCTGCACTCCCTGGGCCACTCAGCTGCCCCAGAGCAGCACGCCCGGCTCCCAAACCCCCACCCATCTATAGCCCCCATCACCCTTTATGTACCAAAGTCCTCCAGAGCCCTCAAGCTCTCTGTATACACAAACACACTTAGATACCCCAATTCTCTCTGTGTACCCCCCCACCTCCGTAATTCCCTGTACCCTACAGCCCTCACAACCTCCCAGTCCCCATACACCACCACGCCATCCCCTGGATCCCCCTCAGCTCCCTGCTCTCCACCTTCCCATGTCCCCCAGCCTCCGTAGCCCCCCACACCCCTATCATATCGCCGCCAGCAGCCCCCGCACACCCCCCTCCCCACGCTCAAGTTCCCCCAACACCCTCCATACCCTAGGACCCCCTATTCCCTCAGGTGCCCGGTCCCATCCCGGTGTCGCTCACCCACCGATGGTGGTTTTGGAGCCGATGCAGCCCATGCTCCCGGGGGGGCCCCGGTGCGGGCACTACCGCCGGCTCCGCGCCGCCCACATCGTCCCCCGGCCGCATGGGCGGCCCCGGACAGCGCCCGCGCCCCGCCGGAGCCGCTGCCGAGCCGGGCCGGGCCGCGGTACCGAAGCCCCGAGCAGTAGCGGAGCCCCGAGCGGTGCCGGCGCCGCGCCGGGAGCAGCACGTCCAGAGACGTCACTGCTGGGGGAGGAAGAGGAGGGAGAGGGGGAGGCGGGAAGAAGAGGAGGAGGAAAAGGAGGAGAATGTGCGGGAGGAAGGCTGAGAAAGAGAAGGCGGAGGGGGATAAGGGACGAGGGAGAGGGAGGAAGGGGAGAACGGGGGAGAGGGAGGCGGGGAGGAAGAGGAGGAAGGGGAGATGAGGAGAGAGGTGAAGGGGAGATGAAGGCAGCCGGGGAGGATGAAGGAAGAGGGGGGCTGAAGGAAGAGGAAGAGGGGGATGGAGGAAGAGGAGGGGGCGCGGAGAGGAGGAGGATGGACGGAGGAAGAGGAGGGGGCTGAGGAGGAGGGGAAGAAGGCCGTCCACCGCGGAGAGCGCCGTGCCAGCACCGCGGACAGCGCCGCCCCGCCCGGCCCCGGCCCCCGTACACCCCCCGGGGCGACAAGGGCTGAGACCCTGCAGAAACAGGGCATCCCTCAGCTCTAGACCTCCCCCGAGGGCCTGGTGGTGCAGGAGGGAGCACACAGCCTCCCACCCCCATGGAACTGGGTTGGGGACAGGTGGGTGCAGGCTTTGGAACATCACGTCTGACAGCAACGGCCCCTGCAGGAGATGCAGGCCAGCGCTCATGGCCAGGCTGATGGGTCAACCCGTGTTCATTCTGAAACGTACTGATGGCAATTAACGCTGTGGTACATTTTCCCTGGCACAGGAGGGCACTGCTGTGGTGCCACCCTCTCTTTCCCTTGGCAAGCAGGTTACCCTAACAGCTCCAAGGGCCTCCCTCCCTCCTTACTCACTCCTTCCCAGTCACGGGGAGTTCCTGTCCAGTCCCCATCCCGAGGCCTTTCCCTGCCAAATGCTTCCCAGCATTAGTGATGCCAGGGCTGCAGCTCAGACAGATCAGCCTCTAATCTGGGGAACAGCCTCCGGTTAATTATTCTGTACCCTCTAGGCTACGGCCAGGGTGACTCAGCAAGAGGCAGCCCAAGGCAGCAAAGACCAGGCTCCAGTCCCCAGGGGAACCAGCCTCTGGTCCCAGCAGGGATACCCCACAGGGGAAGCCCAGCAGGGGCCAGCTGTGCCCCATCTCCACTCCAACTGCAAGACAAGGCCAGGAGGGAGCTGATAGAAAAATGCCCTCCCACACTGGAAGGTGTAGGGGGCACCTGGCACACACATCCCATCTCCTGCCCCAGGAGAGACCACACAGGTTCTGCCACTCATGCCTGTGGGAAAAGGGACATTTGGGGACATCAGGAGGGCTGTTTCTTCTGCCTCCAAAGACACTGTGCCTGGCAGTGCCAGCAAGGGGAGTCCAGGGGGCCTGGCTCCAGGCATATCCAACCCCCTTGCCACCCTTCCAGCCCTGGAGTGGGGGGTACCTACCTGCCTCGCAGTGACAGGGGAGGTTGGTCCCTGCCCATGTTCAAGGCTGGCACCCCCACACCAGCCCAGGCACAAGGGACATGGAGGGGGGGGCGGCAACAGCGGCACACGGGGCATTATTTAGCAATGTTCTTTTATTTCCAGTTTTAAGGTGAAAAGATGCCTTTAAATCTTCAATTAAATACTCCATAAAGAAAAAAAAAGGCAAAAAAAAAATTATTTACAAATTCACGTGACCAGTAATTGAATCCTTGTTTTAATAATTACACATGCGGCTCGTCACATCCGGCGCTCTATAAATACAGGGGACGCGGATGAGGGGGCCGCCCTGTCGCTTGCCCAATTGTGGCCTTAAACGTTTGGGAGGAGGATGGGGGCTTTTGGGGTCGTGGAGGGGACTCAGCCTGGCCCAGAGAGAAGGGGCCACCCCCCCTCCTCCCCGGCACCCTCCCCAGGTGTCAGAGCAGGAGCTGGAGGGGGAATGATTTATATTTAAAATTTAAAAACCATAGAGGGGAGGGGGTCCAGGCAGTGATGGAGGAATAGAGAGAGGACAGGGGAGGGGGAGAAATCACACTCCTGTCCCCAAACCAAATTTAATAAGTTTATATATATATAATCTCTCTATATTTCATCAAGAAGCGGGGAGGAGAAAGAGGAGGAGGGAGAGGAGGGGAGAGATATGTCCCCATCCCATCCCCCCCTCTCCATGACATGAATCCAGGGTGCTCTGCCCCACTCCCAGAGACCCGGTGTGTCTGCACTGGGAGGGGGGCGAGGAGGGTCCCCAAGGGGACCCGTGGCAGCCACCGCCTCAGTCAGCATCTGTTTATTATCATGACAAACTCGTACAGGCCTTACAAACAGAACCAGGACAGAGGAAGAGGAGAGAGGAGAACTGAAAAAAAAGAGAGGGGGGCTGCAAGGGGCACAGCAGGTCCCTCAGCCCTGGCATCAGCAAGTCCATGGGGGCCAGGGGTGGGAAGGGATGGAGTCACTCCCCAGGGTGCCCCACTCTCTCTCCCCCCTTCCTCCTCCTCCTCACAGGTGCTCAGTTGTTGTCCGACTCATCCTCAGCTTCCCGGAGCCAGGTGAAAAAGGCTGTCACCGATTTGAGAGCCACCCCTTTGCCCTGCTGCTCGGCCGGGTCCTTGCTGGACTCCCACTTGTAGAAAGCCTCCTCCTTGATGACATCCTCATCGTAGAGGGCATCAAAGAACATCCGCAGCAGGTCTGGGGTGGGGGGACAAAGGGGAACCTCTGCTATTCTCCAGCCACCAGCCACCCTGCTGGGGTGGGGACACATTTGCCACCCTCTCCTCCAACCACCCGCACCCACGATACTCACTGGGAGGCTGGTCCAACTTCACCACCAAGGCTTGCAGGGCATAGAGTGCCTGGAGCTCCTTCTGCTCATCCCGCAGGTACTTCTGGAGCAGCTTGGCTTGGTTGCGGATGACCGTGGCGTCCACGCGGTATGGGTTCTCAACTGCAGGGACACGGCGTGAGGGGGCAGTGTAGGCAGGGGAACCCCCAGCACTCCCACCTCACCCTGGTACTCACAGACAATGGCCAAGTGGCACACAGACGTCATCAGGGCCCTGATAAACGTGTTGGATGAGACCTGCTGCTCGCTCAGGTTGGCCTAGAGGGGGGAGGGTAAAGGACTGTGAGCTGGAGAGGGAGCCAAGAGGGAGCCTCCAGACACTCAGGCATTGTGCCCCCACCCTCACCTCAATCCAGTCATATATTCTTTGGTTGTTCGGGTTCTCCTTCAGCAGTTTGTCCATTTGCTTGCACAGCTCCTCTGAGGTCAGCTCCTTACGGCTTGGCATGTCTGAGCTGTCCCCCATCGTGTACTCCAATTTCTGGGGAAGCAGGCAGAGAGAGCTGTTGAAGGCAGCACAGGGGAGTGCCACTCTCACACTGCCCAAGATCTGCCCATGGCCCACCTCTGCCCCTTGCTGCCACCAAGCCCCCACCTGCTCTGTGACAAATTTGTTGACATCCTGGTCCTCAGGCAGGAATTCCTTCCAGCTCAGGCCACCATCCCGCCACAGCTTTCCTGCCGTCTTCTGGCCCTGTGGGACAAACAGTCAGCATCAGCACGGCATGCCCTCCATCTCCAGGGAGGAAGCTACTGTGGTTTGGCCATGCCAGCCCCATGACCCAGACACTAAGAGGGATGCCCCTCACCATCCTCTCTTGTGGTAGGGGGTTCGATCCCCACATGCCCACCTGGCCCCCAAGCAGGATGCCAGTCCTTGAGACAGCAGCCAGCAGCCACAAGCCCCATGCACTTACCATGCCCTTGCACAACAAGCCCAGCACCTCGACCAGCAGCGTGGTGGCCTTCCCAATGGGCACCAGGGGCTTTGTGATCTCCCTGTGGGGCAGAAGAGATCTGGGTGAGCTACCTGCCCCAAGGAGGACTCCCGTGCCAGCCCTGCTGAGGAGCACAGCCCTCACCTGAACAGCTCCTCCATGGGGATGCCTTCCTCTTGCAGGATAGGGGTGATGAGCTCAGCCAGGTACAGCCAAATGTGTGGGATGTCAATCTCCATGTCCTCTGCGATCTCCAAGATCTCCCGCAGCCTGAAGAGCAGAGGGAGCTGTTGGGATTCAGCAGTCCCCATACCCTTGGCTAGGAGGGACCTCAGGATGTCTCAGTGTTGAGTCCTACTCAAGGCAGGGTCAAATTCAAAGCCAGGCTGCCCCAGCCCCTCACCCTTTGTAATACTGCTCCTTGGAGAGTGTGCCTGCCTTCACCAGCTGGCAGAGCAGGGCTCCCATGTGCTCGCGGGAGATGGTGCTCCTCTCCAGCGTGGACTCGATGCCATTTTGCACAAAGATGTAGAGTGAGGAGGGGCTGCCCAGCTCCTGCACACACTGCAGGGCCTCCTGCAGGGAAAAGGGAGGTCAGTACTGCCCTACAGCCAGCTCTGGCTCCCCCTTCCAAATCCAAGCACCACCAGGACCCTGCCCAACAGTGCTACCGCACAGGGAGGGAAGCATATGGCATGTCAGAGGAACATATATGGTGTGTTAGGGTGCTTGGCCACCCCCTTCTCTCACCTTCATGTCATTGATGTGCAGGTATTCCTCTATGATCGCCTTGGATTTCTTCTCCAGTTCCTCTTCCGACAGCGCGGGCTTGGTGGATGTTGCAGGAGGTGTTGGCTCTTGTTTAACTGCAAGAGAAGAGCAGGGATTAGGCATCACCTGGGACAAGCAGAGCTGCAGGTGGTGCAGCCAGACCCTGGGATATTGCCCCTCCCCAGCTCACTGGTCTCTCGGCTCCGGTCCCGTTCCTCCGTCATGCTCGCAGCCTTGCGCACGGCCTCGGGGCCGCCCTGCTTCTCCCGTTCTCGGCTCCTGTCCTCTGTCTCTTTGCTGAAGCTCCTCTTGGTGAGGGCAGACCTGTTCCTGTCTACTCTCTCCCCCCGGTCAAGACGCTCTAGACGGTCGCTGGCCTTCTCCGAACGTGACTCCCGGTCCCCTCTGTCCCCAGCCTTCTCTGACCTGTCACGGCTGGAGCTGCTCCTGGGTGAGAGAAAGACACACAGCATGAAGAACCCATCACCACCCTCCCTGACCCCAGAATGTAGAGCTCTGTAAGGTAAGGCTGTCTCACTCCAATCCCCACCTCTTTTAGCACTTGACCATTCTTGGGGAAAAACTTTTCCCCTATTTCTTCCCCATTCCAACTCATACCCTTTTTCTTTTACTCTGCTCCTTGGCTGAGCACTGCCTGCCTTTGTCCTACCCGCACCTTCCTTCTGACACAGACGGTGGCAAAGCCCCCTTTTGTTTTCCTCTTCTCCTAAACAAATCCAAACTCCAGCTCTCTTTGGGTTCCTCACACTCCAGCTCTCTTTAGGGACCTCACACTCCCGCCCTTTAATGTCTATTCAAGGACCCCCAGGCCAGACCAAGCACCCAGGGGTGGTCACCCAAGCGCCAAAGAGTAGGGAGGACATCCAGGGTGAGGTCAACCTTCCTTGCCACAAGGATTCACCACTGACTCTGAGCTCCATTAAGGCCCCATCTTGCCACAGGGCAAGTCCAGACACCATAACTTGCCTATACACTGATCAACCACAAGACTGAATCAGGGGCTCTCCCTCAACCCACACACCCATCCACCAAGGCAGGGCTGGCCCCTCACCTCTGCACCACACGGCGGGACTCTGGGCTCTCGGCAGGCATTGACTGCTGGAGCGCTGAGAAGCGGTTCAAGGTGCTTGTGGCTGGTCGCCCTGAATCAGATGCTGGGCGTGAAAAGAGGCAAGTCTCAGAGTTTGGCAACTCCCTGGTACAGGAACTGCCAGGGGAAGGATCACTCCTCCCACTCTGTCCCACAGCACCCAGCCAGTCCCACACTGCCTACCTGAATCTGCGGGCTTTGCGCCAGACCCTCCGCTGCTGCCTTTGCCCCAGCTCAGCCGCCCACCCGGTGCAAAGAGCTGGTTATTGGAGTCAATGGATCCAGGCTGCAAGTGCAGAGAGACAGTCAGGCCTGATCCCCCCCACCAAGGCAGGACCTAGGCCAGGCAGCCAGCTCAGCTGCCACAACGCACCCCCAGCCTCACCTTGGTGATCTTCGTTAACCGGCTGGTGTCAATGGGCCGGTTGCCCTTGCTGATGGGCACCGTGCTCCAGCCATCATCTGCAACCAGGCTACTGCGCCCTGAGCACAAGAGGGACAGTCATAAGGTGCAGACCAGCCTTGAGCAGAGTCCTGCAGGAGCAACCCACTCCTAGCAAACTCAAGTGCCCCCAAACCCAGACACTCACCACCAGAGGATGGCCCAGGGGGTCCTCTCCTCTTGTCCTTTGACATGAGCTGCTGCACTTTGATATGTTCCCGATGCTCCTCCATCTCTGCTTCCTTGTGGATCTGATCGATGGTTTTGGGGCCCTGGTCTCCTCGCCTCGGTACCCAGCTATTCTGTAGAGGGCAGGGAAGGAGGGAAGAGGGAACTGTGATGGCTGAAAGATGGAGGGAAAGGGATTCCCCCTTCTCAGCCATCCCACTCTCCAAGTCTCAGGTTAGTCTCCTGCCTCGGCCATTACCACTCTCCATGTATTGTGGCAGCTTTTGGCACAAAAAGGCTCAGGTTCCAGAGCCCCCCTGCATTAAACAGCTGCCAATTACTGTGTGCCCACTACCACTACCATGATAACCAAGAGCAGGGGCTAGCATGGTGTCTCTGGGGCTGGCCACAGCTCACATACCCACCTCACCCCTAGAGGGAACACATGGATTGCTGGCACTCAGAGGACTTAGGCCAGCAGCTCCAAGGGACCAAGCAGCAAACAGAGGACAGTCCCCAGACAACTGCATTCCATGAACCTTACCCGTCTTAGGTCAATCACATCCTGCAGCATGAAACGGATTCGGGATGATGTCTTTTTCTCTTTGATAATCTTCTCCATCTGATTGAAGTACTGGTCCATCCTGGGCTATAGGGGGACAGAGCCATGGTCACATTCCTCCTAAAGGCAAGGGAAGAGCAAGCAAGGTAGGGCAGGGCAAGAAGTACCTTGGCTTTCTCGAAGTCCAAGTCCTTGCCAATAGTCGTAAGCAGGCGGCAAAGGCACTCAAGAGACTCCTCATCGTGGTTTTTGAGCAGCTTCACCACGCAGTCATGCATAATGGCCTCTGTCAACATCTTCAGTTTGAAGAGCTCTCCAATGAACTTGATGTTGCCCAGGGATCGTCGTCGGGCCTTATCCCGCGCCTCCTCCAGCTCATCCTTCATACGCGCCTTCTCCTCGGGCTGCACGAAAAGCCCACCAGGGCAGTTCAGTGTCCAGAGTCAGCCCAAGGACACCCACACCAGCCCTCAGCAGCAGACTCCCACCACAACTCACAGCACTGGCATCATCCATCTCCTTCTGCCGCTTCTCAAAGATCTCATCATCATCCTTGTCCTTCTCAAACTCCTTCTGGCAGCGGTTGAGCAGCAGCTTGCGGAAGTTCACAGTCACTGTGGGCTTGTCTGTTGTGGGCACTTTAAGCTGCAGGGAGAGGTACAACCCAGAGAAAGAGCATGAGTTGTGTCTCCTCCAAAAGCTGGGCAACTAAGGTGGCACTACTCGAATCAGGGAAAAGCCACCCTACAACACTGTGATGCCCTGCTGAGACTCTGAACGTGGTCCTCCATCCACACACCCCAGCTTCCCCACTCCACATGGAAGGACCTGCACACTACTAAGCTCAGCTGAGATGGCCAAAAAAACCCTTGCCCACTCAGCAGGAGACCGCCCAGCTTCTGCTCACCCCCATAAGGCAACGGCACATGTTAGCATAGGCAACAGAGAAGTTTGGCTCCGAGATGGCCTTCTCGAAGACGAGGTCGATGACACCCTTGAGCCGCTCCTCCGTGTCGATGGACAACTCCATCACCTGCTTCATCAGTTGCTGGAACATCTGGGGCGTCAGCTTGTTGAGGATGCTGCGGACACGGCGGAGCAGTTCCTGCAAGGGCAGCAGAGTCAGCAAGAGCTGGACACCGTTCCCCCAGGCCCTCCAACTGCCGGCCCACACCAGCTCCCACCTGTGTCTTGATATTCTCAGGATCCTCCTCCTCGGAAGCACGTTTGCTGCTGGGTTTCCAGGCCTTCTCGGCCTTGTTCAGCTTGACATCCTCATTGAGGGACACAGTAGCAATGATTTTGCGGGGCTCCTTCCTCGGGTTCTGCTGGGAGCGGCGGGGACCCAACCCTGAGGGCTGACACATGGAGAACAAACTCAGCTCTCTGCTCTGGGACCATGTGAGCTGGCGCCCAGAAGTCCCCAGTCCACCTACTCAGATCCTCAACTCCATCATGGACATCAGTGGCCCAGACACAGCGGCTCAAAAGCTTGATCATCACAGAGAGGCAGAGCAGGATGGCAGGAATGAGATGAGGAGATACTCACCAGGCCCCGGTTGCCCATGACAGGCCGGCCAAGGTTGGCAAAGGAGGGGGTGAAGTCAGGGCTGCAGTTCATGCCACTGAGGCGGATGGGGTCGATTGCCCGCAGTGGGGTCTTGTTGGCCTGCGAAGGTACACACGGCTGAGGATGCCCGGGGGCAGAGGAGCGGGACGGATCCATCCCCCAGCCTCAGCGCCGGGACAAGGAACTGGAAAAAAAGCCCCAGAGGTGCCCCCGCACCCACCAAACCCAGGCTCAAAGGTCACTGCAGATGCAGTAACAGGACTCTGAACACAAAAGTAAGTCCCTGCCCTGCCTTCACAAGGCATAAAGAGGAGCCTGACCCCCACCTAACCACCACCCACAACTCCCCAATTTCCAGGGCCGCACCGACCTTGTCCAGCACCACATCTGTGATCTGGGGCAGTCCCTCAGGTTTCTGCATGCTGGCAAAGATGAACTGGAAGCCCAGCAGGAACTCCCGGTCATATCGCTTCTTCTCCTCAGGGTTCAGTGGCTTCCATTGTTCTGCAGCGGGGGGCAAGAGGGAGACTCTGATGTGGCCTGTCCCATATTCTCCACCCTGAGCTGTGGTGGGTCTGGGTCCACACAAGGACAAGTGAGGTGAGATGTAGACAACCACAGAACTGCCCCAGCCTGGTACACCATGAGCATAACTGTGCATGCTTAGAAAGCCTGATGCCACCAGCTCCCTGCCTCCTGCCAAGACCCTTGTGCTGGGAACTCTGTTCCACACCTCACGCCAAGCTTGGGGACAAGATGGGAGGAGAACGTGAAATTTAGGACAGTGGGACCATGCCACCCACTGCTGGGTCCAGAGGTGGTGGCTGCCAGCAGAGGACTGTGCCCAGGCACAGCTCACCTTCCTTGTAGCCATACTTCTGGCCAGCAGCCTTGCCCTTCTCCGGGGCCAACTTGTCTTCCTTCTCCTCCCACGTCTCTTCCGACTCTTCCTGTGGACGGGCAGGAGCCACGTCCTCTGCTTCACTGGCAGGGGCAGATGTGGGGGGCTTGTTCTCCGCCTCCGAGGCACTATCACCGGTCTGAGACTGCAGCGAGGGGGACAGGGACAGCAGTCACCCACACGAGACTGTTCCTGTCCCCTTCACCCCACTCCTTGGTGTCCACCCCACCTCAGATCCTCATTACCATCACAGAGCATCAGTGGCCCAGACACGATGGCACAAAGCAGAGTTCATCACAGGAGGAGATGGGACACAGGGTGATCCCCAGACACTCCTGGGACACTCACCTCTTTAAAGGCATCCAGCAAATCACCTAGTGCCTCCTTCTTGTTCAGCTCCTTCATCCTTCGTTTCTTCTTTGGCACCGACATGGCGACTGGGAGGAGAGGCAGGAAGGTCAAAGACAGGAACCCTCCCAGTCCCCAGGACCCTGACACTAGCTATGGGGTCACCAGCAAGGCCCCAGTAACAGCAGGTGAGCTTCAAGATGGAGCCACAGGGATGTGGTCCTGCCACCCCATAACAGCCCCCATCCCCAAACACACCCCGATTTACCTTCATCAAAGTCTCCCAGCCACACCACTACCCTAGTGCGCGCTCTCCATCCTGTCAGAGGATCCCTGCAGACGCTGCTCTACAGGCAGCCCTTACAGGGACACTCCCACACAAATCTCTGTTCCCATACACAGTCTCCTCCCTGGCACCCCTATACACCAGCCCATACATGTGCTCCCCAGAAATGTATCTGCCCCCAGGCTGCCCTCCTAGAGCACCCCTGTATCCCTGCCCAAGGCACTCTATATAAACACATCCTGTGAACCCATCTTCCCCGTCACTCCTATGTAACTCAAACACTCCTGTGCAGGGTGCGTAAAGAAAAAAAGAGAAACCCCAGCACATCCCCAAGGCACCCCACTTTCCTCAATCACCCCTCTGTACTTGCATACCCCTACACAGCATGCTTGACATCTTCCCTGCCAATCCTCCACCTCCCAGTGTCCTCAATGACTGGGGACAATCCTGAGATACAACCCTGACAGATCACCCTACACCCCTGCGTAAGACATCATATAAAACGCACTTCCATTCCCCATGGCATCCCCCACACACAGCCCTCTATACCCATCCCATACATCACTACATAGATGTACTCCCCAGATATCTCCCTGATCCCACCACCCATAGACACTTTGTCCCTCTCAGCATCCCATACGCATCCTGTACCCCTAACCACATCTCCCTCTCATGCGCCCCCCACCACCCAACACCCACCCTGGGGCACCCTGCAGCCCAGCATTCCCAACCTTGTGCGGTCGCCTCTGAGATCTGCGAAGGGGCAGGGGCTGGGCTCAAGCTTCGCTCCTGGGTCTCACCAGGGCCTTCACTCTCTTCGTCCTCCTCCTCTGCAGGTGGGGAGGCAGGGGTGCCAGGCTGGGCTGGCTCCTCAGGCTCTGAAATAGGGCTGACATCCGACTCGGGCTGCTCCTCACTCGGCTCCACTTTGCTGGTGCCCTCCACACCATTGGGTAGGGACAGCTCTTCAGGCTGGGCAATGGGGGAGTCCAGGGTGGGCACAGGCACCGGCTCAGAGACCAGCACTGGCTGGCACACGGGCGCCTCAGGGACCGTCTCAGGCGTCTCCTCCAAAACCCCATTGGCCTCACCAGTGGGCTCGGGGCAGGGCTCTTCCCGGGGTGGTGGGGGGCTGGGGGAGGCGGGTTTGGCAGGCGCTTCAGGGGCCTGTGGTACGACAGGTGGTGGCGACGGCACAGCCGGCACCAGGGGCACGGCTGGCATTGAGGGAACAACGGGCACTGGCGGCACCTCGGGGGGCACAGGCTCCTGCAGGGTGGGCTCTGGGAGGGGAATAGCAACCTCCTCCTCCTCTTCCTCTGCCTCCTCCGCAGCCACTGTGTCCATGTTGGGCGCGGGCACAAGGGGCAGCTCCGCAGCCCCTGGCACTGTAGTGATGGCGCTTAACGTCTTTTGCGGGTCAGGTGGCGCCTCGCCCTGCTCCGCTTTCGTGTCCGTGTCCACAGGAGGCTCCATTGGCACCAGTGTCACGGGCGAGAGCACCACAGGCTCCACCTCGGGGATCAGGGGAGGGGGAGGAGACGGGGATGCCGACTTGCTGGGCTCCAGGGAGACAGGCTTGCTCACCACCAGCGCAGGCTTCGGGCGGTCATCTGCAAGGTGGACGGCGTTAATGGATGACTCTGTGATTCCCTGCTCATCCCACATTCCTCCCCAGATCACTCTATCTTCAGGAGACATAGGGACAGATGTACCAAGCCACATTACAAATGGGGGATGGGGAAAACAGAGGTCCTCTAGTGCCCAGAGGACAGCTGAGATGAGTATACAGCCCCCATAAACTCTCCTGGATCCAACAAGGTCCCCAGGTATGCAGGGATGGCCTCCGACCCCACAAGCGTCAGGAGAACTAAGGAATAGCAGAGGTGGCATTTCACATCCAGTAGTGCCAACACCAGGGAACCTTGCTGCTGCCATTCCAGCTGGCACACCCAGCCCTGGCATAGGCACTTACCAGGCCGGACAATAACTGCTACATGGGGGGTCTCTCCATTGGCCTGGGGCTCCAAACCGCTTCCAGCCTGAGGGGGCAAAAAGGGAGTTGAACAGAGCCATGTGCACTTCCCTCTGCCACAGCTGCGAAGTCAGAGGATCCACTTACCTGTGGAGGGGTAGGGGTGGATGAGGTCCTTGCTCCAGACATAATTTCTTCTGTAATGTCTTTGCCGCCTTGGTTGGGGTCTCGTATTCGGATCTGTCCAAGAATCAGAGCAGAGTGAGGAAGCTGTTGGCAGAGTGCGGGACGCAACACACGGGCCACCCCCTTTCCATGAGCCCAACACCCCACAGGACACCGTGCTCCAAAGGGAAAAGGGAGGTTCATTCACTGCAGTGCCTGTCCTGGCCACACACAGTTTGGGGAACAGTGGGTGCTACATCCTCTCACCACAGGGCACAGTGATCCAGAGACACTGGCCTGTTCCAGCGCCTTGCAAGTCACCGCAACACACAGCTGGAACCAGCAGGTCCCCAGGCCAGTGCCATCAGAAATCAGGGGACCCCAATACATCACTGTGCTGGCACAGGGGCTGCAAGGACCCCCCCTCATTTTGGGGACAATACAGGGGACTAGCCTCAGCACACAGAAACCACAGTGAGCTCTGTGTCACCCCAGACACACCCTATATGCCCACAGCCTCACTTGCCCGTGTCTGCCATGGGCGTGGCATGAGCTACAGGGCACCCTGCTGCGGGGTGACTGGAGGGGTACACGTGGGTCTGGCTGGGACCACAGTGCATGGCAAAGTGCAGCCAGGAGTCTTGTCCTCTACCTTCTGAACACAACCTGCTCCCAGAACACCAAGTGCAGAGCTCAACCCATCTCTGATGAGAAAATGCCAGCATCCCACCTCCCAGTGGCAACCCCTGCCTCCCGGCACAGGGCCATGCCGGCAGCCACCCGGCTCCCCGCTATAAATAGGCCCCATGCGAGGCCTCTGAGCACCGGCATCTCCGGGAGCAGACAGCAGTTGGCAGCCGCGGCACCCCCGCCCTCCCGGGAGCTGTGACTCAGCACAATGCTGCCCGCCGGGACGACCAAGGTCGCCAGCACCCACCACGCACCCCAGTTCCCTTGCTAAGCCCTCCAGCCTATGGGGACACAACTGTGTGCCAACCCTTTTCCCTGGCATGCGGCACCACATCCCATCCCACACACCACCAGCCCCTGGGGCTGACACCATCCCCCCTCCCGCACATGAGCACACCCTCTTGCACATGACATCCCCCATGCCGGGAGGCAGATGGCTCCTTACCGTCTTGCGTTCTCGTTTCGGGGGGATCGGTGGTTGCTGGCTCACAATGACCTGGGCAGTGGGGACCCCCGCTGGGAACTGCTGCACCCCCTGCGCTGGGTAATACGCACCCGCTGAAGGAGAGGAGAGAACGTCAGACCAGCCAAGCCAGATCCTCCGAGCCTGTCCTGAAGACTCCCTGATCTCTCAAACACAGGGGTCTGTCAGGAGCCTGGAGAGCCCTTGCTGCTCTGCAGCGAACCCCCATCGCATCCGGCCTGGATTGTCCCAACCCGCCTGACAGGCCTGACCGAATTCCTTCCCTGTGAAGCAGAGAGCGTCCCCGCGCCACCCCCACGCCCAGCCAGGCCCCACAGGCATCCACCGTGCCCACCAGCTCCACGCCACCAAGAGCCCTGCCTGGACACTCGGCCATGTCAGGTACAGGCGTCCTGGCTCCGCAGGCGGCCGCCTGCCTTCCTGCCTGCGCCCTTATCTCCCCAGGGACAGCTCCAGCCCGAGGGCGGCACCAGACAGCCTCCATTCACACCCAGGCTGAGGGGCTCAGGCTCCCCGTGCAGCCCGAGTCCCTGGAGAGCCCAGCCCAGAGGAAGGAGCTGTGCTAAGGGACAGAGGCAGAGCTGGACCCCATCCAGGGCTGGCACAGCCCTCGAGAGGTGCTCCACTCCTCCCAGACCATCTGCGAGCATCACCCCAAAGCAGTGCCACAGGGATATGGGTGTGATGGGACAGGCACAGCTGGGTCCTGGACCCCTGTGGCTCCAGCACCTTCCCTGCTGCACTGACACAAAGTCAACCACGGTGCTCTGGTGACTGCCTCATCCCTGAGTCAGGGACCCTCCCTTTGCTCAAGAGACTCACAGGGACGCTGAATGGGCCTCACACGTTAGGATGGGCTGGGCATGGAGAGAAGGAAGAAGACCCTGAGCTGCCTAGCCCTAAGGACCAGACAGGAGACCCAGTCTGATTCATTTGTCAAGGGTCACACCATGTTGGGTCACCCTACCAGTCCTGTGGGCAAGAGGCAAGTGCTGCCAGCTTCCCCAGGAAGAACCACAGCAGCACCAAAGCAGAGGCTGGGGGTACACCCATCCTGGAACCTCAGAGAGATACCCAGACCATGTCCCAGGGCTGTGCACAAAGGCCCAAGCACAGGAGACAGCCACAGCCAGGGACCACCTCACTCCTCTGAGGGGCTGGCTGGGCCCTGAGACAAGAGGGAGGGAGGCTGGGCACGTACCTGGCTCAGGAGAAGCCCATCTCTGCCCCGGTTATGCTTTGCTGCTGTGCTGGGGCCAGGCCGGAGGCCTCGGCTCACATTTCTGTGTCTGCTGGGCCTCCCGGGGCCAACCAAGCCTAAATATAGTCACAGCCCGGGTGGCCACATGCGAGCAGGGGGAAGGAGGAGGGGCTGCTCACATCACACTCCCCAGGCACCAGGAGGGGGCAGGCACGGAGCACCCCGGCTCAGCTCCTGGGAGCAGGAGCTGAGGGGGGTCAGCAAGCACTGAACTGCTCACCACCTTGACAGCAAGTGAGGGGAAGTAGGGGATAAAGTCTGCCCCAGCCCTCCGCCAGCAGAGTTAAATATTAAACAGCCCCAATTTGGAAAAGGACAGGGGTGAGTGGACTGGTACGAATGGACCAGAGGGACATGATGTGCCGCTGGGCAACAAGCAACTGTCGCCCAAAACAGCCTGCAATGGAGTCACAGAGTCAGCCCCGGTGAGCTGTGTTCAGCTCGGCGGGACGCACAGAGGCCACGGGAGCAAAAAAACGGGGAAGTGCTAGGACTGAAAGAGCACCGGGGAGCAGGCAACCCCTCTGTCTGTACCGTAAGTCCCGAACTCTGTGGGGCTGGCTCCAGGGTAAAAACTAGGGGCGCCAGGTTGGACCGGGTACTGTTGGGTCGGGACAACGTACGTGGAGCGACCCTGCAATAGGAGAGAAGAGGAAAAGTCAGTTATGTCCCCTGCAGAGCACAGACATACCCCCAAAACACTAACGAAACCCCAAACCTGTGAACTAGTTGTACACCAGGGCAGTGAGCAGGACACAGGCAGGGTAGACACCAGGTGCCCTAGGGAACTGTTGGGGAGGGAACCAGTACTGCTGCCTCTCTACAGAGCCAGCAGCACCCTGCTCAAATCAGTGGGTGCTCAGAGTCTCAGGACCCCTTCCACCCCCACAAAACAGACCCGGGCTGCAAACCCAGGCGACACCTCCCACCGGTGCCCATCCCAACCCCCTCCCACAGAGTCCAAAGTATAGCCCTCACCTGTCCGGGAATGTAATAGGCTCCTTGGGAAGGTGTGTAGGATATCTGGGAGGGTATCATCATCACCTGGGAAGCAGCTGGATACACATGGGCAGGAGGGCCGGGCCGAGCCGTCGTGTTACTCTGCACGCGGGACGCACTGGCGGGAGGCTGTGCCCTGTTCTGGTAGAAATGCTTGGGGAGAGATGGGGCACAGCGTCAGCAGGAACTCCAGCACCTTCTTCTGCCACCACCGCAGACGGGGGAAGACACCAGCCCCCCCACGCTGCCGGGATGCAGCACCGCCTCGGCAGCTCACAAGGCCACCCCCCACCCCGGCACCATCCTGTCCCCACGCACCTGCGGGGCCGCCTGGGTCCACCCGACCCAGCTCATGCCCGGCGCGGCCCCGGCCCAGCCCTCCCTGGGCCGGCAGCTCAAGCGCCCGGGGCCGGCCACGGCCGCACGCAGCTCGGCCGCGGCGGGTCCCGGCGTGCTCTGCACCGGCTCCCGGCGCTCGCGGTGGATGCTGGGAACTGTAGTCCCGCCATGCCGGAGCCGGACAACATGTGGAGCTCCGTATTCCCACCGCGGCCAATGCCGTTCATCCCGACCCAGCTTGTTTGCCGGGAAGAGCATCCCCGGGAGCACCAGCTCCAGCCCAGCGATGAGTGGGCAATGAAGGGTCCGCGCATGCACCCCCGGGGCAAGGAGAAAGCGTTACCTGAAGAGACCTGAATCCTCCCTGTTAGCAAGCGCACGCATACAGAGGGAAAGGGGGAAAGAGAGAGACAGGAGTTACTGGCACTGGGACAGGGATAGCAGAGGAACGGACAGGAGGTCAGGGAGCCCTGTGCCCACATCCCAAATATACTGAGGTCCCCTGTAGGGACCTCCCAAAGGGCAGGGATGGGTCTGATGAGCTCCCAGACAGCACAGCCAAGGATGTCACCAGATGTGTCCCCAGCAGCTCCTCCACACAAGAGGGCTGATGGAGATCCAGAGCCTTGCACGCCACTGCAGGGCCTTGGGAGACCAAGCAAAGCAGGGAGGAAAAGGAAGATGAGGAAGGGCACAGGCAGAAGCAACAGCCTGGGCCAGAGTTAGCACAGGCACAGCCACATGCTGCAGGCTTCATGCAAGGAGGGAACTGGAGAGACACTGCAGAGAAACCTACCCAAAGTCAAGCAGGCATCCCGCACTTTCCCCAGAGTCCAGGGTCCCCATACGCTCCCCAGCCCCTTCATGCCCAAGGTGGGCGTTTCTGTGCAGTGTCGGGGAAGGGTGTTCAGCATGCAGGGCAGGGGAAGCGGGTTAGTACCTGCTGGTGAATAGCCCGAGGCCCTGCTGGAAACTGAGAGAGGAGGAAAGGGAGGTTTGGGGCAGGGGAGGAAGGAGAGAAGAGCAGTCACTCTGTGGGCATCCTCATTGGAGGCGCCTGCCCTCCCACCCCAGGGCCAGGAGGTCCTCAGGTGGCAGTCGTGGTCCAGATCATGGGCTCATTCCCCCTTCAAAGGCACACACCATGCCCGAGAGGCACCACATTGCTCTTAACACCCCTGGGTTCCATGGCAGTGAGGGCTACTCGGCCAGGAAGCAGAAAGCTGCTGGATACCCCTTATCACCCTCTGCAGCTCTGGACAAAATCCTTACCTGGCGCGGCTGAGAAGGCGTATTCATTTGTGAAGTCGGTGCCGGGTTAAAAACCACAGGTGCCGTCTGACCAGGTGGGAACGTTGGCTGGAAGAAGGCAGGGAGGGAGAGAGATGGTACCACTGCCCTTGGCAGCAACTGGAGAGGCAAAGCTGGGTCCCCCAGCCCTGCAGGGGACAGTTACCTGCGGCAGTCCGGGAGAAGGGGCAGGGTGCGGGGCAGTCGGGGCTCCTCCTGTGGGCTGTGGAGCTTTGTTCATTTCATGGGGTTGTGCATAAGGATCCCCTCGCTATCTACAGGAACAGGGACAGTGGGCTTAAGCTGGAGATGGCAGCACCCCAGGCATCTGTCTCCTGCACACGTAAGCCCTAAAATCTGCAAATCTCCAGCCCCACAGCCTACCAGCATAAAGCCAGGCATCAGCCATGCCCCACAGACAGCATCCCACCAAGGCATGGACCCCCAGCCACCTCCTCCTGCCCCACTGGGCCACAGGGAAGATGGGGTAGGTACTTTCAAGTCACCCAGCCTGGGTAGGTCCTCACACCCTTCAGAGCACAACCCCCATCATGCCCCAAATGCAGCCATGCCCACCAGCAGGACTGACCCACCCAAGGTGACCCCACAAACCCTGTCTGGGTCCTACACAAAAGTGGGCACCAGTGCCCATGATTTGCCACCAGCACCTAGGCCACCACTAACTCCGGGGGGCTGGGTGGGCCGGCGGCACCCCGGCGTCAGCCGTGCCCAGCTCCACCCCGGCCGGCTGACCTACTAAGCGCTTCCCCCGGCCGGCCAAACCTGTTCCTGCCGGTGGCGCCGGGTCCCCAGCGTACACCACAAACGCCTACCCGGGAAGGCAGGGAGCAGCTCCCAGGTCCCCCCACACCACCAACACTCCTGCCCACTGCCCTGCCCAAGGGAGTCTGCAGCCCCCAGCCACCGCCAGCACCCAGGCAGCCCAGACACGCTCCCGGCTGTCCCAGGAAGGACTTGGCAGCCAGTGCCGCTCTCCCCGCCCCGGTGCAAAGGCCACCGGGGCAGGAAGGAGAGGCAGTACCCCGCACACTGCCAGGGCTGGCCTGCACCCCATGGCACCCAGGGAGCCCGTTGCGGCCAGACACCCAAGGGAGCAGCCCTAGTGCCTCCTGTAATCTGACGCCTGGACGCGTCAGCACTGCCGGCCCCCGGCCCAGCTGCGGGCACTGCCAGACACGTCCCACCAACACTGGGAAATGGGGCACCCCAATCCCCCCAAGGGCTGCACCTTGGTATGGGGGTGCCACCCCATCACAGGGATCCCCTGAGCCACAACCCCAGTGGAGATGGGCCCTGCCAGGGTTTCAGGAGGTGGCAGGGACTGGGTTGCACCCCCCAGTGCTCCCCCCAGGTCCCTTCTCACCGGGGACCCAAGCACCTGGCATGGACAGCCCGTACCTGAGCCAGCTTAGCCAGGCCTTGAGACCAATCACCCCTAAACAGAGGAGCAGGATTGTCTCACAGGGGACAGGGACACCCGGGGACAGCCAGACCTGGTCTCCTCCGCCAGACACAACCGGGAGCGAGCAGGATACTCACCCCCCCGCGGGAAAAACCTGGGCCGGCTGAGCGGGCCTGCAGAGACCGTTCATCCGACTGACTGGGAGAGAGGAGGGAGGGGGGAGAGAGAGAAAGAGAGATCAGGCCGGGCCCCGCGGGCCCCGGACTGGCCCCGGCTTCGCACTGGCCCGGGTAGCCCAGCCGGGCCGGGGAATGCGGGTTCCGTCCCGGGGGGACAACGGGGCACCGCCGCGGCTGTTTGTAATCGGAGTCGCCACCGCCTCTCTTGCGCCGGGAGCGGCCGGGCCGCGGCCTGTGCTGGGCCCGCCGACGGGGCGGGGGGTCCTGCCCGGGGGGGGATCCGGGAAGGCCCAGCTCGGTCCGAGTGAGGGGCCGGGGGACGGGAGCAGCAGTTCGGGGAGACGGGAACGTACGAGGGAGTGGGGCAAAAGACGAAGATCACCGACGGCGGAGCTGGGACAGGCCGCGGCGATGGCCCGAAAGCGGCTGGCCCCGCCAGGCCCAAGCGCAGCCTCGCCCCCAGGCCGAAGCGGCGGCCAAACCGGCGGCTGCGACCGGCTCCGTCCCGGGGCGGCGGCACCACCATCACGGCGGCGGGAGGGCGCGGTGCGGTGCCCGGTGCGGCATCCGGCGGCCCCGCTCCCCCCCGCGGCGGCGGCGGCCTCTGCCAAGGACACGTGTCACTGCCGGCCGCAACCGCGGCCCCGCGGGCACCGGCGGCGGCACGAGAGCACGGTCGCGGCGGGGCGGGGGCGGCAGTACTCGCAACACACGCGGCGGCGACGCTGGGCCTAGGCGGGCGCGGCGCCGGGAGCACGTGTGCGGCGGCGGCGGCGGCGGGGCGCACCGGCCAGCACGTGGGCGCGGACCGACGCCGCCGCCGCGGGATCACCGGGACTTGGGTGACCATCGGGACGAGCGGGGGGCCCGGCGCAGCAGCGGAGCGAAGCACGGGACGGGGCGTGGGAAGGGGGGTGGCGGCGGCGGGGCGGCACCCACGTGGTAGCGGCGGCGGCGGCGCGACAAGGCCCGGCGAAGCGAAGCCCGGGGAAGAGGGAGGAACAGGGCGGCACGCGCGGCCCCGGTACCGGCGGCCCCCCCCCCCCGCCCCCCCACCCCCCCGCGGGGCGCGCGCCCGCCCCGCCCCCGCCCGTTACCTTCAGTCTCCTTCAGCGCGCGCGGCCCGACGCAGCCGCAGCGCAGCGCAGCACGACCATTTCCGGAGCCGCGCCGCGCGCAGGGGGCGGGGCCGCGGGGCCGCGCGCCCGCCGCCGCCGCGGGGGAGGGGCGACGGGGCGGGGCCGCCACGCCCGGAGCCGCGCCGGGCCCCGCCCCCGCCCCGCGCGTTGCGCCGCCGCCGCGGTCACGTGGCGGGGCGGGGCGAGGCCCGGGCGTCCCGGAGGAGGCCGGGGTACGCGTGGCTACACCCCATCTCGGTAGCCACGGCCGCCGTCCCGTCCCGCCGCTGCGCACCCCGTGCAGGGTCACGAGGTGAGTGGGCGCACCTGGCGCCGGCACCGTTCGGGACGCACATTCACCCGGGGCCTGACACCACCCGGGTCCCACAGCCACCCACGGACCGGCACCCGTTCAGTGCTTGGCACAACCGGGACGCGGCCTCACCCAGAACTTGACATCGCCCTGGCGTGCACCCGCCCGTGCTCCATCCAGCCTTGGCCACATCCGTGGCCGCACCGTCCTGCACCAGCACCTTCCCAGGACCGGCATTCACCTAGGGTCTGCTCTGAGGCGAGACTTGCACCCATCCAGCACCCACCCCTCTCCCGGCCAGGAGCTGCACCTGCCCAGAACCCACCCAGCACCTCACACCCACAGGGAACATGGTCCCCATCCTGTGCCCCGCAGGATGTAGCACCTTACCCCGACCCTGCATGCATCCCACTCCCTTTGGTACTCAGCACCCCACTCCCACCCAGACACAGCCTCCCCTGTCCACCCAGCTGGGCACAGCAGGATCCAGACACTGTCAGTTTTGGAAACAAGGCAGGGCTTTCCTCTTCGCTAAAAATACTTCCCATGTGGTTTCTATCCCCACCTCCCTGACTGCTTTTAACCCCAATGTCAGCTCTGGAGCAGCACCAAATTATGGCAGAGCCCAGCACATCTAGCAGGGCAGTTGAAAGTTCAGAGATGCCAGCCAACACCCCCCAGGAGGGCAGTCCCAGCCAGGGACAGGCCATGCTGTGCTAAAGGGGAGTTGCACACTGAGCACATGAGGCTGTGCCAGGCACACACACAGGGCACAGCTGGATGCTGAAGTTTAGGAGCACCCATGGCACCCCAAAACTGCGTTCATGCCCTGCATGTTGGGATCTGCACTGTGCACTGCCTCCGTGGGCCACAGGCACACTCAAAAGGATGAGAGGCCAACACACACTCCCAGCACCAGGAGAAGAGGGCAGCACTAGTGTCCACATAGTTTATTTCCTTGACTCTCAGTAACAAAAACAAACTAGGCTTTTTCCCTCCCCTCCCAAAACCACCTACCCACCCCCCAGCTTCCCCTTGGCTCAAACATCGTAGTTGGGGTTCTTGCGTAGGATAACAAATCCCTCCAGGATGGGCGTCACAGGCACGTGCTCCTCTGTGGCCAGCTCTGCCCGCTCTCCATGTGCCAGCAGCACTGGTGTTGTGTGAGTCTGGAAGCCAGTGATGGTTTTGGGCTTGCCTGCCTGGCCCACCACATCCACAGCCTGAGAGAGAAGAGAGAGATCAATGCCAGGGACACAGAGGGACATCAGCACACACCCTCCCCAGCCCTGGCTGTCCCTTACCTGTCCTACCCGAACCGACACGGGCAGAGGCCGCAGCTCCTCATCAAAGGTGACCAGCATGCGGGGCTGCATGGCAGCAACAAGGCCATAGAGAATGTAGTGGGACTTGCCCAGGATAACTGGAGGGAAGACAGAAGTAAAGGGACTGAGCAGTGCCCACGCTGCGGGGCAGAGAGAACTGGGGGGACAGAGCCAACATCACTCACTGTTGCGCACATCCAGAAAGGACACGAGGACAGTCAGCAGCCCAGCCACAGCCACCTGGCTCATGAGCTGGCGATCACTGTGGTACGGGCAGAGGGTGAGTGTCCCCTTGCCCAGATGAGTCAGGCCCTGGTGTGGCAGAGAAAGTACATGAGGGAGTGATGGAGTAACCTGGGACTCCCAGCCATGCCCTCAGGAGGGTGACTCCCCCAGGACAACACTCTCCTCCCACACCCAGGGCAGGGACCCCACACTTCCCCTTCCACACACAAGCAGTGAGCGCAGTATCATCACCTGGGCCAACCGCACCATGAAGAGATTGTTGGGGTCTTTGGCGTGGTACTGGGCCAGCTGCCGCAGCATTGCTGCCAGCCGGGCATTGTTGGTACCTGGGGACAAGGAGGTGCAGGCAGAGTAGTGTACAAGGCACAGGTCTCCCACCTTTTCCCCCCAAACAAACCTCAAACCAGGCTGCCCCCAGGCTTACCACTGCCAACCATGCCCATGGCAAAGATGGAGTTGTAGGAGACCTCGGGGTCAGCGTCGTGGGAGAACTTGCTGAGGGTATCAAGGATGTTGAGCCGGGGATTGGAGACTGAGATAAGAGCCAGGGCCAGGGGCACGGCACGGCGGAGTGTGGGCTCCCCGTACCGCAGCTGCACAGAGGGGAGGTGGGTGTTAGACTTAGATCACCAAGCGCAGCAAGGTCTACTGAGATGTGAGGCATTACCCAGTTTCTACTCCGAGGTCCCTTCCCAGCCCTGTGCTGTCCCCATGGTGTCACTCACCAGGTGGCCGAATGTGCGCAGGCCCATCTCCGCACCAATCTCCTCACCCATGGCAATGAGCGCGATCCCCAACACCGCCACACCCTGCAGGGACACAGGCACTGAGCGCCAGGCAGGGAGCACCCAGCCCAACACCCAAGTTCTTAAGCCTCTGTGCCCACCCCAAGCGTAGGGGGACAGGGTGAGCAGGGGATCCTGCTGGGAGCTGTTTTCCCTCTGCTCTGACACCACAAAGGCCTTAGGGACCTTTCCAAAGCCAGCTCCTGCTCCAAGAACACAGACCCCAGCCCACATTTCCCCACCTGGTGAGCACCCATGTCAGCTGAGCTCTCTTTCTTCTCCTTCTCTTTCTTGTCCTTTTTGTCCTTGTCCTCCTCTTTCTCCTTGGAGTCAAAATGCTCACTGCAGATGTGCAGGAGCTGTTGCACCTTCAAGACATTCCCTGAGCCTGGGGAGAAAGTAGAGGGCCAGGATCAGCAGGCAGAGGACCCTGGACCTGCTCCTGCCTCCTCCCACTTTGACCAGCCCAACTCACCTGCATAAGCACAAATATCCACCAGCGTGTTGGCGAAGCTGCGGAACGGCTCCGACACCACCTCCAGCGCTGCCAAGATGGCCTCAATTGCCTCTCCCTTCCCTGTCAAGGAAAGCATAGTGGTTAAAGGACAGCAGTGGAGGGATGCTCCCACCCCATTCCCCAACCCATCAGCCACTGGCACTGCCCAGCATTACCCAAGTGGTTCAAGCCCAGGCCAAGTGGCAGCCACCGGGCGTAGGTGTCCTTCAGTTCTGTCTCTGATTTCTCCATGATGGTCTGGAGGATAGTCGAGGTGACATCCCCATTGCAGGAGCCCACTGATATCATCCCACAGGCCAGGGCAGTCACACCAGCCACCTAGTGATGGGGGAAGGAGCCATGTCATACACAGGGACAGCTCAGAGTAAGCTGGCCTACAGCACTAGGTACCCTTGGTCTCCACTTCCTATGAAAATCTGGGCTACTGTGAGACCTGATGGTTTCCTACCCTCCTAAATTTGCTGCAATCCCATTGTGGCAGCAGCTCAGATAAGGAAAACAGGGTCATGCTCTTCTGCCACAGCACAGTGCTGAGCAAGGACATGTGGCCTTGCTCTTGGAGCTCAAGCTGGCTGCAGGACAGCAGCTGTATTCCCAGGAGCTTCGGGGCACTGGATGGGGAAGGAGGAATCACAGGCAAACCCTGCCTCACGCCCTACCTCCATGCTGGACTTGGAGTCTCCCATCACAGGCAGCAGCAAAGTCAGGACATCCTCACGGTTGGAGCCCGCATACGCCAGTCCCAGCCTGCAGAGAGTCCAGAGGGGTGTGAGGGAGGAGCTGCACCACCCTGTGCAGCGCGGGGAGGCTGGGGCCAGGCCCTTACCCAAAAATGGCTCCAATCCTCATGGTGTTGCTGTTGTGAAGGACATAGTCAGACAGGAGGGCCAGGGCAGGGTCACACTCATTTTTCACCCCTGAGTTGACAATGCCACAGGCCAGGAGGGCTCCAGACTGCAAGGCAAAAGCACTGTCACACACTAGCCACCAACACACAAAGCTCCCTGCCAGCCAGTGACTGATGTCACCTCACACATCACTCCCACTCCCCAGGATGGGCAAGTTGGTACAAAGTGGACAACGTCACTCTGGATCAAGCTGAGAAATCCAAAGATCATAGCTCTGTGACAAGGGGAGCCCCCAGGGTGCTTCAGATAGTCCCCAAGAGACCAGCACCTCGCTGTGAGCTGCTCAAAAGCCTGGAACACAGGGCATCCAACCCTTCTCTGTGCAGGAGCTGAGCTGCACAGGGGCCCAAAGCAATGACATTCCCCAGCCAGCTGTATGCCCAGCTCACGGCAGGACTGCCCCACACAGACACAGAGCCAGGATCTGCCACTGACCTTGATGTAATCTTCTGAGGAGTACAGGTACTTGTCGATCTGTGTGAGCCCCCCGTCCACATCCCACAGCAGGATTGTGCCCAGTGAGGCTGCAGCACTCAGCATCCCTGTGGTTCCAGGGAAGAAAGGCCCCCATCAGGCCTGAACTGATGTGCCCTGTCTGGGGCTTGCGGTAGCCAGGGACATAGGCCAACTCAGCCACCCTTACCCCAAAAGGGACAGGGTGGTAACCCCAAGCCTAGAGGCACTTCCAGCCCTGCCCAGCCAGCTAACTCACCATGGTCCTTGTTCTTGTACAACCATTTATTGCCATCATCTGTTAGCAGCTTGTCCTGTCCAAAGGCAGCATTCACAAAGCCATTCACAAAGGAGGATGCCAAATTCATCCGGGCTGAGTCCACTTGGGAACCACTTCCCCCAAACCCTGTGGAACAATGACAGGGTGAGGAAAGCAGCAACAGAAGCCCTGCCAGCCCTCAACATGCAGCCATCCCACACCATAGGGGAACAAGGACCTGTCCCATCACCAGCAGGAAAGAGAAGCCCAAATCCACAGGTCAGAGAACATGGACAGGCCATCTGCCCACCACAGATACACATCTGAACACACAGGCTCAGAGGTGCTTGGCAGCCTTAAGACCTCCACACAGGCAGGGAGGAAAAAAGCTACAACACAAGCCCTTACGGTTATTCTCCAGGTGGGTTTTGTAAATATCATCTGGCACTTTAGGCTCCATGATGTCCAGCTGCAAAGACAAGGGAGAACGGGGTTACCTCCTGGCTAGCACATCCTACAATGGCAACCTCTCCAGGAGGTGCCTGGCCCAGATCATAGGGATAATGGATTTCTTCTCAAATCTTGCCACGGAGCCTGGCAGCCAGGGCAGCCACAGCTGGAGGTAGCCCAGGGTGCTTTTCCCATCTGGGACACTCACCTCTCTGGCTAAGGCCAGGAAATTGCTGTTGAGCTGGACATTGGACATGATCTCTGTTAAGTCTTCGTACTCCTCCACATCCTCGTTCAGCTCCAGGAAGACCCCATGGCGGCCCAGCATAAAGGCCATCTGCTTCTGGACAACTCTGTGCACAGGGGAGGGGTTTCCTGAGTGCCCACAACCCAGCAAGCCCCAGCACAAACACAGGTTCACCAAGCAGTGAGCCAACCTGCCCTGCCAAGGGCATACAGACATGACCCACTCTTGCCCATCCTCATTCAGGGACAAGAGTCTCAATCCAAACCCCCAGACACCTCTAACAGTGACAGATCCAACCTATCTCTGCCCAGATGGGGAGCCTTGCCCCACCAGGATGAGCAAAGGCTGCAGAGGGCAGGAAACATCTCTGCTTACACATCTTTGCAGGAAGTGAAGATGTCTTCCACCAGCTCCACATCATTGAGCATCAGAGCCAGGCGCAGGGCTTCAGGGTAGCGATTGAATTTGCGGAAGATGCCCAGGGCACAGCGCAAGAGAGCCGAGTTCTCAGGCTCCGGGACATAGCTTACGCAGCTTTAAGGAGGAGACAGACATGAGGGTGACAAACAGATCAGGCAACCTTGGCCCAACAGGGATCAGGCCCCATCCAGCACCTCAGCCTGCCAAGCCCCCTCACCTGGTCAGGTAGAGGCATACTTTGGAGTAGGCATTGTCATCGATGTACTTCTCCAGCATGTCCATCTGCTCTATCTCCATGAGCAGGTCACAGGCCTCATGCTCTGCGTTGTGGGCCATGTTGTAGGGGACAATCTCCTTGACCAGGGTGAGGAGTGTGTCCCTCTGAGCCTTGTCAGCTTCATCAATCTCCTGCCACTCCTTGGCCACCTCTCCTGCCAAGTGCCTGCAGGAACAAAGGGCCATCACCACTACAAAAACCAGTTTCACTGAGCCATGAGAACGGGGAGCAGCTGCTCCCAGTTAGCCAGGGCTCTGTGCTGTTTATGGAGGCTCTGCATTCTGCAGACCTTATGGGGGACAAGGCCAGAGGAGAAACAGGGTTAAGACAAGAGATTTCAGAGGCCATGGCAGCAAGACCTCTGCAGCTTGAAAACCATCCTGAATAAAGCATGAAGTGACACATACACAGGTGTGATAGGGGCAGCTGAACACATGACCAGCTAGTCAAGACACATCCCAAGACAGGCCAGAGCTAAAGCACTCCAGGAAATTCCCCTGAGCCCTTATCCTTCCCCTCTGGTCCCCCTCAGGCTTACCTGACGTATTCATGCCCCCAGGATGCCAGCTCCTCTTGGGAGCCCACCAGCCGGTACTTCAGACACTCCCGCTCCCCACTCATGGTCATGGCCAGGACAGAAATGATGTCTGCTGCAAAGCGCTGCAGAAAGAGTGCAGAGCTCCAGACACAGGCCAGGCACAGGGAACCAGGGGCAGCCAGGGACACAACACCCTCCTTGTGCCTGCAAACCACCACAGGTGGCAAAGGTACTGTCCTGACAAGTTATAATCCTCTGGAGCAAGTCACAGAGACTGCTGTTAGATCCCAGGGTCCAGAGGACTCTGTGACTGCCCGCCCCAGCACTGTCCCCGAGTCACATGGGATGGTGGGGCCAAGAGTTTCTACCTTGTTCTCTCCTGGAGCCATGTTCTCATAGATTTCCTTCAGCTTGCCATAATGGGGCCGTAGAAACTTGAGGGGTTTGGGAACGGAGGTCATGGAGGTGGTGGAAGAGCGAATCTGCCTCCGCAGCTCCTCCAGGGCTGGGCGGTATAGTGATGTGTCTTTCTCCTGCAGAGAGAAGCTGTCTGTTAGGGAGCAAGGGGCTGGTTCCTGAGCCACCACCTCACCAGCCCACCCCAAACACAGCCATGGCTCTTAGCATAACAGCCCCCCACCCTGGGGTGCCTCCTTCAGCCCAAGAGCTAGAGAAGGAGGGCACAGCAGGGTAGAAAGCCTCTCTCACACTAGGGACACAGAGGTCCCTCAGGCACAGGTCAGACAGGCAGCAATGCTGGGGGACAGATCACAGCAGACAAACAGGGGCCCACACCACTCAAGGTAAAATCCCCCCATCTCCACTGCACTAGGAACAGTCATAAGCAAGAGACAGACAGAGTCAAATCCTGGCCAGGACTCCTTGCTGAGGGACACAGCACAGACTTACCCCGAGGCGCTCCACCAGCATCTCCAGCTCATCCTGCAGCTGTTTGTCCTCCTCAGACTGCCAAAATGCAGAGGAGACAGCAGAGTTAATGGTGCAGAGCACAGGAAGTCTCAGTGTGACAGAGGCAGGGATGTCACCCCAAGCCGCAGGGGTACCAGGACAAAGTGATGCACTCATTGCTCAGGGCACCACCCTGCCCCAGTGCTACCAGGGTGGAGCAATGCTAACATTACTGGGGATACCTTCCCAAAGATACCACCCATTCCCAGGGTGTGAGATGCACCTTCCCTGTTACTCTGTGCTGTATGAAAACAACCCCACAGAGAGGGGCACGTCAGGTCACAGCCCAACGCGGGGCTCCCCACTGACAGCAGCCCCTTCACCCACAGACTGTGTCCCTCAGCCCACGGGGACTCCCAGAGCCAAGGTCACCCCCGTGCTGGGCAAAGCGGGGAGCCCTCCACAGTGCCCGCTGTCACACACACACCCTGGTTACACCACAGCTTCCCTCACCAAGACTCCTCTGAGACCCCCGAGCCCCCCGCCCAGAAATGGGGACCCTCACTGCGCCACGCGGGCACCCCATGACGTCCCGGGCCCCGCGAAGGGAACCCCCTCGCTGCTGGAGGGAGTCCCCGGAGGGATGCTGGCCGCCCCGGGACGTGGGATGACGTCCCGACCGCGGAGGGATGCCGGCCAACCCCGTGACGCGGGATGACGTCCTGCCCGGCCGGTGACGCGGGCCCGAACGGGCCGTGACTCAGCTGCGGCCCGCGGCGCGGCGGCACTCACCAGCTCCTGCTCCTTCTCGGGCCCGGCGGGCGGGTCCCGGCGGTCCCGGCCCCAAGGCGGTGTGGGTTTCTCGTCGCCGCCCGCCCCGGGGCCGCCCTGCACCCGGCTCTGTCCGCCGCCACCGCCCGCGTCCATGTTCGCCCGGCCGCGCTTCCGCCGCACCGCGTCTGCGCAACGCCGTGACGGCACCGCCGCGCGCCGGGGGCGGGGCCAAGGGCGGGGCGGCCCCACGTGCGGAGACATCGGCACCGACACCAACACCGAAACCGGTACCGACACCGGTGCTGACACCGGTACCGGCACCGACACCGACACCGGTACCGACACTGACACCGACACCGGTACTGAAACCGGTACCGACACCCACACTGACACCGGCACTGAAACCGGTACCGGCACCGACACTGACACCAGCACTGAAACCGGTACCGACACTGACACCGGTACCGACATTGACAATGACACTAATGACATTGGCACTGACACCAATACTGACCCAATACTGACACCGGCACCAGCGCTGGCACCAGCACTGACCCTGACACCGGTACCGACACTGACACACCACTATTGACACCGACACTGGCACCAACCGTGGCACCGGCACTGACGCTGACACTGGCAGCGGCACTGGCAGCTGGAGACCCGGGGCTGCAGCACCCTGGCACGGGCAACGCTGCCACCCGAGCTGGGCAAGTGAAGTAGCACTGCTGGCAGGCTTGCCGTGGCCCCCACACGTCAAAGATACCCGTGGGCGGCCTGGTGCCCCACCACCTGTGTTCACACGCACCCCTCCATGCTGTGTCCCTGGCTCCACAGTTTGGGCAAGTGGCGCTGCCTTCACCCTGTCCCGTCTGGCACCCCGGGAAGCACTTTCACCCCCTGAACAGCGGGTGACCTGCGGGGACGCCCGGTCCCGGACAGGTGGTCACACAGGGCTGGGAACTATCGAGGCAGTGTGTGAAGTTGCGCACAGGCCCGGCCTTCTCCTTCCTCACTGCCAAGGCTCTGACCACGGCTGCGCACCCCTGGGTGCGTGTGCTGTGGCATGGGCCTAAGGGTGACATCGGGGTGCCGTTCTTTAGGTACCGGGACGGGGCGTCGGTGTGCGTGTGTGCATCCACCTGCGCGGGAGCTGCTGCGCTGGGGGTGTGCCCGCATGCCGGAGCAGGGCGTGCTGCTGCGGCTGTGCACCATTACCGGCGGCTGCCGGCGCCAGTGACCGGTACCGTGCGGCGCTGCTGTGCCCCACTGAGTGCTGAAGACAGGAGCCGGTCCTTGTGTCCCTTGTGTGCGTGTGCCGGTGCCCGCTGCGGGCAGTGGGATGTGAGCCCGAGTTCTGCTGCTGCCCGTGCCGGTGAGGGCGCCGGTCCGAGTGCCGGTGTCGGTGAGGGAGGCTGCGGGTGCCTTTGCGGCTCTCTCGGGGCGCAAGCGGCGGTGCCGGTGCGGATACCGGTGCGGGTGCCGGTGCGGAGCTCCTCCCGTGCGCACGGCGGTCACCCTGCTGGGGTGGCCAGGCCGAGTGGAGCTGAGCGGTGCGACTGGGCTGGGCACCGGGGTCCCCGCTCCAGCCCCTCCCGGGCCGCCGGCCCCTGTCGCCCCCGCCCGGTGCCTGCAGTCCGCGCGCCGCCGGTCTCAACCCCTGCGGCTCCATCTCACCGGCGCGGCCCCATCTCCACCCGGCCCCATCCCTGCCCAGCCCCGGTGCCGGTCTTGGCGGCAGCGCGGCGCCCGGTGCTGGCCATGGCGGCGGCGGAGGCAGGCGGCGCTGCGGCGGCGGCGGGGGCCCGGCGCGGCCCGGGCGGGGAGCGGAGCTAGGCAGGAGGCGGCCCGGGATGGCCAGGATGAACGTGGCCCTACAGGAGCTTGGACACGCCGTGAGTGCCCGGGGCAGCGGCGCGGCAGGGAGGAGGGCAAGAGGAGGGGGGATGGGGGACACCGGCGAGGTGCTCGGCAAGGGGGATAGGAGGGGGTCGGGGTACAGGAGAGCGCCGGGGCTGGAGAACTCAAGGAGCTGGAAGGGCTGAGGGGGCTTCGGGAACCAGAGGGAGGGAGGGAGGGCGGGGGGGACTGGTGGATTACAGGGGGCGGCGAGAGCCTATGGGATTCAGGGGTTGCGTGGTGCCGGGGCTAAGGGAACTGAGTGGCTAGAGGGTCCCTGTCCCCCATGGTGGAGGAAGAAGGGACCCCTCCAAATCCCTGCCTGGGGCTGGACAGAGGGAACTGGGGTGATTCAGACACGGCACCACAAACCCCACTCCACCGAGTACGGTAATGCTGCTCATAGGGTGAGCCCCAAGACAGCACCTCTGGAGGGGGCAGGGGGCCCTGTCCCCATGGCTCTCAGCCCTATAGAGGGGGTAGGAGGAGCCCCAGAAATACGCTCCTGCGTTGAGGATGCCATAGAGGATGCTGGAGAGGGGGTGCTGGCTACTGCCCAGGATGACGACCACCCAGGAGCAGAAAGGAGCATGTTGAGGAGAGCTGGGGTGGTGGGGGGGCCAGGCTGGCCAAGCTCATACAGGATGCTGAGCAATCCTTCCTAATGCCAGCATCTTCCAGGAGCCTGACTCAGTGGGGGGCTCCTGTCATCTCCTGCCAATCCCACCCTCCTGCTGCAGCCCTTGGCGATGCCCCCTCCCTATCCCAGCAATGCCCAGTGGGCAGAGCTGGGCATGAGGCACTCTCCTTGATTTCCCCTCTGCCCATCATCCATCCCACCCCAGCTCCTTCCTGGCCCATGACACCAGCCCTGCATGCTGGGCACTCACTTTAGTCTGCAGCAGAGACTGGAGGGTGAGCTTCAACCCACCCAGGCGTTAACTCTGAAGCCTAAGGATAGCTCACAACCAGCAGCACTGCTGATTCTCTTCCACCAAAGCCTCCAGCGTTTTCTTCTAGCTTATCCCCCCCACCAATCCTGCTGGCTCAACTCCACCTTCTCCCTCTTGGCTGCGTCCTCAGCAGCCCTCACGGCTGTATCTGTGCAAGCTGCATGGCAAGGCCAGGAATAAGGGGGACCCTGCCCTGCTGGCTGGTACAACACCGCAGTGCCTCTTCTCCCCTTGCATGCTCTGTCCTGCATCCTGGTCACCCCCGGAGCCAGGATGGAGCTGGAAGCACTTCCAGATGTTTCAGACCCGTGCACATCTGCATGGAAAGTTCCAGTCAGGGGAGGAGGGGTGAGACAGCAGTACTAGGAAACCGTTGCTTGGTGACGGGGACCATGTCTCCGAGGCGATGTGTCACCTGTCGGCAGGGCTGATGCCATGGCTATGCAGAGGGATGCTCCCGTGACGGCCCCCAAGCTCCTCATTAGCAGCTCTCCCCGTACACTCCAGGGCCACCCAGGGCTGGGGACAACCTCTGCGGGAGGCCCAGGCACACTGAGGGGGCTCAGGGGCTGCCTCAGCCCCGCTGTGTAATCACTGAGCAGGCACTGCCATAAGAGCCAGAGGGTGTGGCAGGGCGGGGAGCAGCTACCCCCACGCCCCTGCCCCAGCCCGCTCCCTCCCTTAGCAGATGCCCAACTACAAGCGTGCCACGCTGCAGGACGAGGAGGGGCCGGAGCCAGCGGGGGATGGCAGCGCCTCTCCTGACAGCGTGGAGGTGAGGTCTGCCCCGGCTCCTCCATCCTTCCCCTCTCCATCCTCTCTAGCCCCTGTCCTCACCCTCTGGGGCCTGCCTGCAACCAAGTAGGCAGTGGGAGCAGGGTTGGGAGCCAAGCCAGACATGGCTGTCCCCAGGGATGTGCTGGGAGTCAGCCAAAATGCGGCACAGAGTGTGCCTGGACAATCGTCCTTCCTTGTGGTTTGGAGGGGGCTGCAGGACCCACCACTGGCTTGCCAGGGCTGGTGGGGAGGGATGCCCTGGTCCTCACCTCCTCACGCAGCCACAGCAGGCACTGGGGAGTGGCAGGGAGGGAAGGGGGGGCAGTGATGTTCGGCCCCCCATGGTGCGATGGCAGATCCTGCTCCTGCCCAGGTGGGGTTCCGGAAGGGGCCGGGGACGCTGCTGAGCCGCCTGGCCTCGCGCAGCCAGCTGGAGCTGGTGCTCTGCGCCATCGCCGTCTCCCTGGCCCTGCTGCTCAGCGTCGCCGTCGTCACTCTGGCCATTCAGTACCGCAGAGGTAGGGAGACTTGGCAGTGGCGTCCCCACCCCCGGGAAGACACGGGAGGATGAGCAGTGATGGGTCAGCCCAGGGTACCTGCTCCAGGTGCTCTGCCCATCCTGGGGTACAGACAGGGCTTGGCCCCGCTCCGTGCCTCGGTTTCCCCCAGTACACTAGCCCAGCCCCAGGCATGCCTTCCCTGCCAGATCCCTCTCACAGCACGTGCCTGACGGATGCCTGTGTCCGGGTGGCCAGCAAGATCCTGGAGGCCCTGGATACAGAGATGGACCCATGCCAGGACTTCTACCAGTACTCGTGTGGGGGCTGGATTAAGAGGAACCCGCTGCCCAACGGGCGCTCCAAGTGGAGCACCTTCAACAGCATCTGGGACCAGAATCAGGCCATCATGAAGCATCTCCTAGGTGGGCACCAAGGGGTTGCAGACACTGAGGGGGTGACCCCTGTGTCACTGGGGCTGACCCACAGCCTCCCGCAGAAAACGCCACCTTCAACTCCAGCAGCGAGGCAGAGCGGAAGACACAGCAGTACTACCTGTCCTGCCTCAAGGAGCAGAGGATAGAGGAGCTGGGCTCCCAGCCCCTTATGGAGCTCATCGACAAGGTGGGCAGACACCCACAGGTGAGCTGAGCTGTCAGGGCTCGGCCCAGCACATGTCCTGCTTAGCTCTTCACATAACTGGGGAGGGAGTAGACCTCGGGGATGCACCCCATCCCTCCTTGAGGTGCCGGGTCTGTCTGCTGGCAGATTGGGGGATGGAACATCACTGGCTCCTGGAACCAAACCAGCTTCATGGAGGTACTCAAGAGTGTGTCAGGCACATACCGGGCAACCCCCTTCTTCACGGTGTATGTGGGTGCAGACTCCAAGAGCTCCAACAGCAACATCATCCAGGTTGGCACCTTGGCCCCCAGGGGTGGCAGACACCAGGGGACACCAGAATGTCTATGCTGCCTCTCTCTTCCCACAGGTGGACCAGTCGGGGCTTTTCCTCCCATCCCGGGATTACTATCTGAACAAGACTGCCAACGAGAGGGTGAGGCTGGGTGCTGGGCATGCTGCCAACAGCAATCAGGGGAAACCCATGGCAATGGTGTGCGAGCAGCACTGGAACACACCCGGCATCTCCATCCTGCCTGTTGGGTGCCCACCCCAGGGAGGTGGAATGAGCTGTGGTTGGCACTGAGGCAGGGCTTGGGGTTCCACAGGTTCTGGCAGCGTACCTGGACTACATGGTGGAGCTGGGCACACTCCTGGGGGGCACCCCGGAGCCCACCCGCCTCCAGATGCAGCAGGTGCTGGACTTTGAAACCCAGCTGGCCAACATCACCGTGCCCCAGGCTGAGCGGCGGGACGACGAGAAGATCTACCACAAGATGAGCATCGCTGAGCTGCAGGTGGGCATGGCCCAGAGGAGAGCAGGTGGGCAGGGAGACCCTTCTGGGACATATGGGGACTTGTCCAGAGGGCACCCAGGGGTCCGTGCCCATTGCTGCCCTCGCTCTGGGACACCCTGGGCAGCCCCATCTGCTGTGGGACATGCACTGGGTGTTGAAGAGTAGTGCCCATCCCCATAGTTGTTACTTTTTGGGGGAAGGTGCCCCCTCGTATTGTGGGGTCCAGGGGTCCCCTCCCTGTCCTGCAGCATTAAGAGCAGCAAAGGGGTGAAGAGAAGGATCTGGAGTGGTGAGGGACTTTGGGTCCTTCCCAGAAAACACAGTTCTTGCCCCAGGAGATCCCCTCCATGCTGAGCAGGATGCAGCAGAGCCAATCCAAGCCCCTGGTGCCACATTCCTGTGTCCCCTCCAGCTGCTGGCCCCTGCCATTGACTGGCTGGATTACCTTTCCTATGCCCTGGCCCCACTGGAGCTGGCGGACACGGAGCCTGTGGTGGTGTATGGGGACACCTACCTTCAGCAGGTCTCTGACCTCATCAATGACACTGACAGGAGGTGAGGCTCCTTCATATCCCTGGCTGTGGCTCCCATGGCAGGGACACATTTTGGACTCATCAGTGTCTTGAAGTCATAGACTGTGGTGAGCTGCAGCATCTCTCTGCCCCCACAGCATCCTGAATAACTACCTGATCTGGAACTTGGTGCAGAAGACGGCCTCCAGCCTGGACCAGCGCTTCGAGACAGCCCAGGAGAGGCTGCTGGAGACACTCTATGGCACCAGGAAGGTAACGGAGGGCCCTGGGATCAGAACTCTCCACACTCAGCCTGGAAGCAGCCAGGACCTCCTCTATCCTTCAGATGCCCTTGGCATGCTAAGACCTGGATGCTTCAGCAGGATCCCAGGGATTATCTTTTGGGATGGGGGTTTTGCTGCTGCCTATCTCCCCTCTGATGAGGAGGCAGAGCCAGGCTGGGTGAAGACAAGGGAGCAGGGGAGTGGGCTGAGGGATTCACGGACCCTCATCTCGCTCCCACAGTCCTGCACGCCCCGCTGGCAAACCTGCATCTCCAACACGGATGACACACTGGGCTTTGCGCTGGGCTCCCTCTTTGTCAAGGCCACCTTTGACCGGGACAGCAAGGCCATCGTGAGAATACTTCTGTCCCCATCCCCTCCCCACCACCATCTGTGGGAATCCCAATTCCACCCAAGCCCCAGGGCTGGAAGGCAGGGAGCTGGAAAATGGGGCCCCTAGCCTTGGGGAGGTTGTACCCTGTCCACCCTGTCCCCACCGAGGCATTGTGGGGGGTAGGGGGCCTTCATTCCCTCCCCTCTCCAGGCTGAGGAGATGATCAGTGAGATCCGTGCAGCCTTCGAGGTATCCCTGGACCAGCTAGACTGGATGGATGAGAAGACCAGGCAGGCTGCAAAGGAGAAGGTGAACCCAGGGAGGGAAGTGGATGGGAAACCTCATCCTATCCATATAAGCCCCCCAGTCTCACTGCTGGGGCCTCTCCCCATGCAGGCGGATGCCATCTACGACATGATTGGCTTCCCTGACTTCATTCTGGACAACAAGGAGCTGGATGATGTCTATGATGGGGTAGGGGGCACCTGGCTTGTGGGGAAGAATCTTGGTCATGCCAAGTTTGGGGGGGCCCCATTGTCGAGTGATGTCCCTATTTGGGACGTTTTGCAAAGCCACCCAAGTACTGAGTTCCTCCTGGCCAGGGTGTGGGGAACCACCCCAGTGGACCTGTCCTCATCCCTCCTCTTCCTCACCAGTACGAGGTCTCTGAGGACTCCTTCTTCCAAAACATGCTCAACTTCTACAACTTCTCTGCCAAAGTGATGGCTGACCAACTCCGGAAACCTCCCAACCGCGACCAGTAAGGGGTGGGCTTGGTGGGGAGGAGGGGAGGATGTGATCCTGGGTGCCTGGATGGCACTGGTTCGGTGGGGAGGAGGTCACCCTCATGGGGTAGCACAGCACAGTGGGTCACCTGTGGTTGCACAGGTCACCTGTCGTAGCTGTGGCTTCTCCCCGGGCAAGGACCTTGGTTACAGGACAGGGGCAAAAGCGTCAACCTCGGGCAGGGCCCGTGGTGGGCAGTGGCACAGCAGGGTGCTGGGGCTGGGGTGAGAAGGACACACCCCTGCCTGTACCCTGTCCCACCTCCCTGCCCCAGGTGGAGCATGACCCCACAGACTGTCAATGCCTATTACCTGCCCACCAAGAACGGGATCGTCTTTCCTGCTGGGATCCTCCAGGCTCCCTTCTACGCCCGCAACCACCCCAAGTGAGTCTGGCATGGGGGGCACCTCTTGGAGCCATGAGTTGGATCAGGGCCAGCATGCCACAGAACCCCCCCCCCCCCACAGTCACAAATAAAAGCCCTGAAGGGCTTGTGTGTCCCTCAAGGCTTTATATCCTGCAGTCAAGACAGCCCGAGTCCCCTTAGGGCCAGCAGTGTCCCCAACAGGAGTGATTCCCAGCTGGGTCCCAGCTGGAGCAGAGTTTCATTGGGTGTCCAGACAGAGATGGGGTGGGCTGTGATGACATCATTAACACACCCTGTACTTACATGGTTCTTTCCCATGGCCTCACAGAGCCCTTAATTTTGGTGGCATCGGCGTGGTGATGGGGCACGAGCTGACCCATGCATTTGATGACCAAGGTGAGAGCCTAGAGGCAGCACTGGCCCCGACCCCTGTCACCTTCCTGTCCCCCCCCCAGCCCCTGCCCCTGGCATGGGGAAGAGGTGCCCTGGGTGCACAGGGGTCCCGCTTTGCCATCCATTGCATCATGTGTGCTCGTGCCCCCCTGGCCACCCCCTTCTATCATCCTGTCTCCCCAGGTGGCACCTGCCGATACCTTCCCCCGGCTTCTCTGTGCAGCTTTCGCTTCATCTGCTTGGTGAGGACACAGTGTCTGCAGCCCCAGCCCCTTCTCATCCTCCTCCCTCCAGGGTGTGGGATGGGTCCCTCTTGCATCCACTTTGCTTTGCACCTTTGCCACAGCCCCGGAGCCGACATGGGGTCAATGAGGGAATTTGGGGTCACAGATCTGAGCTGGGTTAGCAAGAATGCATTGGAGGATGCCTGGGGACCCAAGTGCATGGCTGGGGGATACCTTCTCCCCTGGGCATGGACCCAAGGTGCCAGGTCCCCCTGGCATCCCCCGGTGCCCATTCCCCCACCACACCCCATTCTGCTTCGGGAGCCCCAGCAGCAGAGGGGCTGCAGTGAGACGGCTTCCCCTGGTCCCACCCCAACCCACGGCTCGGTCCTGCAGGACGAGAGTATGACAAAGAGGGAAACCTGCGGCCATGGTGGCAGAACTCCTCCCTGGAGGCCTTCAAGAACCGGACGGCGTGTATGACGGAGCAGTACGGCCGCTACACCGTCCACAGCGAGAAGGTCAACGGGCGGCAGACACTGGGCGAGAACATCGCCGACAACGGCGGGCTCAAGGCAGCCTACAACGTGAGTGCCGCCATCCGGAGGGGACAAGAACCCCCGTGCCTGTCTGTCCCTTCCCGGAGCTTCAGGCCAGCTCTCCCGCAGGCTTACAAGTCCTGGCTACAGAAGAACGGGGAGGAGAAGCGCCTGCCAGCCCTGGGGCTCACCAACCACCAGCTCTTCTTCGTGGGCTTTGCGCAGGTAGGGCAGAGCAAGATGATGGGCTTCCCGTCCCTCCCCGGCTGCTCGGAGCCACCCCACAGCTCCCCAACCCGCACCGGGGGATGCTCTGTCCCCATCCCTGAGGCTGCTCCCGCTCCATCAGGTGTGGTGCTCCGTCCGGACGCCCGAGAGCTCCCACGAAGGGCTGGTGACCGACCCCCACAGCCCCGACAAGTATCGTGTCATCGGCACCCTCAGCAACTCCCGGGACTTTGTCGAACACTTCGGCTGCCCCCTGGGCTCCCCCATGAACCCCGGCAAGCACTGTGAGGTGTGGTAGGGAGGGGGAGGGTGCTGGGGACAGAGGGGATGATACTCTGCTGTGCTCCCCCTCCCCAGACCTCAGTGGCTGCCGGAGCTGGCCACGGGCAGAGAGCAGTCCCCCTCCTGTGCTCACACTGCACACCCCACCTCTGCACCCTCCCCGGCACACACGGCCCCACACCAGGCACCCAGCGCAGCCCCATCCACGGCTCGGGGCTGGACGCGGCCGGCAGAGAGGCTGTAGCATCCCCAAAACGCAGTTCTGTCCCCCGGCCCTGATGTGCTTGAGTCGGGCACAGCTCAGTGTCCCCTGCGCTGCGTCCCCCCCTCAGGCGGGCAGGTCACAGCGGTCCCGGGGAAAGCATTAGAGCCACGATCCCCCTGCTCCTGCCCCCCACCCTGCCGGAGATGGAGGCTGGGGGCTCCGCGCTTCCCTTGTCCCCTCCCACTCCAGCTTGGCTTCCCCATCCACCTCTGCTGGGACCAGCGGGCGGCAGCGGGGACTCTGGTGCCTTCGGTTGTGGGTGGCTGTCGCCGAGTTTATTTAACGATTAAAAGCAGTTTCCACTTACTGCAGCAGCTCCGGGTCCTTGGCGGTGCCGGGGCGGGGGGAGAGCTGGGATCTGAGCGCTGTTGGGGGGCGACTCCAGGGCTGGGCACGCGTGGGAGGTGAGACATCCCGAGGGAGGGGAGCGGGGGATGAGACGTCTGGACGGACATTCCCTGAAGGAGGGAAGCAGAGGTGTGGGGAAGAACACAGCAAGGCTGGTGGGGACGAGTCAGAGCCACGGGAGTCCCCGGTAAAGCCCAGCCCGGGGGTCCCGCTGCTTTCAGCGCGGGTGATCCCAGCCTGGCCCGAGCCTCCCCTCCGAGCTTCCAGGGCCCGCCCCGGCCGGTCCCGCCCCGCACAGCGCGGCCCCAGCCCCACGCCGGGGTCTCCCGAACTCCCCGGTACCGGGACCCCGCGGGACTCATCGGCCGCGGACAGAGGCGCTCGCAAAGGCTGCTGGGAGTCGTGGTTCTGCCCGCGGACGACGCAGGGCATGACAGGAACTGTAGTTCAGCGTGAGGGACGCTGGGAGGGGTAGTTCGGTCACGGCAGGCCCGGCGCCTCACCGCGAGGGTTGAACTACATTTCCCAGCAAGAAGCGCGGTAGGGACAGGGTCCGGACCTGGGCGCCTCGGGGGTACGGGGGCATCGGGGCCGGGCGCCGCGGCGGGGCCGGGCCGGGACCGAGCCGGGGGCAGGGCCGGGACAGATCGGGGGGCCGGACCCGGGGGGAAGCCTGGGCCAGGCCCCGGGCTGCGTCACGGGTGTTGGGCCTCGGCCCGATCCCGGGTGCGGGACTGGGCCCCGGCCGGGCCCGGGATGCAGGGTCGAGCCGGGTACCGGGCACCTGTGGGTGCTGGAGGTGAACTGCCCCCGCTGGGGCCGTGGGCAGGCTTGGCCCTGGGGCGGCAGAACGTGGGGACAGGGGCAGAGGAGCATCCCTGCCTTGGGGTCAGGGGCAATGGGACAAAGCGCTGCCTTGGGGACGGGGATCCAGGGACACCCCTGCCTTCAGAACAGGGGCAGTGGGATGTCCCTGTCATGGGTGACACGGCCCCATTCCCCAGACAACATGCTCACCTTGCAGGCATTGTTGCCCAAGCCTGGCACCATGGACAAACCCATCACTCCGGGGGAGCTGCTGTGTCTGGGCTCCAGCCTCGCCTTCTCTGGCCTCTTCTACTACCTGTACAGGAGGAAAGCCAGAGTCGTGGCACGCATACAGGTAGCCCTGTCTCTTCGGTGCTCTTTCCCGCCCACTGTCTCTTCCCTACTGCCCTCCACGCTTTGATTTGGGTGCACACACTGATGCCTGCAGCCTGCTCCATCCTCTGGTGATTTCATGACACACAGAATTGAGCAGGCCACATCCTGCCAGAGATCTCCACAGAGGCATTCTTGGCCTTCTCACTGCCCTGTCCCTGCCCATGCTCACACTCAGTCCATGCTCTTCCAGGAGGCCCCAAAGCTCCAGGTGGATGACAATTTGCCAACCCTGGTGTCTGCAGCTGAGGGGCGGTGCCTGCCATATGTTGCCCTGGAAGGTAAGGACAGACACCCTGTGGCCCTGCACGAGGGACAAGGGCCAGGATCTCCTCTTTTGGCTGTGACACATCCTTTGTCCTTAGGCATAGTGCTGCCAGCCCAGGCTGCACTGACCAGCCACTACCATGAGGGGCTGCAGGGCGTGATCCAGAAACTGCTGCTGAAGGAGCACCGACTGATCTGGAACAGCTTGGCCCGAAGCTGGTGAGTGATGGGAAGGGACTGCAGGAGGGGGCTTGCAGCAGCGAGTCCAGACCCCATCGTCTGGGGCCGTGTGAGAGGCAGAAAATAACTTGGTTAAAGACTTTAGTCCCTATCTTAGCTTAGCATTGAGAGATCAGAGCTTATCTGTGCTGTGGCCAGCAGGAACAGGGCAGTGATCATCCCCTGGTACTCAGCACTGGTGAGGCCACACCTCAAGTCCTGTGTCCATTTCTGGGTCCCTCAAGTCAGGAAGGCCACTGAGCTGCTGGAGCAAGTCCAGAGAAGGGCAGCAGAGCTGGTGAAGGGCTGGAGCACACGTCTGATGAGGAGCAGCTGAGGGAGCTGGGGATGTTTAGCCTGGAGAAGACTCTGGGGTGGCCTTAATTGCGCTCTCCAACCTCCTGAAAGGAGGTTGTAGCCAGGTGGTGATCAGCCTCTTCTCCCAGGCAGCCAGTGACAAGACAAGAGGAAATGGCCTCAAGCTGTGCCAGGGGAGGTTTTGGTTAGAGATTTGGAAGAACTTCTTCACATAGAGGATGATTAGACATTGTAATGAGCTGTCCAGGGAGCAGGAGGCTTCACCACCAGGGAGGCAGTGGAGTTGACATCCTTGGAGGTGTTTAAGGAAACACTGGACATGGCATTTAGTGCCATGTTCTGGTTGACGGGCTGATATTCAGTCATAGGTTGAACATGATGATCTCAGAGGTCAACCTAACTGATTGTGTGATTCTCCACACCCCAACCCTCTGCACTTGCAGGAGCGAGAGCGAACGGGTGCTCTCAGAGCAGATCTACACAGTCCCCTTCCTGCTGGCCTCGCCAGGCCCTGAGGCAGCCACACAGGTGAGTGTGGACAGCCCACTCCAAGCCGTCTGCCTGCCCCTGGAGATGGTGTACGAGCGGTTCCAGCAGCCATCCCACGGCTTCCGCGACCTGCTGGGCCAGTACCTGATCGGGGAGAAGCCCAAGGGCATCCTGGAGACGGAGGAGATACTGCGGGTGGGGGCTGGGCTGACGGGCATCGGGGAGCTGTCCCTGCACCCCGACGGCTCCCTGCACCTCCAGCCGCCGGCCCAGGGGGGCGAGTTTTTCCTGTGCCTGGGGGACTGGCAGACGGTGCTGGCGGAGCTGGAGTCGGCCAGCGGGCTCTGGAAGGGGGCAGCGTTGCTGTGCGCGGCAGCAGGGCTGGCCGTCCTCCTGCACGCCCTGTGCCGCGCCTACCGCCGCTCCCGTCCCAAGCGGCAGCTGGAGGACAAGGAGCTGGATGGGGAGGAGGCCAGCGACCGCGCGCCCGAGGACTCGTGCGTGGTCTGCCTGTCACGGCCCCGCGAGTGCGTCCTCCTGGGCTGCGGCCACATCTGCTGCTGCTTCCGCTGCTTCCAAGCCTTGCCCACCCGCCTCTGCCCCATCTGCCGGGGGCCCATTGACCGCGTGGTGCCCCTCTACCAGGCCTGAGAGCACCTGGGGGTGCCCGGGGAGGGGCAGCGTGAACCAGGCCAAGCCTGGAGCCTGCAGAAATCTCAGCTGACTCCTCATGTGCAGCTGTGCAATTCCTTTTGGGAAGGAGAGCTCTTGGTGTGCCCTTCAGTCTGTTTTGGGGAGGGGGGGAGTCACAGCCTCCTCATCCTCTCTTTGTCTGCCAGAAGGAGCCCCCTAAACATGAAGGCTTGGGGGAAATCTACACAATGCCTGAGATGAGGAGCTGAGACCCCAACCCCACACTGGGGCACTACTTTGGCTCCCAGCTATTGGACTTGTGTCTCTTTCTGAGCCATGACCTCCCAAAAGCCACACAGGACTTCTCCCTTGTGTTTTTCTTCCAGTGTGTGGATTTATGGGGAGGATTATGAGGGCAAGACCACGGCTGGTAGGACACAGCAGGCACAGTGGAGTGGCAGAAACCCAAACCCCCCTGACCCACTGCAGTGACATACCTTGGTGCCACCTTTGTCCTGCCACCCGAATCCATGTGCCTACAGCCACTGCCCAGATGACACTGGGGACACCCAGGGGCTGGCAGTGATGAGTCCCTTTGCCAGCTGCTCTATCACCAAGACGGGAGCTCTGTCCCTCTGTCACTCTCTGCAGGGAGAACAGCTTTAGGGTGCCACAGAGCCTGCCCTCATGTCCAGCCCCACTACACCCGGCTTTCCTGGTGACCTCCCGGACAGGACCGGGTATGGGAATGACTTGCAGTGGTGTGTGGAGTGATAAAGCCAAGGAGCTGAGCTTGGCCTCACCTCTTCCTTCGCGCCATTAAGCTGGGGGCTGGGTGGGTGCTGGGAGCCAAGGCTCTCCCCTTGGAGGGGTGGGCACCACTGCTTCCCCTCCTTCCTCGTCCAAGGAGCTGGCCCAGGTTCACAATGGAGCCCAGGTGCATCTCCTCCAGATGCAGCTCTGGATGGGGGGTGGCAGGACACACAGGACAGTTGCCAAGGTGATTGTGCTCCTCGGGTCTCCATGGCAACTTCTCCCCTGGACTGCTCCCCATCACTGCCTGGCTGCAGTTGCCCAGGCAACCCATGGGCTCTCCTGGCTCCTGCAGCTTTGGGGCACCCAGGGTTTGGAGGTGGGGGACAGTGCTGGCAGGCCACTGTCAGCCAGGCAGCAGTGTTGGGATTGGAGGGGGATGATGTGCCTCCTCCCCAGGGCAGTGGCCACAATTGCAGCCGGGCTGGGAGCTTGCTTGGGGCAAAGGTACCTTGGCAGGGTTGCTCCCAGGACTCACAACCAGGCAGGAGGCCCCAGAGGACCCAATAAGGCCTCCTGGGACCCACATGCATTTTTGGGGTGGCGGTGTGTGGGGAAGTTCTGTTCCCCCACCCCGCCTTTTTCTCAGTCCAGCCTCTTCCCTGGGCTGCAGAGTGAGCAGTGGGGCCCAGATTTCCCCCCTCACCCCCCCCAGCATCGGGCATCCCCCCCGCAGCAGGAGGGATTTCGGGAAGGAGATAAATACCAGATGGGAGAGGGCCGGGCTGCCAGGAACACACTCCCTGCATGCCAAGAGCTGCTGGCGCGAGTGGGCGCGTGGGCTGGGGAGGGCGGGGGGTGCCCCTGCTCCCCAAGACTGCTCACCTCGTTCCCCAGGGCCCAGGAGCCAGACAAGGATGGGACAATTAGAGAGGGGTCTGCACCCCCCCACTCCCCTTTGCCCCCAAAGGTGCCCAGGGCAGGGAACACATCCCTTGTGCTGATGGCTCGAAGGGAGGCTGCCACCCCCAGTGCTGGGGCACAGCCTTACTCTAGCCCCAGCGGGTCTCTGCCACTCCCAGGAGGCCACCAGCCCGGCAGTGGCCTGGCTGCAGACCCAGCTGCCAGTCCTGCCTGGCATGGCTCCGGGCAGCAGCATGACTCACCCGCTCAGCTCACCACCAGCCAGAGCTTGCCGTGCCAAACCCGCGGCATGGGCTGGCACAGGGGCTGGCACAGGGGCTGGCACAGGGGCTGCCCGGCCATGCTGCAGTGCCCGCATGCCCAGACAAACCCGCTGTGTGCCTCCCATGGGTATTTGGTTGGGAGCAGGACAGTGGGGAGCTCACAATGCCTGGGCTGAGCACTGCCCAGCCTCCCTCCATATCACACAGGCCACGCATCCTGACAGCTGCCTCCTCACACCCACAGGGTGTCCCTGTGTGCCAGCCCATGCCCATGGCCTCCACCCGCTCCCCCCAGGGCTGCCAGCCCGCTCCGCCTGCCTCCCTGTCTGTTGTCATGGTGACCAGATATGTGGTGACAGGCGAGGATGGAGCCTCACACCCCAGCGGGGCTGTTTGCCCAGCAGGATTGGCTCTACCCCCCCTTCCTACTCTTCCCCTGTCACCCCCGGGTCTCGGCAGGGGACCCTCCGTGAAGCCCCTGCCCCAGGCAGTGTGCTGGGGGTGCTCCATCTGCTCAGATGCCAGGATTGCAGCTGTGTCCCAGGCAGCTCATGTGAGGAATGGGGACAGCGCCATTGTCTTTCCACCTGCCCTGACAGGGAACTCCGTCTCAAAGCCAGGCTGTGCACAGAGACAGACAAACTCATCTCAGTGATGACAACCTGTCTTTCTTCCCAGAGGGAGACACTGTCCCTCCAGGGATAGCCTCATCTTCCCAGAGCAGCTGCTGCAGGAACAGCAGAAGATGGGAAGCATGCCACTCCTGCACACTTGCCCTGGGCTCACCCACAGGACAGCTGCCAAGCAGGACACCTGTCCCCCAACATCTCTGCCCTGTGGTGACAGTGTTCACCACAACCATCGTCTCACAAGGTCATCCCCACTGCCGGTACCCAGCCCAGTGTGTGTCTCTGCTCCCCCAAAACACCTGGACTGTGGCACAGGCAGCGCACAAAGCACCACCCCCATCTGGACTGCGGCTACTGAGAGCCAGCAGCAACAGCCAGGGACGGGCACATCCCCAACCTTACCAGGGACATAGTCCCTCGTGCTGGGATGGAGAATCAGGGAGAGCATCAGTGCCAACAGCAGGCACTCCGTGAGGCCCCCAGTGGCTGCCACTGCTGTGAAACACAAGTGCCATTTCACGTTTTTTGGCAGGGCTGGAAGCAACACAGATGGAGACACCCGCACTGGCCTCCTGGCATGCCTTGGCAGCCCCCAGCTCTGTGGCACCAGCCCCAGGTGATAGCACTACCTCCCAGACGTGCAGCAGGGAAAGCCCTGGGTCCTGTGGCTGATGCTTCCTGCCTCCTTTCAGCTCCCTGACATCCAGTCACTGCCTGCCAGGATACCGACCCCATTCCTGGGGCCTTGGACTGGATGGGAGTGCCTGGTGGTTCCCAGCTCCAGCTGCCCGGGGTCCCTGCAGAGCACGGGCAGGACGTGCTCCACCACAAGCCACTTGCACACACACGAGGTGATTTTCCACCATAAAACCACTTGAACCCTCAGTGACTGCAGGAAAAGCTCTCACCTCCATCACAGCACCTGGACCAGGCCCCTGAATTCCCACAAGGGTGCAGAGCTCAGGGGCAGTATCCAGGTGTGGAGCTAGGGCATGGCAGGGACTGGTGAGCTCCCAGAGCATTGCCCAAGCGTGGGTGATGCAGCACAACCTCAACTGCCTGCCCCACGGCAGCTGGGTCTGATGCTGTGCCTCCTACCCAGCTCCATATCCACCGGGGGGGTGCCTGGCTGGCCTCCAGCCGCTTGCATCATCCCCAAGGTGTCCCAGTTCAGGGGCTGCTGCCCAGGTTTAAGGAGCCAGGGCAGGAAGAACACCCTGCTTCCCACCCCCACAGCCCCTTCTTTCCGGTGGAGTTGGCTTTGTGTTGGACAAAAGGCTGCAAAGGAAGCAAGAAAGGAGATTACGTGGCTGCTAAAAGACGAATAAGGAAGGTGGGATGAGAGCCAGGGGAAGGAGGGTGCTCATCTGGCTCACCAGGGGGAATGCTACATGCAATGGCAGGGGATGAGGGGGGTCTCTTATGCACCCCATTGCCAACCCACTCACATTCAGGTCCTTGTTACCTTCCCCTGCTACTCAGGGATACGTGACAAGCAGCACCCTTGGGGAATCAGAGACTAGAGCTGTCCCAAGGAGATGCAGAGCCCAGAGCCACAGCATTGCCCTGTCCCACCCACAGGCCAGCTGTGTTGGCACAAATCCAGCCCTCCTCCTGCCTGGGATGGGCAGATGGTCCTTCCCACACCCCAAATCCCAGGCAGCCCCACAGAGCTCCCACTCACCCCATAGCCAAGTCAAGTAGCTCCCCCAGGTGTGAGGCATTGTACAGATACAGGTGTGGGATATGTGGGGCCATTCCACATATGGTGACCCCTTTCCAGCCTCTCCCCAGCAGCCTGCCAGGCTGGAAACCCTCCTGGAGCGCTGCACCGGTGCCACTCACAACCCACACAGCCCATCTGCTCCTCTTGTCGCTCACCCCCGGCCCCGCGCGTGCCACGGTCTGCCTGTCCCTGCCCACGGGCAGTGGCACGTGGGCTCAGCAACGGGAAAAGCAGGACACATCTCAGCGTGGGCCTCTTGCCTATTTTCCCAGGCACTTTTCACAGGAGCAGAAGCTTTCACATTAAAAAGTTCAAGCTGGTTCCCCAGCAAAGGCATGAATAAAAGAATTGTATTGCCAGGAGAGCAGGTACCACTGCCCCGACCTGGCTCTGGTAGGGGACAGCAGGGACCGATATTCTGCAGATCCAGACACAAAGGTAAAAGCATGGCTGAGCCTTCCCAGAATAGAAGAACCTGCCTGCTGTCATGGACCAGCCCAGCTGATGCTCTTCTGCACCACCTTCCAACAAGATCTCAGACTATGGAGATGCTGGAACAACAAGATGGACCACAGGGCTGTCTGGAAAACGCCACTCTCACCCCCTCAAGATATTCTCACTGGGCTGTGGGCTGGCATGAATGAAGTGCCATTTCCATTCAGGGATCTGGCTTTGCTGCCAACCCAGGACCTCCATATGAGCAGCAGGACCTGGGTATGAGGGAACAGCAGGAACCGGACTGCTCCAAGACAGGATGGTCCTCTCCAGCCATAGCCCTGCTGCTGTCACCATCATTCCAAGATCCAGGGGTCATGGCTGTACCCACATTTCATTCAAGAAGCACCAACTTCATCCTGAGCTTAAATAGCCCCCCAGCTGCCCCAGGTGACCTGAATGGGGGAGGTAGTGGGTGAGGCTGCTCAGAACCACCAATGCTAATTAATCAACCACCAGTTAATACAATCACTGCCCTGGCAGTCAACAATGTAGGAGGAAAGGTCCAGGGTGGGTCTGGGGTGTGTAGATACAAATGGGGCTCTGGGGGGACACTGAGATCACCCCTTGCTGCACCATCACAGGTCCCCAGAGGGGATAGCCCTTCCCCTTTTCCACAGAGAGCCTCTAGGGAAGGGTCAGTGGGACAAAGGGTGTCCTAGGGCACAGTCCCCACGTGGCCCCACTTACAGACACCTGCAGAATTACACCTGTGTGCCCCTGCATTCCTGCAAAGATACAGAACGGGAGGATGTGTACAAACACATGCACATGTGGGGGCCAAGAGGGCTGGCAGGGGTTGAGGCAGGACTGGTGTGGCTCCAAGGGGGAATCCCAGCACTGAATGGGGCTACAAGAATGGGTGCCTGGATGGATGCTGGGCAAGGGACACAAGTGAGGGGCTGAGATAGACCCAGGGTGGGAGCTGGCCTGGAATCCTGAGGGTTGAGCTTTCTGGTCTGTGGGGTGCTGGGGGACCGGAGCAGGGTGTTGGGGTCAGTTGGACATCACCTCTGCATGCTAGGGGAGGGCCCAGCTGTGTCTGGTGGTCCTCAGCTGTCTGACCCGGTGGCAGCCGGCTGTGACAAGGGTTCACCTCTCCATAGGGGCACCCCGTGGTTGGGGGCACCTCTGAGTAGAGGCGACCGCCTCGGAAAGGCTGTGCCGGGGGGACCACTGTGCTCTGGAGCCGGGGCAGGGGCTGGGGCGGTGGCGTGGCAGGGTCCCCATCCCAAGCGGGCGGTCACCGGGCACCGGCCGTGGGGGTCCCCCGTCCCTGTCCTGTCCGGGCCGGGCCGGGCCGCGGCGCTCCGGAGCCGCCCCCCGCCGGGGGGGTCCCCGCTCCCCCCGGATGCATGACTTCATCCTTCCGCCCGGGTTTCCTCCCCGCCGCCGCCGCCGCCGCCGCAGACCGGCTCCCGGCTCGGCGCGGCGCGGCTCGGCCCGCTCGGCCCCGCCATGTCGCAGGTGCTGCCCTACGGCGAGGACAAGGTGGGCCGCTACGGCGCCGAGCCCGAGGCGGGGGAGCTGCCCTTCAGCTGCCGCCTGCAGGACACCAACGCCTTCTTCGGGGGCAACCAGGGCAAGCGGCCCCCCAAGCTGGGACAGATCGGCCGCGCCAAGAGAGGTACCGCCGACCCCCGCCTCTGCCCCCCCAACCCCGCTTCAGCCCCGCCGCATCCCCGGGACCCCCGCATCTGCCCTTCAGCATCCCCGGGTTTGTCACGGGACCCTCGGATCAGCCCTGCAGCATCCCCGGCATCCCCGGTGCTGACTCCTGCATCCCCGACACTGCCCCACGGCATCCCCGAGACCCCCGGATCTGTCCTTTTAACCCTGGTGCTGACTCCTGCATCCCCGGCACTGCCCCACGGCATCCCCGAGACCCCCGGATCTGTCCTTTTAACCCTGGTGCTGACTCCTGCATCCCCGGCACTGCCCCACGGCATCCCCGAGACCCCCGGATCTGTCCTTTTAACCCTGGTGCTGACTCCTGCATCCCCGGCACTGCCCCACGGCATCCTCGGAACCCCCACATCTATCCTGCAACGTCCCCGGCACTGCCTTCTGCATCCCTGACGCTGCCCCACGGCATCCCCGGGACCCCCGCATCTGTCCTTGCATTCCCGACTCTGCCCTGGAATCCCGGCTCTGCCCTGGAATCCCCGGCTCTGTCCTGCAGTATCCCTGGCTCTGCCCTGCAGCGTCCCCGGATCTGCCCTGCAGCATCCCCGGCACTGCCCCCCGGCATCCCCGGCACCTTCCCGTAGCAACCCCAGGATCCAGGATTCTGCCCTTGCTTCCCCGGCGTTCCCGGCACTGGGCAGTGCATCCCTGGCACCCCCAGTATCGCCTCACAGGATCCCCAGACTCCCGATTCTGCCTTTGTATTCCCAGTTCTGCCCCATGGCAGCCCCTGTCTCTGCCCTGCAACATCCCCAGCACTGCCCCACTGCATTCCTGCAGCTCCCGGCTCTGCCTTGCATCCCCAGCACTGTCCCCTGCCAGCCCTGGCACTGCCTCCAGCATCCCCAGAATCTCCATCTCTGTCCTACATCAGCTCCAGCACTGTCCCCCGGCAACCCTGAGACTCCCCAGCTCTGTGACTGACAGCCGCCCCCAAAAACACAGGCTCCCCCATCCCCTGCTCCAGACACCACACTGTTCCCCCAGTGCTGCCCTGCAACAGCCCCTGCCTCATCCCGGGACTACCCCCGGGATTACCCTGCAGCATCCCTGGGGCTGCCCCTGGGACTATCCCCCAGCACCTCCATGAGTGCCCCTGGGACCGCTCGGAATTGCTCCTCGGCACCCCTGGGACTGCCCCCTTCTCATTCTGTATAAACAAGCCTTTACCCGGGGATCACCAGGAACAGCCCTCCTGGCCCCCTGACCCTCTCTCCCTTCACATTTCTGCCTGCCGCAGAGACCACCAGCAGCCTCTGGCCATGCTGCCCAGCAAATCCCCCCTGCCACTTTACTGTCCCCCAGGACTCCATGAGCACAGCTGTGTCCTGCCCCCCCATACTTTACCTCCTGCTGCAGAGACCCCAGCAGCATCTACAGCAGCATCTCCCCTGCTTCCATCGGGACCCAAAGAACTGCCCCCCTCTCCTGCCTGCACCCTGATCTGTCACCATTGATCCTTCCCAATGCCTTGGGGACCCTTAAAAATGTCCCCCACTTTTCCTGAAGCCCCCATCCCACCTGCTTGGGGGTCCTGCATAGGCAAACACCCCTCCTTTAGCTGCGGGGGTAAGGAGGGAGGGGAGGGTTCCCAGCTCAAATACACCCCAGCCCCATGGGGGGTGAGCGCTGCCTGCTCCACTGCCCCCTTTTGCAGTGGTGGAGGCTGGGTCTAGCAGCACCCCCCGGGCTGATGGGGGGATGGTTCTCCTTCGGTGGTGTTGGGGGGATCCATCTGCTCTCACAGTGATTCTGGCAATGGGTGGGGGGGGTCTTGTTAATCCACCCCCAGGAGGGTGACGGGGGGATTACTGACCACCCCAGTAGTGATACTGGGGTGGGGGTCTGCCCTCCACCCCCAGAGTGGTGTTGATGGGAGGTACCTGCCCAGCCGGCCGAGGTGTGGGGTAGGGGGAAGGGGTGTGTGTAGCTCCCTGGTGATGCTACCGGGGGTCTGTCCAGCCTCCCACCGCTGCTGCTGCTGCTGCTGCTGCTGGGGAGGGGGCTGCCCAGTGGGTGATGCTGGGGGGGGGGGGGGGCTCTATCTGGAAGGTGACATGACGGGGGGCTCTTCAGCCCCCCATGGTGATGCTGATGGGGGTTCATGCAGCCCGCCGTGCTGGTGGGGGGCTGTCCGGCTCCCCTGCCAGTGATGCCGATGGCGAGGGTGGGTGTCCTGCGCAGCGGGTGATGCTGATGGGGGTCTGGCTGCCACCCCCGCCGAGCAGGCGGTGCCCCCCCCGCTGGGTCATTACCCATTCCAGTCCTGTTGCTCTCATCAGCGCCTGCCGCAGAGAGGAGGGGGGGGTCCTTCCTGGTCTATTCCTGCCCCCCCTTCCCTAATCACCCATCCAGTGGCAGCCGGCTGGCTGCAGGGGGGATGCTGCCCCTACCCAAGCCGGGCAGGGGGGTGATCCCCCACCCTTCATCCCGATTGTACCCACCTGAACCCCCTTTGCCCGGCTGCCCAGCACCTGGGGGCACACCTGGAGCCTGAAGGGGGCGAGAGCCGGGGTAGAGGGGCAGAGACTGTCGCGTCCCCTCGCCCACGCGCCCCCCCTGTCCCCGCAGTGGTGATCGAGGATGACCGGATAGACGAGGTGCTCAAGGGCATGACGGAGAAGTCGCCGCCGGGGGTGTAAGCCGGGACCCGCCGCCAGGACCCGCCGGCCGAGCCCCGCTCCAGCCCGCCGCCCCGCATGCTGGCTGGACCGCCGACGAGGAGGGGGAGGCCATGCCCGCTGCCCCCCCCGGCCCGGGGGGGGGCCCTGCAGCCACCACCACCCCCCCCCGAGCCATGCACTTTACCCCTCCGCCTCCCCCGGGGCCGGGACAAACCGCCGAGCCCCCCACCCTGGGCGAAGACCCCCCTCCCCGGGGAAGGGGTCCAGCCCCCTGCTCCGCGGCGCGTCCCCCCAATCCTCCTTGGCGGAGGGTCCCCGAATTCCGGGGCGACCCGGCCCCATGAGCGGGGGGGGGGAGCGCTGCTGTCCAGAGACATTTTTTGCTCCATCGTTTTTTGCATGAGCTTGGTGGCCCGGGCGGCCGGCCTGGGGGCCGAGGGTCAGCCCCACCACTCCGGCACGCTTCTTTTTAAACAGAAACTCCTCATATTTGTATTTTTATATCCGAATCTTTGTTAAAAACGATCTGCTGACGTTGAGATGTCAAAGTAACTGCATCGAGAAAACAAATGAAAACAACCGACCAACCAACAAAAAAAAGGTTCATATTTTTTTCCATAAGAAAAAAAAAGACAAAAAAAGAAGAAAAAAACGAGGGCAAAAATCAAAGGGGGGCGAGAGTGATGGAGGGAGCATGAGGAAAGCCACAGGAGGAGGGAGGGGAGCAGGGACCCCTGGCCCGACCCCCCGCTGGCAGGCAGCAGGCGCACCGGAGGGTTTGGCAGCATCACCGGCCCTGCAGCTCCTTCCCGCAGCACCGGGGCAGAGCCCACCGGGGCCAGCTGCAGGTGCCGGGGGGGGTCCCAGCACTGCCCCTCGCTTGAGGGAGGTGGGGTCGGGGGAGAGTGGGGAGGGCAGGGACCAGCCTGAGTCGTTGTTTTTAATTTTGTACTTTAATTTAATTTTATTTTTTAAGAAGCTTCTCGGGGGGTTCTGATGTGCATGAGAAACTTGTCATCTTTTTCAATAACCTACGAGTGGCATTTATGGAGACAACGACGCAAAAAAAAAAAAAAAAAAAAACCACAACGAAAAAAACAAACAAAAAACTGAGGAAAAAAAGAAAAAAAAAGAAAAAAAAAAGATACTTGTGTCATGATGTTCTACGAATGATCCATTGTAAATTTAAATGCCATTTTTCACTGTACTGGTGAACAAAATGCAATGAATAAAATACATTCATGTACCCAGGTGAAGCCGGCAGCCGCCTGCTCCTTTCAGTCCCTTCCTCGCGCCAGCTGGTTTTTGGGGTGCCTGTGGGATGGGGTGGCATGGCCAGCATGGGGCTGACCCCAGAGCCCTCTGCTGGCTCCTGGTGCAGGGGGAGCCACTGGCTGACCCACTTACACCTCCTGCCTGAAATAGCAGCCCAGCAGCTTCTGCCTCTGTGGTGTCACCGCCAGCCCGCCCAGGAGGGGTCCCTTTTGCCCACCCCAGGGGGAGTTGGTGCCCAAAGAGCCTCTGGGGACACTGCCAGTGGCACCCATGCACCTGCCACACCAGCACACACGCGCAGCCAGTCCCAGCAGCACGCGGTGGCCCACCCGTCACCCACCCTGGCACACGCGTGTCACTGTGCTACGGCCCCAGGCACAGGGGGACACAGGCCAGGCGTGTCACCACAGGGATTGTCACCACAGGCAGGAGTGGGGATGGATGGGGAAAGAAGCAGATGTGCTGCCCTTCCTGCCCGGTGGCACCGCCTGCCCCATGCTGGCACATTCCAGCCTGGATCCCCCACTACCTGGGGGGTGACAAGGACAAGGACACGATGCCCTTGCACACCCCCATGTCCAGGGAAGCTGGGGCAGGGGTCCTGCTGCAGTGGGCACCCCCAATCCTGCCCCCATACCCAGTGGCAGCACCCCCATTCTGCCCTCAGCCCGGCTGTCCGTGCCAAGGGGAAGAGATGGGGGACAGGGAGCCACTCCCTGCAAGATGGATGGGTGAAATTAAACCCGATTTGGTTTCATTACTGGCTGCAAAGCCTGGAGTCCTGGCTGCTCTCCAGCTCAGCAAGGAAAGGCCAGGGAGGGGGCACAGAATCACCACAACATACCTGTGCCCCCCGGAGGAGGCCAAGTATGCCCCTCTTCCCTCCCATTACCCACACCACTGGGCACCTTGCAGGGGGATGCACCAGTGAGGACGGAGCATCTTAAGGCTTTGCTGGGTGGGGGGAGGTTGGGAAAGCCCCCTGGGTCACAGCTGGATGGCAAGGAGATAGTCCTCATCGTCGTCCGGCGGGGCGGGGGCCGGCGGCGGGGCGGGGGGCGGGGGGGGCTGGTGCAGCCGGCGCCCCAAGGCCACGTCCCGGGGGTCCAGGGGCTGCCCCTTGCGCATGACGTAGAGGAAGTAGTGGAAGGCACCGGCGTCCCCGTCCCCACAGGCAGCGTGGCGCAGGGACCAGCCGAAGGCCTCCTGGGCATAGTGGGGCTTGCGGAAGTGGGGCTGGGCGAAGGTGATGGAGATGAAGCAGCCCCCTGGGCGCAGCACCCGGCTCACCTGCGTCAGGAAAACCCCCAGGATGGGGCGGGGGAACACAGTGAGGTTCACTGCTTTGGCTCCGTTCCCAGGGACCCCATCACCATCTGCCAAAGACCCCTCCCAGCCTTTCCCATCACACCCCTATATCTCTTGTCCTAAGCTTGACCCCCCAAGAGACACCCCGGGTCTGGCCTGTTCCCAGCCTACCCACAGGGTGGGGATATCAGGAACAGGGGTCCCCATGCTCCACCTCTCCCTGCACCCCAAAACTCTTCACTCCCACCCACAGCAGACAGCACAGAAACCCAATCCTGGCATGGGAAAAGCTTCATGCTTTTGAGCACAGGCCCCCCCTCCAAGCACAGCATGGAGTACCCACCCACCCACCCCTCCCCAGACCACCCAGTACTACCACCAACACCCAGAATCAGAGGGGGAAGCGGGGGGTGTTTGATGGGAAAGGACTCAACCCTTTTAATCACCATTTTCTCCCTGCTGGAATTAAGCCCCGCTAACAGGATGGAAAAGAACATCAATTTTCCTGCTTGGCTTTATCCAATGTCAAAAGGCTTTTACGGCCAGCTCCCGCGTGCTCAGCATGCAAAGGCAATGCCCGGGGCGGGCGGGCGTCCAGCCCCCTCCCTGGCACCCTGCCCCAGGCGGGGACACCCCCAGACCCCCCGGCAAGGGCAGAGAGTCACCGCTGCAGGGGACAGGGCTGGAGGCCAAGGTGGGGGTTTCCCCAGCTCTGGTTTAATCCTGCTGGGAAGCTCCAGCTGGGGAGCTCTGGCTGGGGCCAGTGGAGGGGACAGGCAGCCTGTGTGTCCTCCCCTGCTGCGGCGGTGGCTTTTGAACCAAACCTTACCGGTTTTGGCCAGGAAAAAGGGAAGGCAGGTCCTTACATCCCTCTCTGGGCACCCGGCTCAGTATCCCTCCTGCTAAGCGTTTGAAAATCTGCCCTGGGAAGACCCCACAGCTTCCCAACCTATGGGTGGGGAGGGGGGTCCCCGGAGGTGGGGGCAGGCAGGGATCTCCGGCTGGAACTGAGCGAGGCATCCCGCATGTCCACATCCCATCCCTCGTTAATAGAGCAATAATGGCCGTTGCTTAGAGACGAGCACAGGAAACCTTCCCATCGTCAGTGGGAGCAGGGGGGCCAAGGGGGCTGCTTCCCGCTCCCGCCACACCCGCTGTCCCCAGCTCGCTGGGACAGGGTGTCCCTGGGGTGTCCCCACAGGCAGGGTGGATTTTCAGGTTCTTACATGCCCCCAGGGAGAGGAAGACAGAGGCTGTGAAGCTCCCAATGAAGCAGGATGCGGGTGGGGAGGGAGGTACTACGGATAGACCCCTCTGAAGGGACCTCCAAAACAGGGAGCAAGCGGGAACACCCAGCGAATCCCCCTGGGGATGAGGACAGCAGGGACCGGCTGCGGGTGGAAGCTGGTACCCAGCGATGCTGGGGGAGGGCAGGGATTGAGCAGAGGATTAAAAAGGGAAAAAAAAAGGGAAAATTAAATCCCTGCCGTTTGGCAAAGTGACAAGGACAGGCAGCAGCGCTGGCAAGGAGGGCAGGGCACGGATAGCGAGCACAGCCCCACTGCCCTGCTGGGAGCTGCACTCCCTCACAGGCTCAGCCAGGCAAGAGAGGATTGGGAGAGTTGTCAACAGCCATGAGCACCCTTCCAGCACCCCGTGCCTGCAACCCCGGGGTGCCAGGGAGGTGCAGCAATTAATTATCCTGGCAGTTATTCCCGCAGGGTGGGAGAGGCTGCCAGGACCCGCACCCCCGCGCCAGGACAGGTTCAATCCGGTCCCGACGCCGCCAATTAACAGGGCCCCGAGGCATCACCCGTCCCCGTGGCAACGCCACGGCCCTGTCGATGCTGATGGGAGTTGCCATGGCAACACCAGACCAGATGATGGGGACCCCAGCTAAGGCGATCGAAGCTGGGGTGGGGGCGTGGGGGGGCCAGAGCTCTCACAGCCCCACGGTCATCACCTTGCCCTGGGCGGGCAGGGCCACATCGGTGTGTCCCCCGAGGTCCCCTACAGCCACCCACGAAGGATGGGGCCCATTTTTCCTGCCAACTCTTTGTATTTAGCATGCAAATAAAGAGAGGGGTCATCCACTTCCCCAGCAGGACCCAGGGACACATCCCGCTCCATCCACCTCCCTGGGGAGGAAATGATGAGCTGTAAGAGGGAGCAGTCTCCCACCCCCAGGAGTGCTGGGAGCTCCCCAGCTGCCCCCCTGCAACATAGCTGAGCGGGCAGCAGCGGCTGGGAGGACAGAAACACCGGCTGGGGCACCCACAGGGAAGCAAGGTGGTGAGGAGGCACTCAGCACCTTCCCCCACCCCAAATGGGGATGGGGTCCACCCTCTGCACCCCTACTCAGGTCCCCCCAGCCCGTACCTCTGCCAGCACCCGGCGCATCGCAGCGGCCGCCTGGGGCGAGACGTCCCAGGGGTCGGTTTCCTCCACCATCAGCACGTCGAGGGTGCCCTTCTCCAGCACCACGTCGAAGGAGGCGTCGGGGAAGGCGAGGGCACGGATGTCCATGACGGCCCAGCGCAGGCCGGGGCAGCCGGCGTAGCGGGCGCGCATGGCCGCGATGCAGGCGGGCGAGAAGTCGATGCTGGTGACGTCGGTGTAGCCCAGCTCGTGCAGGTCGTGGCTCAGGGCGCTGTTGCCACAGCCTGTGTGGGGCACAGCTCACACAGGGCTCGGGGTGCCCTGGGGGGTGCTGGCACCCCAACTCTGTTCCTGTGGTCCGGGGTGGGGGGAGGGCAGGTGGGCTGGGGCTGCTGGAGAGGGGCAGGTCATGGCTTTGATGCCAGTCAGTGAGTGTTGGGCCAGTCACTAATTCCCCCTGTCCTGCCAGGTGGGTGCTTTGGGCTCCAGGGTGCTGGGGCAGCCCTGCACACCTGATCCCCTCACCTTGGCGTGGGATGAGCGGGGAGGCTGGAGGCAGGAAAGAGACAGGGGGCGTCCCCAGTTATCCCTCCCGCTGTGCTGTGGGGCAGGAGCCGGCCGTGGTCCCAAGAGATAACTCCAGTGGGAAATTAGGGAACTTCGGTGGGGGGGTTTAACTGGGTGCGATGGCGAGATGGATGGAAGAACTGGTGTCTCAACAGGACACGGGGGGAGACACGGGGAGAGTCCCGCTACCAAGCGGGGGCTCCTCTCGGAGCCGCTCCACCGGGGCTCGGCCGCTCACCGGGGGGGCCGAGGGGGATCTCGAGGAGGGGGGTGGATTTGGGGGCTATTAAGCGCAGCTGGCAGCGGCTGATCCGCTAACAAGATCGGTGATTACACCCTCTTAATCCTGCCGGCGGATCAGACCGCAGGTGGGATTACGGGGTGGTTATACCCCTCCGCCGCCCGACAGCACCCCCGGCACCGGGGCCACCCCGCCGGGCCGGGCCGGGCGCAGCTCCCGGTGCCGGCCCGGTGCCACACCGCCCCCTGGCGGCTAGCGCCAGCGCATCCACCGGCGGGGCTCTGAGCCCCGCCCACCCGCCCTCCACCGGGCACGCCGGGCACGGGGCACGTACCGAGAACGAGGATGCGGTCACCGGGGCGCAGCTCGGGCTCCAGCTGCGGGAGAAACCGGGAGAGCCCCCCCAGCCACTCGCGGGTCTCGGCGCCCTCCCGCCGGTACAGCGCGTCCCAGAATCGGCGCCGCCCGTACCGGGGGGGCGCGGCGGGCGCGCGCCGCCGCTCCATGCCCGGGAGCGGGGCGGGAGCACCGGGCGCCACGTGCCGCCCGCGCCCCCACGTGCGGCTTCCGGTCCGGGCCGGTGCGCCGCGCTAAGCGCTCCGGGCGGAAACGCGGAGCGGAATGGCGGCGGGGCGGGGGGCGGCGGCGCTGCGGCGGGCATGGCGAGAGCGGCGGGCGGCGCTGCTGGAGCCCCGCTACACCCCGCTGGTGGCCGCCTGCCTCTGCCTGGCCGAGGGCGGCGTCAACCTCTGGGTCATCCGCAGGGTCCCCTGTGAGTGCCGGGGCCCGGCCCGGCCCGGCGCTGCCTGGGGCCGGCCCCGGGGATGGCGGGGCCGGTCCAGGACGGCGCGGGGCGGTGCGGGGACAGGGACAGCTCGGCCCCGGGGTGGGAGGTGACGGCGGGGCTTGTCCCGGGGCAGCGCGGGGGGCGGGGATGCCGCGGGTACGGGCGCAGACCTGCCCCGGCCCCTCGGGTGACAGCATCCCCGGGCAGGGGGATAGGGCCGGGCGGGGGCCGGCTGGGGCTCCTGGGTGTGGCCGGCAGGGGAAGAGCCCGTGCTGACAGCGTGGCGGGGAGGCACGGGGGCAGGCTGGCGGGTCTGGAGGTGGGTCGGCCCCCACACCCCCCCGCAGTGCCCCCCGAGCTCTGACCCCGCCGTCCCGCAGACACCGAGATCGACTGGAAGGCCTACATGCAGGAGGTGGAGGGTTTCGCCAACGGCACCCTCGACTACACCCAGCTGAAGGGTGACACCGGGCCACTGGTGTGAGTGACAGGGACACCCAGCTCTCCGAGACCAGCGGCTCCGGAGGGGCCGCAGGGCCCGGCCCCTCACTCCCGTCTCCCCTCAGCTACCCCGCCGGCTTCGTTTACATCTTCCTGGGGCTGTACCATGCCACGGGCCGCGGCTCCGACATCCGCCTGGCACAGTACCTCTTCGCCGGCCTCTACCTCCTCAACCTGCTCCTCGTCTTCCGCATCTACTGCCGAACCAACAAGGTAGCCTGAGGCCAGGGCTCCTGCCGGCGCCTCGGGACCTCCCCTGGGGACGGCTCTGCTGAGCCCTCACCCCGCGGGGACGGACACAGGGTCAGGGCAGGCGTGTGGAGGAGCTCCGTAGCACCAGGGAGTCCAGGACAGGCTGCTGATGACCCTTTTGTGTTTCTGTCCCCTGCAAGGTCCCTCCATATGTTTTCTTCTTCATGTGCTGCGCCTCATACCGCATCCACTCCATCTTTGTCCTGCGGCTCTTTAATGACCCTGTGGCCATGGCCATCCTCTTCCTCGCCGTCAACCTCTTCCTGGAGGAGCGCTGGTCCTGGGGCTGCCTCCTCTTCAGGTGAGGGCTGGGAGCTGCTCTCCATGGGGTGCTGGGTGTGTCAGCCAGCTCAGCCCCAGGAGGAGGCTGCGCTTGGCTCAGGGGCTGCCTGGGCTCCCGTGTGGGGTCCACAGTGATAATGCAGCTTCCTGCTCAGCCTGGCAGTGTCCGTGAAGATGAACGTCCTGCTCTTTGCCCCTGGACTCCTCTTTCTCCTCCTGCAACGGTTTGGTCTCCTGGGCTGTATCCCCAAGCTCTGCATCTGTGCCCTGCTCCAGGTGGGTCCCTGTTTGCACTGGCTGCCGCAGCAGGGAATAGTGGGCTGCCTTGCCAGGCTGCAGAGCCATGGGTGGAGACAGTGGTACCAGCATCTGTGGCCTCTCACAGCAAGCTGGGTGTTGATAAGTAGTCTAACTCACGTGACTTTCATCTTTGGCTGACTGTTCCTGTCACCACACGTGGCACTGGGCTTCTCAGGAGGTCGCCGGGGTAACAGTGACCTGGTGCAGGGCTCTGTGATGGTGCTGTTTGTCCCTGGCAGGTGCTTCTGGGCCTGCCCTTCCTGCTGGTGAACCCCGTGGGGTACCTGACCCGCTCCTTTGACCTGGGCCGCCAGTTCCAGTTTAAATGGACAGTGAACTGGCGCTTCCTCCCCGAAGAGGTTTTCCAGAATCGAGTCTTCCATGCCGCTCTGCTCCTGGCTCACTTGGCAGGCCTGGGGCTCTTTGCACTGCACCGGTGGCACAGGTGAGACCTGGGGTTCCCCACGGGTGTTAATCCCTGCCAATCCCATGTGCAGGATACAGATCCATGACTCCCCCACCCCTGCAGTGCCGCAGGCGTGAGTTGGAGGGCAGTCACTGTTCCATTTTGGGGAATGTACAGCCCAGGCATTGTGGCTCACAGGGGACCATTGGGGTGGGAGAGACTTCCAGCAGCTGAGATCAGTGTTCTTCCCTCTCAGTTCCAAAGAGAACATCCTGACTCTGCTGAAGGATCCTGCCAAAAGGAAACCTGCATCCCCTCGCTTGACTGTCAACAATATCCTTTGGCAGGGTGGGCAGCAAGGAGGGAGGGAGAGGGCAGGGCAGGGAGAAACCTGGTTGGGTGCCAGGTCATGCAGTGCTGTTGTACCAGCCTGCCCTGGGAAAAGGAGCTATGCTGGGGAGCTGTTGTGGGACCACACCTCCAGCCTCCTGTGTTTGCCCCCTTAATGCCAGTGCATGGATTGTCTTCATCCTCTTCTCCTCCAACTTCCTGGGTGTCTGCTGCAGCCGCTCCCTGCACTACCAGTTCTACGTCTGGTATTTCCACACACTGCCCTACTTACTCTGGTGCACCCCGACCACCAAGCTCGCCCACATGCCCAAGTACGTGCTGGCAGGGAGGGGGAGCACCCATCTGCTGGTGAGCGAGGATGGCTGCTGTGTCCCCCACGCTGACCCCCCAGCTTCCCCCCTGCACAGGGTGCTGCTGCTGGGTGTGATCGAGCTCTGCTGGAACACCTACCCCTCCACAGTCTGCAGCTCCCTCTCCCTGCACATCTGCCATGGACTCATCCTGCTCCAACTCTGGTACGGCACAGCCCCCACGCCAGTGTCACACACGCCTGCACCGAGCAGGAAACCCACAGCCATGTCCAAGAAAGCCCAGTGAGAGTGGGGATGGCTGGCCAGTGGGAACTGGCCTCTGGAACTGCCCCATTTGCCTGCTCTTTTCCCACTTGACTCCCAGGCTGCCCACAGCAGTCCCAAGAAGGCCATGAGCCCTGGAACTGTGCAAAGGGGGCAGGTGTGGGGACCCCAAAAGGCAGGACTTCCCGAATAAAGGGGTCTTTGTGTGCCCTTCCCCAAAATCCTTGTCCTGTGATGATGTCCCCGGAACAGCTGTCCCTGGACTTGCCCCACCTGAGGGAAGGCAGAGCATCTTCTAGAGCCATGGGCACTCTCACTTCCCAGCTGTGGGAAAGGAGTGCCCAGGGCTAGGCAGCAGCCTTTGGGGTGAGGTTAGGAGAGGACTGCAAAACTGCTTTGCATCAACGTTTCATTTGCTTTGATGGAGCCCAGGAGTCCCTCCAGTACAGCTTTTCCTATTCCCCTGCCTGCTCCCTCCCACCAGAGATGGCTGGGAAGGGGGTCACCCCCTCCTAGGATTCTGGTGAGTCCTGGCATGGCCTGAATGGAGCCAGCAGCTCTCTGCTGATAACAGAGACACCAGTGCAGGTGGCTTGGAGCCAGGTGTCTTTATTGGCCCCTTGGGCGGCCGTCAGACATTGTTGGGGCTGTAGCACAGCATGTTCAGCTTGATGTTCTCGTCCCAGTGACGCAGCAGCAGGAACAAGTGCCTGGCTGCCCCTTTGAGGCAGCCCACGTCCACCCCCTCGGGCAGGCGCTGTGCCTGCAGCCACGCATCCGCCTTGGCTGCCACCAGCTCCCACTCCTCAAAGAACCCAGCGCAGCGATGCTCCAGCCACGCCAAGGCCACTGCTGTGGCCCAGCTGGCACTCTCCAGATCCTCTGGCCCCGTGTCCTGACAGCTCACACCAGCCTCAGAGGGGGCAGCCGAGTGGGGCCCGGTGTCGGACTCAGAGCCGTGCCCACTGTCCGCCTGCGCCCACGCGGCTGCGCTGGGCACCTCGGAGCAAGTGCTGCGGGATGGGGGCGAGCTGGGCTGCGGGGCTGGGATGGGCTCCTCACCCTCCTCAGCCCCGGGTCGTGCCTCAGGCATGCTCCTGGCCCCTGGGGACACGGGGCTGAGGCTGGCACGGTGGGAGGCGTAGGGGGAGGCGCGGCGCAGGCGGTCCAGGGGGATCTGCACCACTTCAGAGAAGTTCTCGGTGAGCTGGAACGGCCCCCGGGCTTGCTGCAGCTGCACCTGCAAGGAGGGGGACAGACGAGTGGGGAGGCAGGCAGGGGTGCAGACCCACCACAACACCAAACACTGGGGGCTGCAGGAGTGTCCCTGGGGCACAGGGACAGTCAAATGCCCCCCAAAAAGCCAAGATCCCCAGAGACATTTAAAGATGCAGCAGGGCTGAGCAGGCACCTACTGGGAGCATCTTCCGCTGCTCGTGCTGCCGGGCGTGACCTGGGTGGCTCAGCTGGCACCCACCACCCTGGGTGGCTCAGCAGGGCAGGTCCCCCCGCTGGGATGGGGACAGGACAGGCAGCAGGTCCTTACCAGCGGGAGGTAGTCATGGCTCGAGTGGTTGCTGGAGCGCTCGCTCTCTGGGCTGAGGCACTGCGGGCGCAGCACCAGGCTGGGACCCCTGCGCCTGCTCAGGCTAAACCTGTGGGGTCACAGGCAAGATAACAGGATTGGGAGGAATTCCTGAAAGACAGCTGGACACTAAACTGCTGCAGGAAAGGAGCTGGAGTACCAAACCCCCCCACCTTATGCTGCAGGAGCTGGCAGGGGACAGGGGACCAGCAGCTTCCAAAAAGTGGCACTGTCCCCCTCTCCCCACAACACGCCATTTTTTGGTCCTTTGCATCCCCCCATCCCACAGTGTCACCTGGAGCCTGCGATGCTCTCTGTGGATTTCTGGGAGCCCATGGAGGTGGTGGAGGGGCTGGATGGAGGCCCTGCAAGGGGGAAGAGTTCAGCACAGTGGGAACATGATGCACCCAGAGGTGTGTCCCACTGCCCAGTACCTGGGAGGGCAGCTCAGCCCATGTGCCCAGGGTACTGAGGGCACAGTGGATGCTCCAGCTGTGGCAGGGCATTGAAGGTACCCCATCTCCCACCCTCATCCAGCCCTTGGCCCCCTCCAGCCTGGACACACCGTTTGAGTAATTCTGCTTCTCCCAGCCAAAGGTAGGGGAGGAGATGCTGCCCAGAGACCTGGCAATCTCGTCTCGCTCTGCAAAAGAGCAAAATCTTGTGCTCACAGCTGCTCTCAAGGGCTGCTATGCTGTCCTCCCACGCCCCCCTCCCCAGTACGGGGCAGATGCCTCTTTCCGGATACCCACAGCACCCTAGGCAGGACCAGCCCCACACAGGCAGCAGCTGAGGGTCTCCAGAGACCCCAGTGCAGATCCCTGGGGAGCATGAGCTGATATAAAGGTCTAAGTCAGTACCTGCAGTGCCAGGCGTCTCATCCTGCTCCTCTACATCCTGCTGCTGCCCCTGACCCGCTGAGGAGCTCCGGTGCTGCCAGTTCCCTGCCGCAGCAGCTCGTGTCCGGCTGGCTGAGCCAGCTGCAAGGGATGATGCCACCTCAACCCTCTGTCCCCTTGCTGCCCCCTCCCCCTCCCACCAGGCCCTTTGTCCGTACCTATGCCCCACACCTCGGGGGCTGCGGGCAGGGCCGCCTGCGTGGCACCGTCCACGGGCACCAGGCGGGTGTAGAGGGAAGGCACGTTGCAGGCTTTGCTGGTTTGCACGGCTTTCAGGCGGAACCGGCGGGCAAAACCTGCCCGGAGCAACGTGGTTAGAGCGGGGGGGATGCCGGAGCCGCACCGGGGAGACGCACCAGCACCCACCCTGCTCCAGCTTGGCTTCCCGCTGTGCCACGCTCTCATTGTCCCGGACCACGGAGCGCGCTGCCAGGCGATGCAGTGGCTTGTCCCAAGCTTTGGCCACCCGCCGCGGCGGGTCCTCCCTGCCCGGCCCCTCCCGGGGCTGCAGCAGTGACTCCAGCGAGGCTGTCACTTCCCAGGACACCGGCTTGCCGGCTCGCAGCGCGTGGATCACCACCTGGCAGCGCAGGGGCATGCTGGCATCACCCCGGCTGGGCTGCCCCGGCTCGGGCGCTGGCGAGGCACTGAAGAGGTAGGAGGGCTCCACCAGCATGTCCCAGTCCAGGTGGGTGGGCGAGAGGAGGTTATCTGGGCAACGGCAAAGGCTGGGCTCAGCAAGGCGGGGGCACCTGGCTCCACCCCACCGCCCCCGTCCCCAGAGCCAGCACACACTTGACTCCACTGCACTGGGCTGCGTTTGCCGTGGCTGGGGTCCCAGCTCATCCAGCCGCCCTTCCAGGGACTGGTTCCTCTTCTGTGACACCTTTTCCAGGGCCTGGCAGAGCCGATGGGCATCCAGCTCCCCGTGTGGCGTGGAAAAGCTGCGCCCAGCCAGGGCAGCACGTGCCAGCACCTTCTTCTGCCGTGCCAGCTCCTCCGTGCTCAGGGCCACCGTCACCTGCAGTGGGGACAAGGCTGTTGGCAAGCCTGGCACAGAGCTCAGATTGCCCTGAGCAGCGATGGGGCACCTGCACCTCTCCAGCTGCTGGCTGGAGCCTTGGCTGTCATCAGCCCCAGTGCCCTGCAGGCTGGCACCAGCTGCTTCCCAGGGATGCTGCCCTGGCACCATAGACATGGGAAGCACCCACACAGGAGTTTGCAAACATCCCTGGGGACTGACTCAGGCTGATGCTGGAGTTGCCAGGGATTTGTGTGTGTGTGTGCAGAAGTGAGGTTAACTAGGATACTCAGGCTGGATGATGTTACAATGGGATGCATTCCCCAGTGCAGAGTGATGTCCCTGCAATGAGATGCTTCCCCTAAAAGCCATGTCAGGGCAGTGGCACCCATGCCACCTCTAGCCCCAGCAGCAGGGAGTTGGGAGGATCATTTACTCTGCAGGGAAATCACTTACGCTTGACATTTCAGCAGCAAAGGGCACCAGCTGTGCTGCTGTGTGACAGGAGTGGGTTACCTAAGCCACTGGGAAGGAGCGTGTCCTGGTGCTGGGTGACAGCTGGCCTCACCAAGCCATGGGGCCATCGTCAGCGGGGCAGCTGCCTTTCCACATCCCAGCGACCCAGCTGGGTTTTAAACCCAGGTATGAAGCAGCAGGGATGTGGCCCATCGCTGATGAAGCGTCTGGCAGTGTTGGCTGGGGGAGCCAGGCTGAAGTCCAGCCAGGTAGCCTTTCCTCTCTGGCTCAACAGATTTGTTACGTGACTCCATCCCAGCTATTTTCAATTGGTCTCTGCAGCTTTAAGGTGTCACTGAGCTGGCTCAGGGGTCTGTTAGAGACTCAGCTGACTGCTGCCCAGGGACACTTAAGGGACCAGCTGCTTGTTCCCCAGCTGTCCCACTTCAGTAGGGCGAAACCACCTAGGAACATCCTCATGGCATCCATTGCTGATCCTTGCTTAAAATTCAGGCTACAGCCCTCTGTTTCCCAGCCCAGTGGGCAGAAGCCTGGGCACAACAGGGCAGTGAGGCTCCAGCTAAGCCATTAACAACTCCCACACCATGAGCCCCTGCACCCCAGTGGCCTCCTTACCTTGGTGCCAGCTGGGGCAGAGGGCAGCGGGGCAGATTTGGTGGAGGACTCGCAGAGGGACAGGCTCTTCTGGCCCTGCTGGGAGGTGACATCAGCACCAGGGGCCGAGGAGCCACCCTCGGGGGCCACATCCCGGGAACCAGTGGACTCGCTGCTGGTGGAGCTGCGGGAGAGCAGCCCCTGGCTGCGGTCAGTGCTGACAGAACAGTGTGTCAGGACATACTGCTCCTGGATGTAGGAGGGCTGGTAAATCCGCTTCCAGATGTCTCCCCCAGAAACAGGATCGACACCTGCCCGGTGAGCAGACACCCTGTTAGCCCATGGCTCCCATGACTGCTCCCTGCCCCAGCTCTGGACCATACTCACTCCGCTCTGACACCTCTGTACTTCCAGAAAAAAGCTCCAGGGAAGCATCCCCAGTTCCTAGGTTGCTCTGGGGTGGCTGCCGGCTCTCCCCAGGACTGGGCGCTTCCTGCTGGGAGAGAAAGGCTGAACCCCGGGAGCTCTGGCGAGCCCCTTCCCGGCCCTGGGGGAGAGAGGACACCACCATCAGCCCCCCAGCTGGGGGAGCAGCCAGTAGCACAGGGACCATGCCATCCTTCCCAGGCCAGTGCCAGTCGTACCAGTGGGCGCCTGTCCCCGAAGCGGGCGATGCTGTAGAGAACACAGTAGCTGATGAGGCGGTCACCGGGGTAGAGGGCCGGGAGCTCGGTGGGCGAGAGCAGAGCCTCCATGCTGTCGGGGACGTACCAGTCGATGGTGATGTCACTGATGGCTGGCTCGATCGCCTTCTTCAGGGACTTGATCAGCTGGGGTGGGGAGTGGAGACAGTGTCAGACACGGCGGTGTCCCCAGTGCCCCCCTGCCCCACCTGGGTCTTACCTTGGGCTGCAGCCTCTCGGCTGGACTTGGGAACTCGGCACGGCCCCGGCTCACCTTGGCCATGGCCTTCAGCAGCGGCCGGCACGCCCATGGGCCCATGCCAAAGCTGAAGCACCTGCAGGAGAGCCAGGGGATGGAAAGCCATGGCTGGGCTGGGGCCGGGGGCTGGCAAATCCAGTGGTGAGCCCTTTAGCAGGGATGGGCAGGGGTATCTGACAGCCAGAGTGCTGCCCTGGCTCTGTGCTGGGCCGGGACACCCCAGGAAGAGCCGAGGCCATGGGCTGAAGGGTGCGATGGGTGAAGGACACCCTTGGAGCAGGTGCAGGTAAGATTTGAGGCTGCACAAGGAGGAATCAGTGGGAACAGCGCGGGGGATTTAGGGACCACCGAGACCTGCCGCAGTGCCGGTGCCGTACCTGACGGTGCTGGCCTGCCTGCGCACCAGCCGGAGGATCCTGCTTGCATTGCCCACTGCCGCACCGGTGAAGAGGAACAGCTGGCGGGGGTAGCCATGGTGGAGGGGCTGTGCCAGCGCCCAGCCCAGGGCTGCCAGCAGGTTGGTGCCACCAGGGTCTGCCCGCAGTCCACCGAGGTGCTCGCAGGCACGCCGCAATGTTTCCTGTCAGCACAAAGAGCCGGCCCCCACCCCAAGTCAAGGAGCTGGGAGGACAAAGAGGGGTTGGCGGATCCCCAGGATTTGCCTGTGGTACTCACGTTGCTGCAGAGGCGACTGGATGGGAAGAGCGGCTTGATGTCAGTGCCGAAGCTGGCAAGGTTGAGCAGTGTTCCTGACGGGAGGCTCTTCAGGGCCACCAGCAAAGCCTCCTGAGGTGACAGCAGGGACCAGGGACAGCTGCTAAAGGCTGGCCACCCAGGGAGCACCCCTGGACCCATGGCCGTGCCTCACCTTGACCTTGTCAAGGTCAGTGCCACTGATGGAGTCGCTGCGGTCAATGAGGAAGAGGATCTCGCGGGTGACGCTCTGCAGGTCCCCGGGGACGCCCTCCACAACCGGGCAGAAGTTCAGCATCAGCACAGGGTTGGGGAAGATGTCTTTGTGGAAACGCTTCTGCACAAAAGCCACCTGCGAGCCAGGCAGGTCAGAGGCTTTCTCACACCCTCCAGACCACACCAACGTCTTCCTCATCCACAGCCCACTACCTCTCCCTTTCCTCCTCCTGGCTGGAGCAGCAGTAGCTCTGCACTCTCACCTGTCTCTCGCCACTGCTGTCCTTCCTGGCAATCCGCATGTAATCCCGGCGGCTCCGGATGTGCGCCTCGTACTCAGGGTATGTCATGGTGCCATCCTCGATCACCAGGTGGGGGCTGTGGGGCTCTGGGGGGCACAGGAGAGTTTCGAGTTACCCTGTGCTGCAAGGGGTTGGGGGATGCTCTGGATGTTCCTGGGGTGATGCCGCAAACCCTCCAAGGGCACCATCTCCCCTCACCACAAGGGTAGAGGATGATCTCCAGGTCCCGGTCGTAGCGGTGGGGCTCGGCTAGGGTGACACAGGTGGTGGTGGCAGAATTGGCCCAGGGGTCGGCGTCAGCTCTCAGGGCATGGGATGGGCTCTCCAGCCCTGCAAAGAAGGGAAGGCAGCAGGTAAGTCCCTCACAAACCCCTCCTCAGCCCCCCACCCACCAGGCCCCACAGCAGTGGCTTGTTCCAACAGAGCTAACGGGATTGCCTGGGCCAGCAGCAAGGAGCACATCCCCACCAAACAACCGTCTTCCCCTCCTCACCCACCCCCTCCCCAGTGCCTCACATCACCCCTGGGAAGGAGGCTGCTGACCTAGAGCTACCCAAAAGCACAGGCAGGATGACTTTGAGGGGTCCCAGCCCCAGGGATGGAATGGAAAAAGGGATTCTTCACCTGGAGGGAGTGCAAGAGGATACCCAGGAACAGGCCCTCACAGCCTCCTAGAAGGGAGGGACCAGGGAACATCACCCACATTTTAAGGAGGTTTTACACAACCAATTGATAACACCCAAGCCACCCTCCCTACCTGCCAGCAAGCAGGGGCCCTTCACCAGCAGCTCGAAGGCGAACTCGTAAGGAAAAGGGTTGTAGGGTCGTCCGCGAAAGACATCCACATTCTCCACAGGCACCACAGTGGGTGACTGGCTCCGGGCAACTGGCCCCCCAAAACAGCTTGTGGGGCTGCAAGGGGAGAGGGGGTGATGGCTCCTGCCCCCCCGGCCTGCTCGCCCAGCATTGGCATTGCCCCCCTGGGATGGCAGAGACTGAGGAAGCCATGAAAATCACCATAGGGCCAACCTGTCGTCACACAAGCTTGCCGGCTCGCTCTCGGGGTCGGCGGGGACGTGGGGTGTGAGGATGGGGGGCAGGAGGAGGCGTAGGGCCCCATCCAGCAGCGTGGGCAGCTCCTGCACTGTGTTCAGGGTGACAGCCAGGCTCTCCGATGGGCAGAGCGTGCCAGTGACAATGATGAAGGTGGAGCGCTCCACGTCCTCATCCAAGACAAGGTGGCCTAGGTGGGAGAGGGAGGAGGGATGGGGGAAGGTCAGTGAGGCATGTGGGGTTGTGGAGGGAGTCCTTAGTGGCCCTAATTGCTCCCAAAGGTGACAGCAGAGCACAGGTGTCACGAAGGCTGTGCGCATGATGGCAGAGCCCCAGAAAAGGTGGAGGGAGGGGAAAGGAGATGTTGAGATATCCAGTCCCAGAGACCTGCCAGGCACTGGGGTGGCCTGGCAGGGGCTCTCAGCCCCTCGTATTCCCCCACACTTCCCCCCTGCCCGTTCTCAGCCTCCTGGCCAGGAACACCCAACAGCTGCACCCATGCCAGGCACTTACCACCGGCACAGCAGCGCAGCCGGCCAGGGCTGGGGCTGCACTGGAGGCAGCAGTCCTGCACCCGGTGCCGGTTCTGGACCTGGAATGTCACCTGCCGGCTGCCCACTGCTGCCTCAAAGCCGGCCACCACCTCCGACTCCTCCAGCGGGTAGATGAAGATGCCTGCAGGCAGAAGAGAGCCCCGAGGCAGATGCCGGCATGGCTGCTGCTGTGGCACGAACGGCCCATGGGAGCCCCGCTGAGAGCCCGTCTGACTGAGACGCAGGCGAGTGAGATACAGGAGCGACCCAGAGCGAGGATGAAATCCTCCTATTCCTGGTGGTGGCAATCTGTTTGCTCAGTCTCACTCTCCTCCTGCCCACAGCGTGTGACAGTGGCCCCACCTCTGCTGGCCTCCATCTCTACTCCCCAGACTGAGCAAGGTTTGGGGGTCGGGATACATTTGGGCTGGAGAGAGGATGCTCTCCAGCACAGGGGTTTTAGGGGTCCCTGCTAGACCTGCTAGCCCTCCCTTACCTTCCACAGGCTCCTTGTGGGGGTTGGTGTATGTGAGGTGAGCAGTGATGCTCAGGGAGTATCCGTTGGCACAAGCCTTCACCGTGGAGCTCTTCAGGGGCAGAGCCTCCCAGGACAAGAGGGCGTAGAGGCCTGGCATGGTCCCTCAGTGGGCAGCTGTGAGCAGAGGCAAGGCAGGCACTGGGTGCCCAGGGACAGGGTCTGGTGGAAGGGGCTTTGCCCAGCCTGCGAGGGAGAGCAGGTCTCTAGCCCTCCCACATCCCAGGCTGCTCTTCAGCATGCACAGAACACATGGACCTGGGTCCAGCTCTCTCCTTTCACCCCAGCCCACCTGCAAACCAGGTCTGGAGCCACAGGAGCCCACAGAGAGGGCAACAAAACTCCTGTGGGCAGTGGTTACATGCAAGCCCCAAGCCATGGCAGACAAACAGGGACTCCTGAACAAAATGGATAATGGCCAACCACATGCAGCCGATCTCTCAGCCACCCCAGAGCCTCTCCAGGCCATCTCCTGCACTGGCTGGGAGAGGAGCGTCTGCTGCTCCCACCTCCATTTGTCCACAGAGGTTACCAGGGTAATTTGTTAAAAAACAAAGCCAACCAGAAGGGCGAGAAGCCCACAGTGTAACTAGGACAAAGCAGCCAGCAGTGTTTGCTGGGGGTTTAATAATTAACAACAAGGTCAGTGCTGCATGGAAGAACAGCACAGAGGGAATGCTCTGCAGGGTGGAGCCCGACAAGTGGATGATCATCACCTTCTTTGCCCAGAAATGGATGTGTCTAGGGTCCCACCTTTTGGCAGGAAGAGAGGTGGCTGGGGATGCCTTCCAGCCATGGCACCAACCCACTCCACACCTCTCTTCCCCTTGGGAAAAACACCCAGGAGCAGCATCACAAATAATTGTCAGGAGTCAAGGCATCTCTCCAACATCAGCCCACTCTGTGGCATCAAGTGTTTGTGTAAGATATTCCTGTCAGCCTTAGCCCTGGCTGTGTGGATCTGTGGACAGGGTGCATGGGGCCTGCTCCACACGTGGGTCTGCACCTCTGCTCTGCCCCAAGCACCTGTGACCCAGCAGCAGCAAGGCCCCCGCCCCACGCCGTGTGCTGGTGCTCCAGCACACAGTGTGCCCAGGGCAAGGACAAAGCCAGGTACAAGTGAGCCATCTGGTGCCCCCACTCCAGTGGCCTTCATCCTGGGAACAGCTGATAAGAGCTCTGGTAATGGGAGGCTTGGGGTGCCCTCGGCATGTGGTCACAGAGTGGCTCTCACAGAGCATCCTTGAAAGCGGAACAGGGCTACATCCTTGGAAGCAGCACCGGGACCAAACTCTAAGCTGGCACAAAACAGGGAGCTTTGGAGAAGTGCAGAAGTGCATTAGCAACATGGCTGCATCCCAGGAAAATCAGTCCATTACACCAGAGGAGAGCCATTTACATCTGGCATTGCAGGGTTAAGTTGGCAGATCCTGGCCACCCAACCACACCCCATCATCGCCAGCCCTCCACCCTCTGTGCAGGATGCTGCACGCACTGCTGCACCCCCCAAACTGCTCCCAGCACTCGAGGTGGCACAGGATCCCTGCACAGCCTGCTGTTCCTCCACACTTGCTGGGAACATCAACAGCTGGTTCCTGCCCTGACCACAGCACCCAGATGGGATCTGGGGACCAGGATGCCTCCAACCCAGCCACACTGAGCCATTAAAGATGTACTTCTCCCCAAAGCTGTTTAATTTGTTCCCAAGGCACCCAGTTTGATGCCCAGCAACGTGCCCACTGTTTGCCATGCCGCCTGCCGGCCGGGTCACTGCCATCTTGTTTACCAGGGACTTACTGGAGAAGCCGTCCCGGCCGCGTTTTATCACTTCTCCTTACATTTACCCTCACAGAGTAAACAGGCCCCATCTGGCCCTGCCACGCTTTGTGCTGGCTGCTCTAAGCCCTGTGGTAATGAATAAAACCAGACCTGCTGGTCCTCACCCCAGCCTCTCTATCCTTTTTCCCTGGGGCAGCAACTTGTCCCCAGATGCCAATGAGGCATCACCAACAGGTCCCCAGCCCTCTCCCCATCTCCAGCATTATTTCCAGTACCTTCACAGCCCTCTCTTCTTCCTCCCCTCCACCTACTGCCCGCAGGAGCTGGTTTAACCAGCAACACCCCCAGTATAAAAGGGCTACAGCAGGCTGGGGATAGCTCTCTGTGCTGGCAGCTAAAAACTGTCTGAAGGCAAGAAGGAGCTGACTCTTCCCTAGGTCAGAATAAATCAATGTTTCTCTTCTCGCCTGTGGGCAGGCTGAGTTTTCCAGCAAGGCTGGAAAGGGATGCAGGTGCCAGAGCCCAGCAGACCCTCCTTAGCTGCCTGGGGAGTTGCCAGAGTTTCACCTGCTGCAGCAAAAGCCACCCAAGCTGGGGTTCAGCACGGTCTGGGGGAAGGAGGAGGCCAAACCTGACACAGGCAAACCCAGGGGAAATTTCCATTGGTGACAGATACACAGGCAGGTTCAATAGAAAGGATGGAAGGAGAGGAACCCAAGCCTCTGCAAGAGTGCCTGGAGTGAAGAGCCATTGCTGCCCTCCCGTTCAACTGCGTTACCCCCTGCTTCCCCAGCCTCCCCTCCCTGCGAGACATCCCGTGGGGCACAAAGGCAGGAGAGCAGGATCCATCCCATCTCCTGGAGCATGGAGAAGGCCATGGAGCCAGGAGGTGATGGTGCTGTTGCCCTATACCCATGGGACACACCACTTTGCAGAACCCAAAGAGGAGTGAAGGGGAAAGGAATTGCTGGATGGGGCAAAGGACTGTCTCCAGCCCGTGGTGCCTCCTGCTTTGTCTGCTGGGGAGTGGGAACAGAGAGCAGAGTCCACTGCACACGCGCGTGCAAGCTGGCACTCACACCCTGACTCCGACACCGCATCCAGGACCACCATCTCCAGGACCTGAGCTGCTGCGCTCACCTCCCGAGAGCCGCTAAAACCCCTGGAAAAACCCATCCTTTTGTCAGAGAACGGGAGTCACTTGTCCTCAATGCACCCTAACACACAGGCACTCCCCAAAAGAAAAGTCTCAGCCCCATGGATTTCCCCTGACAAAGGCAAATCCTGGCAGGACAGCCCCACAGACGGGTCCCAGTGTCCCCCGCCTCGGGACATCTGTGGCATGGGCCAGGGACCCGTTGCTGATAGCCTGGAGCGTGTTCCCAGCCGTTACTGGAGCCAGCCCTGTCTGGTCCCCGCTGGATGGTGATTTCAGCACTTTTGTGGCCCTGCTGTCTCATCTCCACCTCTCACCCCTCCTATGACCCAGAGCTGCCCTGACAGCGGATGCGCAACCCTGGGACACCGAGGAATTGCGGGACACCCTCAGAGTCCCAGGCCACCATGGTCCCTGCCCTGCCTGCCCCTGGCCCTGGTCCTTACCTGGAGGAGGAGGATGAGGATGACACAGAGGCTGCAGGCTCCTTTCAGCACCCGCTGGGTCCCCGCTTTCTGCAGAGCCCTCTTCCCTGGGGATGGGTTTCCCCGTTCCTCTGTCTGGGTGCTGCGGTACCCGGGGGATGAGCGGTCCTTCCCCGCCTCTCCCTGCTGCAGGCTCCCTCTCTGGCACTGGCTCCCTCACCGCCCTCGCTCCATCCCTCACTCCCTGTGCCAGCAGCAGAGCTGCTCCAAGCCCAGCCTCATTAAAGAGACACACTCCCTATACCGGCACCCTGGGGGGGGTGGGGGGATGCTCTCACGGGGAACGCTGGGGGTCTCAGGGGACAGCCAACACCCTCAGAGAGTGACAGGCACCACTCAAGAGCAGAGTCCATGGCTGTGGCTGCTCTGAACCCACAGAATAGCAATGTCCAGGCAAAGTGGTGAGACCCCTGGTGATGCTGCAGCAAGAAAAACCATGGGGTTTGTCTAACTGGGACATATAACCACCCCCTGTGTGCCCCCCCAACAGATCATGAGGCAAAATAGCCCTCATCAACCAGCTGAACTCTCCAGTACAAATCATGTTGGCCACAAGTGTCACAATCAGCTTCATGAGAAAAGGTCTCAGCTGCCCTGAGACCATAACAAAATGACTGGGAGCAGGTAGATGCTCAATATCCACCCCAAACCCAGATGCCCTGGGGTACCACTGGGCTTTCCTCATCAGCCTCCATGTGCTGCAGTGAAATCACAGCCTTGAGGAGCAGGAAAGAGCGGGGATTCAGGGACAGCCCAGCTTTTGGGAGGCAAGTGTGACAACAAGCCCCCCTGGGGAAGGTGCAGACAGTCAGGAAATCCCAGCAAAGTCAGGACGTGTCTGCTGGCAGGGAGCTCTCACAGCCCGGGGCGCACTGGGACTCCCTCAGCCACTGACAGCCCCATGTTCCCAAGCAGGACCAGAGAAATCCATCAGATTTGGGCTTATCTCTGCCCTGCCTTTCCCAGGCAGCTCCCAATGCTATAGATAGGACTGTGCTGCTGCAGCTTTTTTTATAGAGCACACAGAGAGGAGTCCCCCCCACCCCCTGCACCGCAGAACCCACCGCCACAGCCACACCGAACCTGGAGCCAGTCCAGGCACAAACTGGGGCAGAAAAATCCAGCAGCACCACAAGGGGAGCAGTCCCCAGTCCTCAGCAGGTATTTTTAGATCTCACCTCTGAGCTGACCCATATGCCACTGCAGCTTCAGCTCCTTGGCACGGGTTTCACAGGTGACAGCAGGAGCAACGGAGGGAAATCTTGGTGGAAGATGCCCTTGGCTGCGCACGGTAGCGTGAGACACACTCCTCCTTCCTGACCCCTCACCCTGAGCTTTAGTCAACAATTATCTGGCCAAGAGGCACTTTGTGCATCCCTAGGGTCCTTGCTAGAGCACTCTGAGCCATTCCCTCCCCCATGTGAGATGCCCCATGGCATATCACTTCCCCTCCCGGTGCAGAGAGGAGAGCTGAAGTGTGCAGCTGCTCCCCTTCCCTCTCCTTTACAACCACAGGAGAAGGGTGCTAATCCATGTGTTATCCCCCCGTGACAGCCACCAGCTCTGGGAGCTGCTGGAGGCCCTGCACACACCACAACACATCCACATAGCCTGCGACGTGCATGGGACTCCTGCTCCCATCATCACAGCAAGCGCCACAGCCACACCAGCCCCAGAAAAAAAACCCACAAGCTTTGATTTTTCTCTGAGATATCATTTCTAGGCCAAGCTGAGGCGAAGAAAAGCATCCAAATGTGAGCACTGGTTCAGTGCCACCAGCCGTGGCGATGGAGCTTGGCCAGCCCACAGCGTCAGACGTCGGCCGCGGCGTGACAGCAGGTGAGTAACAACGGCACGTGCAGCACTGGGGACACAGCTGAGTCTCCCCAGCGTGCTGGCAGCTTCAGCAGGAGACACAGAAAGACTCCATCTCAATCTGCTCCCAGCAGCATCAGGCATCAGGTGTTTGTGTCCCTGCTCTGCCCTGTCACAGCTTCCCTTCAGCAGTTCACCACCGTCACCAAGAGGCCTGGAGAGCTTGGCATTGTTCTTCAGCAGAGTGCTGAGCTAAGACGTGTTAAAATCTGCCAACAGGGACCCAGCTCAACCCATGACTCCATTCAGCATCCTCACACCCCAGTAACACCTCACCAGCAGCTGCAGCACAACCCAAGGGGCCAATCAGGATCTGGGTATTTATCCCCAAATCACCTCTTTCTGGAGCTGAATTATCGCCCACTGATAGGGCTTGCTGGAGGAGGCACAGACCACAGAGATTTTTCAGATACTCTCAGGTCCCGAGTCGCTGACAAGCCCTGTGAATTTAGTGTGAATTATTTTGGGAAACAACCCAAAACCCGGGCTGGCAGGAGCTGTGCTCAGTGCAGCTGCAGCTCCTCAGACCCCGCTGAAGATTGCACAGGCTTGCCTGCAGGGAGAGGGGCAGGGGCATCCTGTTTAGCTGCTCCATAATAAGCAAGAACTAAACCAAATCCTGAGGATGGGTAGCCATGTGGGAGGAAGATGCCAGTGGTGTTTCTGGTCAAAATCAGGCACACTTCGGCTTAACCAGCGTAATATTGGTCTGCCCAGCTGTGGGGAGTTACAGAGGGCCTGGAGGGAGGAAATGAAAGGACACACCAGCAGAGATAGAGATGGCTGGTGGAGACATCTGGGATCCTTGGGGAGAGGGACTGGGAATGCTGCCAGCACTTTAGCCTGGCTAACTGAAATCTTCCCGGGATGCTGGCAGAGGTAGATGGAGGGGCTGGAAGCCCCTGTTGTGGGGCTGGCTCTGACTCAGACCCAGGCCACACACTGGTGGCTGCTGGATTTGCTTTCGGCAGGGGAAAATAACAGGGGCTCCCAGCCGTGGAGCGGGCCCGTGGGGGAATCTCGCAGCAGCCTCCCCGGAGAAACCGAAACTGCCTGGATTTGAGGAACCCGAAACTCCCGTGCCGGTGAGTGAACTTCCTGCAGGGGGGCCGAGCCCTCTGCGAGGCCCGGAGGTGGGGCTGTGCCATCCCTGCGCCGGGAGCTGCTCACACGGCAGCACAGCCGCACCGCGGGCGCTCCCGGGTGGGTATCGCCGCTCCAGCTTCTTGCCCTTCTCCCGAACGTCTGCTCGCGCTGGGACGTGGAGGCTCAGATCAGCTTGGGCCACCGGAGCTCGGCGGGGTCCCCTCAGGTCAGCCTGTCCCTTCACAGTGGAGCTCGAGAGGCTCAGCCCTCTGCCCACGGGCGGGGTACGCGGGGTTTGTCACCAGCCCGGTGTAAAATGTTCGGGGGTGTCGGGGGCGGCGTGATGCGGGGGAAGGCAGAGGGATGTCGGGCCGGAGAGGAGCGGGCATGCCCGGGCAGAACCCGCGGCGCGAATGGCCGAGCGGCTGCTTCCCTCTAGCGGGGACCGGGGGCTCGGCCGACGGCTGCGCCCAGCCCAGCCCAGCCCCGCACCTCCCTCCCTCCCTCCCGCACCCTCGGCCGCCGCCCCTGCGGCACGCGGTGAAGGCGGGACGCGCTTCCGGAGCGGCGGCGGCGGAGCGGTGAGAGCGGCGGCACCGGGCGGGGCAGCTCCGCACCGCGGTCCCGGAGCGCGCCTGGGATCCCCGGGGTGGTGCTGGGGGTTCCCGCCCGCATGCCCGCCCGGCACCCCCGCCTGGCCGAGCGGATGGGCCCGAGGGGAACGCGCCTGGTCCCCGGGCAAAAGTGGCTCCGGCGGGCACCGCTGCCGCGTCCCGGCGGAGGTGGCTCCGGGGGGCCGTTGTGCGGAGAAAGGGGGAGAGAACGAGCACCCCAGATGGGCCAGCTGCCATTTCACCGTGACACGTGAGCCGAGGGAAGGTGTGGCAGTAGCAGTTCTGGCAGGGACACGGTGTGCCCTGGAGCAGGCGCAGGGAGGGCCAAGACAAGGGAAATAAGTGTTAGAAAGATCTGCATTAAATTTCATTCCATGTCCACAGTGTAAGATCCTCTGACTTGTAGCAATGGGGAGACCCAGGAAGGAGTCTGCTGGCACATCATCCCCCCGACCAGCCACAACTGCCTCCAAAAGTGCTCCCGCTGCACCCCCGCCTTCCACTACAGCCACCCGGGCCAAGGCCACAGCTGCAGGGAGCCGATCCCGAAGCACTTCGGCTGCCAAGGCTACCACCCCCACGCAGGGGCTGGGGACAAAAGCAGACTCTGCTCAGCCGAGATCCACAGCATCCCGATCCACAGCATCCCGTGGAGCCCGAGGAGATGCTGGGGACAAGAGCAGAGCACCCAGCAGGAGTTCTACAAGCCAGAAGGCACCTGATGCCAAGGGAGCCGCCGGTCCTGCCAGAACTGACCTGTACCCACAGAAGAAGCAGCCTGGGGCTGACCCGAGCAAGGCCTGCGACCGGTTCCTGCCCCCTGTAAAGAGCAAGGACATCCCGAGGGTGGAGAAGGAGACCCGGGGCCAGCGGGAGAACCCCAAGTGGTACGAGTGGCGGGAGAACCGCATCACTGCCTCCGTGGCCCCCAAAATTGCCAACAGCAAGTTTGCCAACAACAAGACAGATGAAGTGCCCAAGTCCTACCTAAAAGAGGTGGTGGGCTCTGGCTCCAAGGTGCAGACCCCAGCCATGTCCTGGGGGATCTGCAATGAGAAGGTGGCTGTGGAGGCCTACAAGCAGAAGTTACAGAAGGGGGGCAAGCCAGTGCAAGTGGAGGACTGTGGCCTCTTCATTCACCCAGAGAAGAATTGGCTTGCTGCCAGCCCAGATGGGATCATCAAGGATCCAGCCACAGGGAAGGACCTGGGGCTGCTGGAGGTGAAGTGTCCCTACAAGCACAGGAACAGGACAGTGCGTGAGGCCTGCAAGGACAAGGACTTCTGCCTGGAGGTGGATGGGGATTCCTATGCCCTGAAGAAGAATCATCCCTACTTTACCCAGGTCCAGTGCCAACTGGGAACCACTGGCTTGCAGCGGGCCGACTTTGTGGTGCACACCAACAAGGAGACGGCTGTGGTCCCTGTGGAGTTTGACAGGGAGTTCTGGAGGAAGACGGTGCCCAAGCTGGAGAAGTTTTACACAGAGGCAGTGATTCCCCACCTGGAGCAGCAGGCAGGCAGCTCTGTCTACGCCAAGGAGGAATAGACCACTGCCTGCCAACCGCGACTGGATACTTGTTTGGCTGCATAACTCCGTCTTTGTTCCCTAGCATAGAAGTTAGACCCAGGTTAGTTGCTGTTCCTGAACCGTTCACAGCCTTGGAAATGAAAAGCTGTACCAGCAGGACCCAGCTTTCTAAGGGTCCCCAAAAAAGTGCCTTCTTGCTGCCTCAGCCAGGCCAGCTTTCAGACCCCAGAGCCTTCTTGTCCTGTCACCCTCACTGCATCCCCCACCTGTCCCAAGAGCATGCCAGATGGAAGCTGGCACACATCTGGATCTGCAAATGAAACCAATGACATCTCTGTGTTGGAATTAGAGGCTTATTTTGTGAAGAAAACTGGAACCTTTGGCACCTCAGTTGCTGTCCGGACGAATTTCTAACTGCACTCCAGAGTGGAGACAGAGACAAGGAAGGTTTGTCAGAACCCAAGAGCAAAACTCTTCTTTTGAGCCAGTGATGTGCCTTAAGCATCAGAGCAAAGGCACACGGACACCCGTCCTCCCTGAGCCATCAGACCTGTTGATTCTGTGGAATAACCCATGACATTCCCCGTCAGATGGCAGCAGGCTCTGGAACATGATTCCCACTGAAGAGGTCGTTCTCCAGGCCGTGCACCTCCTGAGGACCTACCCATGGAGCATCCCTGTAAACTGCAGCAGTGTGGGGAGGTGGTCATTGCCAAATTAAACACAGATGCACTGGTCTGCTCGTTTCCTGTTGTTTTTGCAGCTTGGGGTTTACCTGGGGGAGTATCAGGGCCGAGAGGTGTCCCTACACAAGGTCCCCTCCCAGCCACAGCAGAAGGGAAGCAGGGGAGCACTTGGGTCCCCAAGGGACATGAGAATCAAGGTCACTGACCTATGCCAAAGCCACTACTGTTATGGCAAAAGTATTTATTATATACATAAGACTCCAGTCACACTCCACAGGGCAAGGACCAGAATTCGCTATAATACAAATAAACTATAATACAAATAAACTATAATACAAATTAACTATAAAAACATAAAGCACTTTTGGGGCCCAGGCTTTCCACAGGAGGAGAGAGGCACAGGGACAAGCCTGGGGGCTGCTGTGTGACAGGGGGCTGTCCCACACCCTGCCCCCAGCTGTGGTCCCACAGTAACCAGATGTGCAAGTAGGAAAGAACCCAGTTAAGAATTAAAGTCACGGGGACTGGCAGGTGGGAGCTGAGCTGAGTGTCACCAGGACAGGAGCGGGGCCTGCATCCCCCAGGGAAAGTGCAGAAGGCACATGGGCAGGGCTCTTTGGAGGGGCTGTGAGGAGGAGGTGGGATCCAACAGTTAGTGCATGTGGGGCCCCAGGAGATCACAAACACTAACACACCACCCACAGGGATGAGCATCTGGACCACCCTCCTATCCCCTGCACACTTCTGGGATAACCGAGCTCTATGGCCAATATGATCCTCGGGGAGAACACGCAGGGCAGCTTTCAGGGGCCAGAGGTGTGAGGGGTCAGTCCGGCCCTGTGTCCCAGCCCCTCCCCTGCCAGTGCATTGATTGTCTAAGTCTTCAGGTTAAAAAGGGACCCCCGGCCTTCCTGCTCTGCAGGAGCATCAGTCAACGAGGCGCTTGCGGGGCACTGTCCGAGCTCGGTTCGAGCGGCGAATCTCCTGCTTGGCATCGCGGCACCGCTGGCAGATGAAAATGTCAGGCACGTTGGATTTGCGGATCTTGGCACAAGAGAGGTGGATCCAGGTAGCGCATTCGTTACATTCGATCATGGGCCTCCCTGCGAAGGGCTTCATGCAGAAGCAAGTGATGAGATCCCAGGCATCGTCATCTGCTCAGGGAGAGAGAGACACCGCTCAGACACCACCTTACCAGCTGCAGGTCTGGTTGTGGCCAGACCAGCCAGTTCTACTGGTGTTCAACGGGACAGACCCCCACTCACCTTCTGCTTTGGTGTTGGGAACTTCTGCGAATTCGACTGCTAAAGTTGCAAAAGGGGGAAAAGAAAAAAAATCAAAACCAGATGAGTAAGGCAGCCCTACACCCCACTTCAGACCTGTTTCAGGTCTGCACCACTTGCTCTGCAGAACAGAGCTACCAAAGGGCTGGTCAGCTTCCTGCCCTCTGCTCTTCAGTCCCCCAAGTCCCAAAAATATTCCTCTTGCTGGGAGAAGCCTGGGCCATGGACAGGCCCTCCCTGTGGCCAGCAAGGGTGGCTCCAGCTGAGGGAGGGACAATGTTTGGCATTGGCTGCAGCACAACAGGGCCCTCTGTAGTCCCCCAGACACTTACCACTGAGCTGGGAGGTCTCTCTGCTTGTATCTTCCCCTGTGCTTTGGTCCAAGGTGTTACAGGGACTAGGGATTTTCCTCTCTCCAGAGAAGGGGTCGTGCTCCTTAAGCTGAGGATCATCTGCTGGCTTCTCAGTTCCCTGTGCTCCATACACCAAGTCCTTCTCCTCCGTCATTGGCTCCTCCAAGAGGGAATTGGGCTGGGGGTCCCCAGGCGGGTTGAGGGAAGGCTCCAATAGCTCCTCTTTCACAGGAGACAGCTGTCCTGCCAGTGCAGCCAGCTGCTTCACCCCATCCTGCTCTGCCCCAAAGTCTTTCCAAGCACTCAGCGGCACCCTCTTCTTCACCTCCTGCTCCAAAATGCGTTTCTTTGCTGGTGGTTTCTTCCGTTTGATTTGCTGGGGCCGGACGTTGTAGAAGGCAGTGGAAAAGGCAGGGCTGCTCATTAGCAGGCCACTGCCCGCAGCCCCCCTGGCCACAGCATTCCTGCTCTTCCTATTGTCCATGGGGATGTGGCCATCAGAGGAGTGAGATGAGGTTGAACTATCGCTGTCCTGAGTGCTCCCCGTGCTGTTCTGGGGGCTCATGCTGCCTCCGTGGGTCCAGGGCACATACTAGTGGCAAGAGGTGAAGATGAAGGATTAGCAGGGGAGACCAGAACACAGGTATTTGGGGTAAGGAGAGAACGACTCTCCAGCAGTGTCTACCCAAACCTCAAGGCCAGACTGGATGGGCCCTGAGCAACCTGATCTAGTGGGTGGCACCCCTGCCCATGGTAGGGGAGTTGAAACTAGATGATCTCCAAGGTCCCTCCCAACCCAAACCAATCCATGATTCTCAAAGATTAGGGAGCTGAGTCTGACATGGCAGGGAGACCGGGAGAACCAGTGTCTTTGTAGAGGAACACTGTGCAAGTCCACTAACCTCTTCAGGGTACGGGATGTAGCCTGCATAGGCCAGTACGAAGGTGCAGAACTGATTGAAATCCTCCACGGTTCTCCGCCGTTTCTGAAGTGGCTGCAACAAGCACCACGAGTGGATTAAACTCCACTCCTGGGATATCCCAACCAAGCAGATATCACAACCGGCTCTGGCGGCAGCCCTGGACCACCCGGCAGTTTAACAAGCACAGAATATCAAGGTCACCCAAAACACCCATCCTTCCCGTAACTCATCATCTGCCCAGACAAATGCAGCCCTTCCCTTTAAACCCAGATCCCGGGCGGGGTGGTGGCGGGGCTGGGCGGGGGGGGTGAGGGAGGGCCGGACACACGCGACAACACCGTGACGACATGCCGGGACACCCAGAGCCGGGCAGCGGCTGGCGGAGCCTGAATCGGCGGCTCGGGGGCCCGGTGCCGGGATGTCCGCCTACGGGCGGTGACTCCGGGACGGGGGACGCTCCCGGAGCAGCGCCCGGCGCGCTCGGGGCTCGGTCCCGCGGGGGGAGCGGTGGGAGGGCCGGGCGCCGCCGGCAGCACCAGCGCCCCAGCGGGGCGGCCCCGCACCCCGCGGCCGATCGAGGGGAGCCGGGGCCGGGCCGCGGCGCTCCCCCCGCGGCGGCGGCCGGGGATGGCAGGGGGTGTCGGGGCGGCCCCCCCGCGCCGCCCGTCCCCGTGCCGCCCGTCCCCGCGCCGGGCACCTGATGGCTCCCAAGATGGCGCCGCGCTGCCGGTCCTGCCCCGGCCGACCGACCGACCGGCCGGGGGGGGACCCCGCCCCCCAAACCGACACCCCCGCGCCCGCGGCAACCGCGCCGGCACGGGACCCCCCGTTCCCCCCCGAACCGGCGCGGAGCACCCCCGCTCCCCTTCACACACACGCGCACCCCGGCACCCCCGCAGCCCCCAGCCCAACCGACCATCCCCGGGCCCCCTCATGGGGACCCCGAGTGCCGCCACCGCCGCCCCGGGGCAGCATCCCCCGCCCGTGCCCACAGCCGCCCCCCGAGGGCTCCTCTCCCACGCACGGCCCCCGCGGGCACACACGGAGCCGCCCCCCCCACGCACATAGAGACACTCACACACACAGAACCCCCCCAGCCCTCCACAGCAAGCTTCCCCCTCCGGCACCACCACCCCCCCGCACACAGCGCTCCCCCACGAGGCCCTCCGCCACACACGGCCCCCCCAGCACACACAGACACCCACGGAGGGACCCACAACCCCCCCGCACACACATGGCCACACAGCGGAGACCCCCCCGTACACACAGAGAGCCACACAGAGGCCACCCCCCTCCCTACACACACACACACACACACACAGAGTGAACCCCCCCGTACACACACACAGCCACAGAGAGAGGACCCGCCCGGACACACAGACACACAGGGGACCCCCTCCCCCTTCCACACACACGCCCAGGGGACCCCCCCAGCACACACACACGGAGAAGGGACTCCCCCCCGCACACACACAGGGGGACCCCCCCGCACGCACACAGCCACACGAGCCCACCCCCATCCGCGCACACACAGACGATCCCCCCCGCTCCCCCGCAGCCCAGCACGCAGCCAGCCCCCGCCACGATCCGCTCCCCACCGCTCCGCTCACCTCCTCGGGCGCCGGGGACGCGGGGCTGGGCACGGGGCTGCTCCCCGCCGAGCACGGCCCGCCGCGGGGGCAGGGCTCCGCCGGCTGCCCGCCGGCGCTCATGCCGGTGCCGGTGGCGGTGCCGGTAGCAGTCCCGGTGCCGGTAGCAGTCCCGGTGCGGTGCGGTGCCCGCCGCCGGTGGGAGCGAGGCTCGAGCGCCGCCCCGGCCGCAGGGGCGGGACCACCTGGTGGCGGGGAAGGCGGGGGCGGGGCCTCTCGCCGGCCGTCCCGGTGCGGGGGGGTGCCGGTGAGTGTCCGCCCCTCCCGGTACCGAGTACGGGAGCGCAGCCGGGCTGGACTCGCCCGGACCCTCCGCCGCCGCCAACGGCAACGCCGAGGCACCGCCCGCCGCCCGCGCGGGGTCGCGGCTCATGGAATGTTGGGGCTCGGGGGGAGCGCCGCGTTCGAACGGTCCCCGCCGCCGGGGCCGGAACCCACCCCACCGGGGTGCTCCGTCCGACATGGCCTGGGACAGCGCCGGGGCTGGGGCATCCACAGCTGCTCTGGCCAACCTGTGCCACTGTCTCTGCACACTCCCAGGGAAGAATTTCATCCTAATATCCAAAGTAAGTGTCCCCTCTTTCACTTTAAAGCCATCCCCCCTTCTCTCATCCCTATCTGCCTGTGTAAAAAGTCACTCCCTCTCTTTAAAATATGTCAACAACAAAAGCCATCCCAGAATTAATTTTCTCCTTACTAGATGAGGATGGGCACCCCACAAGCAGGTACCAGGTACGTAGACAAGGCAAAGATGTTTAATGCCTTCTTCGCTTCAACTTTCAACACCAGTGATGGGCTCTAGGGGTCCCTGAGCTGGAGGACCATGGCTGTGAAAATGATTAACTCCCAAACTTGTGCAGGATCTGCCGTTCCAGCTGAATCCTTTTATAGGGATGCTATACCGGGCCTTACAGAATTCATCCAAGAGTACTCAAAAGAGCTGGTGGATGTCATCATGAGACCTCTCTCAATGATTTTTGAACTGCCATGGGAATCTGGAGAGATCCCACTTGACTGGAAATTGGCAAACATTTTCCCTGAAAGGGCTAGAGGGATGATCCTGGGCACTATAGGCCTGTCAGTCACATTTCAGTGCCTGGTAAAATTATGGAGAAGATTATTCTGAGAGTTATGGAACAACACCTGAAGGACAGCACAGGCATCTGTCACAGCCAGCACAAGTTCATGAGGGGAAAGTTCTGCTTGAGAAACTTAAGTTCCTTTAAGGACAAGGTGACTCAAGTAGTTGATCTAGGGAAGCCTTGATACAGAGTTTGGAGTTCAGTAAAGCTTTCAATACTGCCTCTCCCAGGATTCTCCTGGACAGAATGTCCAGCACACAGATGGATAAATATATAATGCAGTGGGTGAGCATAGGCTCACTGGTCAGGTTATAGTGAATGGGTGGCATCAGACTGGTGACCAGTCATTAGTGGGGCTCTGCAGAGCTCAATTTTAAGGCCAATGCTCTTCAAATCTTCATTAACAACTTGGATGCCGGACTCAAAGATACACTGAGTTTGCCAACATACCTGAAGTAAGGCAGCTGTATCAGCAGACCCCCCTGACCAGGCAGCCTGTAGTAGATGCCAAACACAGGCTGTCTTTTGCTGGTCCTGTTCTTGATTTTTACCCACAGGCTCTCAGTCTGCTCATGGCTGTTACTCAGAGGAAGCTCTTCACTGTCTGTCCCTTCCTCAGGAGAGTACACCACCACTGCCCCTCCCTCCCATCCTCTCTTCTGAAATCTTGTAGCCCCCCACTGCAGTGTTCCAGATATGTGGCACATCTGTTTCTTTGACAGCAATTATGTTACAGTTTTAATTGCACCATGGTTTCCAACTCCTCTTGCTTGTTACCCATGCTGCATGGTTTGGTGTGCACTGGGGGCCTTTTTGCCGTTTGGGAAGAGCCCTGTCTAATAATTCCTTTGAGACGATTTATGGGTATTACTCTGTTGCTTCCTAAGATGTTGATGTTTCCTAGTTCCTCTTTGACACCCAGAAATACATCCCCATTCCCTGCTCAATACAATTTAAAGCTCTGTCCCCTTCCTCCTGCCCACCTTGGGCCCATTTCCCCCGCAAACCACAACCGGATCCAGTACCCTCCAGAGCTGACATCCAACGCAGCCTCACACCAGCTCCATGCTCTGAAAGGTGGCCAGTGGCCTCCTACTGCCCAGTGGGACACTGGCATGCTCCATCCAGGAGGTCCCAGCCTCACCTGCACCACAGAGCTCCCATTTAACTCAGAGAGAATAATCTGGAAAGCATCTCCCCCTCACCAGCCTTGTGCTTGAGGCAACAGCAGGACAATCCCCCCCCCTCCTTCCTCCAAAATCAAGCCCCACAGCCCCCCAAGGAAAGGAGAGCATCGCACCCACTGCATCCTGGCTTTATTTACACCACAACCTCTGTGTGGGTGGGCAGGGAGGGATGCCGGGCAGCCCACCCCAGGGCAGTCCACCCCCGAGCCGGCTCAAAGGCAAGGCAGGCAGCGAGTCAGTACCAGCAGCAGCACAAGGAAAGGAGCAGGGAGCACGCCCAGGAGAACCGGGCTCTGGCTCCCTTGGCACTAGAGACGTAAGCAAGCCCCAGCATCAGGGGGCTGGGGAAGAGGCAGGGGTCACTTTTAGCAGCAAATGCCTCGTTTCCCTCCAAGGCAGCAGGGAGGACAGTGGCATGTGATGGAGCCAGACTAGTGCTCAGGAAAACAAAGAAAGAAAAAGGCAGAAGGTGAAGCGAAGAAACACGGAGAACAGCTCTTCTGCCCTGCAGAGCACGGAGTTAAACCAAGGGTCAGGATGCTTTGCCTTCCCTCCTCTTGGCACAGCAGCAGCTCCAGGCACAGCCTTCCAGCATGCCCAGTGCCAGGCACAGCCCTGGCCAGTGACAGAGCCCCTGGCGTGCCCCTGGCCACGCACACCAGGCTCCTGCTCCCGTGCTGTCCTTCCACCCGGCCCCGGGAGGGGAGAGCAGGTCAGGTGGCAGTTTGATGGCATGGCTGACGGTCCATGTGGGCAGCAGCGTCCTCTGCGCTCTGCCAGGCACAGTTGGGATGGAAGCCGAGGTGGCTGAGCTTTGCCCTCCAGCCCCTGGCGCAGTCCGGCTCCCACCTCCCTTATAGGAAACCCTCCTTCCGGAACTGCTCCTTCAGGATGTCTCTGTACTGGTCAAAGCCACCCTCGATGCGTGTGACGGTGGCGTTCTCACACACCCACAGCTCCTGGCACACCAGGCGGATGAAGCGTTCATCATGGGACACCAGGATTATACCACCCTGTCAATATACAAGGGGGAAAATGGGGAACTTAGTGGAGCATAACCCAGGGCCCAGGACTGGTGGCATGGAGATCTTGTGCTTCTGTCTGTGCCCCACACTTCTGGTTTCCATCAGCTTCAGGGAAAACTTAACAGTATTTTACTGGCAGGGAGCTCATTCCAGCCTTTCCTCCCTTCAGGAGGACAGACAGATCACCTATGGAGGAGCCATGTGCAGTAGTAATGTATTTGATGTTCTCTCTCAGAAGGCAAATGCAAGGTTTGTTACTGGCTCTCCAGGCATCCAATAACTTCAAGGATGGAGAATCCACACAAAATCAGTAACAGTGAAGAGGTGTCTGGGTAGAGCCCTGAGCAGCCTCAGCTAAGCTTTTCTGTCAGAGGAAAACTGCCCCAACCTGAGCAACAACCAGTGAGATCCAGGTTGATCACAGTGGTATCTGGAGGCTGAGTCTTTGGTGATCAGGCATAAAACGTGCCTAAGGAAGATCTGAGTGGCCCCAAGGCAAGGCTGGGAGCTGGACACAGCATGTGAGAAGTCAGAGTGTAGGTGAGGATGGGACAAGGTGCTCTCTGGGGTGGTACTGCCTCTCACAGCCACTCCTAGCCAAAGCCACCATGTAAACAAACCACCAGGATGGATGGCTAAGGCAGAAATGTGACCAATTTCCCAAATTCTGTCCTAGACTTGAAGTCACTGCTGGTATTTCACCATCCAGCTCTGGCTGAGATACCAAGTAACTTGATCTGGAGGCTGTAGGAGGTGTTAGAAAAACAAGAGATGTTCCTTACCCGGAACTTATTCAGTGCCTTTGCCAGTGCCTCAATGGTCTCCATGTCCAGGTGATTTGTTGGCTCATCCAGGATGTAGAAGTTTGGACTGGAAGAGAAGACAGCTCTGAGGATGCAGTGAAACAGGCTCAGGCCGAGTCTGCACCCTGACTGCTGCTTTAGCTGCTTAGAGCCACAGCCACCGGCATGTGGCTGGCCCCAGGATTGGCACTGCCCAGTCCCAGGGACGCCACTTATCCCTGTGAGCCCAAAGCAGTGGGAGAAAAACACCTGTCTCCTTCCACACTGTCTTCTCAGGGTAACCTCCCTCTCCATAAAAACCCCCAAGGCAAAGGCTTCTGTGGGGCAGCAGAAAGTCCCTAGATGCCTGCCTTCCTCCCGGTGAAGCAAGCTCCAGGGATGAAATCATGCAAAAATTAACAGCATTTCGAAGAACATTACCAGGGCATAGTCATCTGGGCAAAGGCCACCCGACTCTTCTGACCTCCGGACAGGCTGGCCACAGGACGCACGGCCAGCTCTCCGGAGATGCCGTAGCTCCCCAGCTGATGCCGGTACTCCTCCTCCGTCTTCCCTGCAGGATCATGTCACAACACAGCTATGGCACACACCTGGTGTGACACAGGGTCACAGCTGGACAGCCTCTGCCAGACCAGCAAATGGGAGATCAGCAGCACTCCGGCAATTCCCTCCCATGCAGGGGGTTTGCATGGAAATCCTGACTGACAGGACACAGTCAGGACAGGGGCTGCAGGGCTGGTGACTGACACCAAGTGATACTACTCCCAAGTCCCCGTCACTGTATCAAGTAATGGAGAAAGGAACCAGAAAGGAACCAGAGGTTTTGGCAGCTAGGAAAGGGGGATCCAGTGCTCATCCTATGAGCAGGAAAGCAGCTTATCTGCCCCCAAAACGTGGCACCAGCCTGAGATCTGCAGACTACCAGCTACCCCTGCTTCTCATGGCTGATGACCTGAACTTGGCGGGATGAGGGGAGTTATCCCAGTGTTGGCAGTGACCCTTAAGCACTGATGGGACAGAGCCTTCTGCCCAGGAGCATGGACAAATGGGCTCCTCCATGCAAAGCAAAAGTGGCCTCTGGGATCAACAAAAACTCACCTGGGAACTTTCTTGCCAGTAACTCTACAGCACTGATATTCAGGTCTAGTTGATCCACATGGTGCTGGCTGAAATAACCGATCTTTAGGTTTCTGCAGAATGAGAAGAGCGATTGGGAGCTGGTACCAGACTCTACAACCACAGCCTTCATAGCTGCAGTGCCATAAGGGGGCACATGCAGCATGTGGGGGCATGTGGGTGTGCTGGACCCATCCCGGTCACTACGGCAGCCACTGCTCCAAGCACAGCCCAGGAGCCCTCCAGCTGCACAATTCCTCCCAGCCCTTCCAACCAGGTACCTGTGAGCATGTCTGATCCCTCTGACTGGTGCCAGCTCCCCCATTAAGATCTTTAGCATGGTTGACTTGCCAGCTCCATTTTCCCCAACCTAGAGAAGCAGCAGCAGCATCGGAGAATGTGAAATCCATGAAGGCACTTTGGAGTGGGGGGCAGTGATCAGGGAATTTCAGCTCTTGCAGATGATGAGGGGGAGCAGGACAGAGCACAAATGGTGTACCAGGAAGCTGCATTTCTATCATTAACAAGCAGCACTGGCAGCAGTGACAGATGTTCCCTCCCCAACCCTCAAGCCTAAGGATTACTCGGTCCCAGCCTCATCTGCAAGCACAGTGTCTGCTGTCCCATCCAACGTAGCAGGGCCCCCACTACATGCTGCTGTCATCTAACAGGAGTCATATATGGATCCAGTCTCTTCTCAGAGGTATCCAGTGAAAGGACAAAATCACAAGTTCTAAATGGTACTAGGAAAAATGTCCCAGTGTTCCTCAAAATGAGGATGATCAAATGCTGTGATGGGACCCAGAGGAATGGAAGAAATAGTCCTCCCTGGAAACATCCAAAATTGAACTGGACAAGGACCTGAGCAAGCTGACCTATAATCAAAAGCTATTCCTGCTTTGAGCAGGGTCCTCCCAAGGTCCCTCACAGCCTCCATTATTCTGCAATCCCACATACCACACAGATGCGGGACTCCAGGTCAGCAGAGACAGAGAGGGAATGAAAGATGTAGTGACTTGGCTCATAATAAAAGTCTACTTCATCCAGCTGCAGGACTGGGGGGGAGAACTTCTCAAAGCCATCAGGGAACCTGAGAAGGCAGAAAGAGGTGAGAGATGGCCATGAACTTCAGAGACTCCCAACCGCCCAGAACCACCTCTGCAACTCCCCAGGTGACAAGGAGGGCTCCCTGCCATGCAGGGCCTCAGGGAAGGACGGTCAGGAGAAAGTGACAAAGACCTGCAGCCCTAGCCCCAGGAGGGAACCCAGCCTGAATGAGGGGATCTGTCTGGTCTCCCTGTCAGAATAAAACTGGCCCACATGAAGGGGTGGTTGTCCCAGCTGGGAGAGCACCCTGGAGAAGTTCATGTCAGAAATGGAGCCAGGTGCCCTCCAAACAATTGCTGTGGGGAAAACAATTGCTATGGGGACATTTACCTGATGATCACCTCAGATTCCTTGTCCACAGGTTTCAGCACTGGCCTGAAAGAAGAGGAAACATATAACCAAGGTGCTCTGCACTGTGGGTCTGCTCCCACACCAGAAGCCCAGGTAGAGTCTTTAGCTCTGTGACACCTCATCCTAACCAAAGCCTCTGGACCAGAGACAGGCACCCAAAAACCCAAACCACAACTGTATCTGCCAGGTACCCTGGGAGCCTCCATTTCTTTCCATGAGCACTGCCCCATTCCCACCTCCAGAGAGAGGAGCAGGACAGGCACTCACAGCTTCTCCAACAGCTTGAGCTTGCTCTGGACTTGGGACGCCCGGTTGGCATTGTAGCGAAAGCGGTCAATGAAAACCTGGGAGAGAGAAAAGCATCAGAGAGCCCCAAGTCCCCTTCAGCACCGGCCACCCTGCTCCACTGCCAAACCTACAGCAATACAACCACTAAGGCAGAGAGAAAGGGACAAGGCTGGGAGAAGAATGCCCCAGCTCCACTGGCTTCTCGCAGTACCTGGATGTGCTCACGGTACTGCTGCTGGGCTTCATACTCTCGCTGCTGGTTCTTCAGCCGCTCCTCCTTGATCTTCATGAAGTTCTCAAAGTCCCCACGGTACATGTCCAGCCGCTGCGAGTGCAGGTGGATGATGTCCGTGGCCACCGCGTTCAGGAAGTTCCTGTCGTGGGACACCACGAGGATGGTTGACTGCCAGGTCTGGAGGAGACAGCAAGAGGGAGGCCTGAGCACCATGGAGCCAGAGCACAGGGGTTGGTCCCACCACCCAGGGAGGTGAGGACATCTCCCTCCCTCACCCTTTCTTTGTATCAAGGTCTTCTTCCACCCCCCTACCTGTAGGTAGCTCTCCAGCCACAAAATGGCCCTCACATCCAGCATGTTCGTTGGCTCTGAGGGAAGGGGAAAAGGCACTGAGGTCAGGAGGGATGGGGATGGCTGGATTTTATTTTTTCCCATAGGAAAGGCTAGTGATCTGCACTGGGGAGCAAAGAGCCTCCGTGGAGACCTTCTCTGCCCAGCTCAGGGGACTCATGTGTAGGGTGTAATGTGGTGTGTGCATGGGGGCTGAGGCTCAGGCAGGGATGCTCCTCACAGCAGCATCTCAACCAGATTCCCAACCCAACCTGGGCATGCTCTGCAGTGAAGGGACTTCCCCCAGCACAGACTGGCAGCCAGGGTGCATTCCAGGGACTAGCAAGGGAAAGGGAACAAAAACTTGGGGCAGGATGACATGCAGACCACCTGGTTGGAGCACAGGGCAAAGCTCTGCTGAGCACAGTGAGAGCTGCTGCCCAGGCAGATTTCCCCATGCCACTGCTGCCAACTGTGCTGCCAGGCCAGCCCATCACCCAGGGCTATTTTCAGCAGGCAGATAAAGGCCATGGCATGTTCCCAACCCCTGGAAGGGCACAGGCAGGCCCAGCAGTGTCAGAAGGGGACTCACAGTATCAACTTACCATCCAGCAGAAGGAGATCTGGCCTGGGGAAAACAAGACATGGGTATCAGAAGCAGAAGGAGCACAGGGTCAGTGCAGAGTGTCTCATCACTCACACAGAGCTGCAGTGCCTCCAACACCCCCCACCTCAAGAGCCTGGGCTGAGAGGGCCCTCAGGCAGCACCCCTGCACCTCGTAGCACAGACAAGGAGGCTTAACCCCAGAGCATGAAGGTCTGGACACCAACCTGGCAAACAGGGCTCTGGCTAAGGCCAGTCTCATTCTCCAGCCTCCAGAAAACTCTCTGAGAAGAGAAGATGCAGAGAGGGGTTACTGTTCAACACAGAACCACTGTGTTTGCCTGCCTGCAGGATCCCTGCTCCCCCACGGCTCTTTTGGCTCTATTGTCACCCAGAGGCAACTTGTCCCTGCAGAGATTTCAGGCACAGCACAAGATCTGCGGTCCAGCAGGAAGGTGGCAGGAGACCACAGGCACCCCCAGGGCAGGAGACCACACTGGATGGACAAGAATAAACCCCTGTTCTTCCTTACAGCCACAGCAGTGCCTGGGGGCTCAACTGGAACAAGTTCCCAGCCTCATCACTACCTCAGTGCCCAAAGTTTGGAAACTTACTTGGTAGTCTGTTGTTGCATCTTTGCATTAAAGCCCAGCCCAGCAAGAATGACGGACGCCCTGGGGAAAAGGGGAGAGAACTGGAATCCAGCTACAGCATCCAATGGCAGGGCACAGTCTGAGGTCTCAGACTCACAACCACCAAGGGGACTCTGCTACATATTTTAAAGCCATTCTGGTGCAGGAAAACTTCCCTGCACACCCAAGAGAAGCACTTGGCTAGGAAATGCAGCCCAGCAGGGCACAGCATCCACATGAAGTCCCAGGAGATTTGCAAAGAGTTTTCATCTCTTTGGCCAGGAAGAGTCACGCCACCATTACCATCCCAAAAACGCTCCCCAGGCACCAGGAACCTAGGGAGGTCAGACAGCAGCAGCAGCAACAATACAAGCCATTTAGGGCAAAAAAAGTCTCTCCAGCTTCAGTAGAAAGCTCAACTATTCCTAAACCAGCAGAGCTGTGACAGAGAAGAAACAAGAAGAAAAGCAGGGAAACCCCCATCCCCACATGCTGGATCCCAGGGCCACAGCATGACCCTTCCATACCCCAGACCACTGCTCAGCCCTGGCCATGCCAACCCACAGCAGTGCTCACAGGGCTGTCTCACCTTGCTGGGGCCTTGTCTGCCTCAATCTCCTCCAGCTTAGCATAGATCTCCGATAGTCTGGCACCTTCTGTCCCTTCTCCCCTAGGGCAGAAAAAGGAGGAGTGGGTGGGACTCACCAAGTCAGGGTTTGAGTGCTGGGGGAGGCTGATCTCCCCAGGTAGGACTAAGGTGGGCAAGATACAGCCTGCCCCTGCCCCTGTCTATGGAAGGGACAGACCTCAGGATGAGACCTTGTGGTCAAGAGGCCACAGAAGGGCTGCAAACCCAGGGGATCACCTCACCTGCCAGAACTGATCTTGGCTGTCAGATCCCTCTCCTCCCGCAGCAGGCTCTCACGAGTGGTGTCACACTCCAGCACACTCTGCAGCGCTGGTGTCTCATCCCCTGCCACCTCCTGCTCCACGTGCAGGATGCTGATGTGTGAGGGGATGCGCAGGCTCTGGCTGGCGATCATCTTCAGCAGCGTGGTCTTCCCCAGCCCGTTCCTGCCCACCAGCCCGTAGCGCCGTCCGAAAGCCAAGTTCAGGTCTGCTCCCGTCAGCAGGACACTGAACAAGGGAACAGGCAGGTCCTTGGTCAGACTGTCCCATGAAGAGGGGATAACTGACAGCCACCTGCCCCTGGTGTATTTCAGGCCGTGCTGTAGCCAAGCAAAAACCACAGGCTTCTTCTGCCCAAAGCCAATAGGGTCAGTGCCCACCTTGTTTCCTGATCTTTGCCACACCCTCAGTAATTTCTCAACTGCTCTCCAATCCAGTCTCAATCCCCCAGGGTCCAAAATCCCAGCCAGGGTCTGTCCTACGTCCCCACGGCACTCACCGCTCACCGAAGGACACATCGAAGTTCTCGATGCGTACATCGTACGACTTGTTCTTGCCTGATGACTCCATGCGAGTCTCCTTCTTGCTGGAAGCTTGGCTGGCAGATGCCTCCTCAAGGACTCTGTGGACAGGCAGAACACAGAGAGGGGGCTCAACAGGAAAGCTCTGGTATGGCCAGATCCCAGCCGTGCTCAGCAGAGCAGGATGGGAATGTTCAAAGTGCCCTGCATACTCACACAGGGCCGGATGACTTCAGGGAATCCCGCTCCAGCCTCTTGTCCTGCTTGGCTTTCAGCCTGGCTTCCGCCTTCTCCAGTTTCTTGGCATTCACCATCTGAGACACAGAACAGAGTTTGAAGAAGAGAGAACATCTTCAGCAAAACCCCCAAAAGCCCAGCTCTGGGAGAAAAAAGATCAATCAACCTCTCAGGCCTGGAAGAAAGAGAGGGAGGAAGGACAGGGAAAGTGGGACAGATTCAAGCATATTTTGAGGAGGCTAATCAGGCCAGGAAGCTACCTCAGGAATGAAGTCCTAAATCAACAGCTCACACACAAGTTTTACCTCAGCAAGGCAGAGGTTTTGGCTGACCCTATTGTACAGTCAGTTTCTGTAGTTCCAGGGACCTGGATCAGCCAAGTCACTTCAACAGCAGCAACCTGCCACCCCAGCGCCTCTTCTGGAATACCCTGGACCCACGCTTGAAGTGCACCATGAGGTGTTTCCCTTCCCAACACGTTAAATATTAGCCAGTTTGGAACAAACTCTTCTTGAGCAGTGGATCAGAGACAAAAAGCATTTAATTAACCCTGAAGGCAAGAAGGCGCCAAGTGTTTTAACCTGGTTTCTGGTCTTTGGCCAGGCTTTCAGCCCACTCCAGCTTATTTCTGCACAGAGTCGAATATTTGTGGCTGACCAAGAACACTCCTAGGTATTTCTAGGCAACTCTGCAGGCAATGGAACACGTTAGAGACCTGCATGCCAGACTGAGGAGTATCTTGTTACTAGAGCTGTGACTCTGCACCTACAGACAGAATCACTCTGTAAACTATACCCAGCTTTCTGAATCTCCTAGGAGGACATGTCCTCCAAAGCTTGACAGGCCTCCCAAGGCCTTCCTTGAATCGTCTCCAATTTTTCTGAAGATCCTTTTTTGAGTTGCAGACACGAGAGCTGGAAAGTGAATCCAGCTGCAACAACTCTGGTGCCAAAACCAGCCAGAGCTGCCAGTTTTTGCTTAAGACTCGTGTTCAGACGTGTGGGAACCGCGTTAGGTCTCAGCCTCCAAGTGAAGGGCTCTCACCCTCAACACATTAACCCATGGAAAGGGAGCTCTGTGAGGGACCAGCCTGGCAATAACACTGCCCACACTGTACAGCCCCTGCCATCCTTGCTTTGTGGATGTACACCTGCACCTCACCCATGCTCAGACTTTGGCACATCCAACACAGACAGCAAGCCAAGGCTGTTCCTGAGCAGCTACACATTCCATCAATACAGACATCCTGATTTCCTCAGGTCATGGAGTGGAACTACTTCTGAACTTCTCAGCTCTTGATCTTATTTCCCAAATCACAACAATCTACAGCTGGCTCTAGAGCTTAAAGTGTCCCTGCAGTGGCTCTCTGCTAACTTCCCACCTGTAACACCTCCCTCTCCTGCCATTACCCAGGGCTTTACCCCTTGCTGAATATTTAAGATGTCATTCAGGGACATCCTATTTTCTCAATCAAAGGCCTGGCTGTAGGAGCCAAAGGCCCTTGCAAAAGTCAGAGTTCACTAAGAAATTACAGCAAAATAGATCTCGTCAGATTAATAGGCTGCTAACTCATCTGGAGCCTCTTCACCAGACCAAGGCCAAGAGTTTCCCAAATTACAGACAGCTCGACAAGGAGGAGCAGTACCCCCTGCAGCTATACTCCTAACCAGGATGCTGCCTGCCTTGGCTGCTCTCCGAGGGCAACCTGGACTGGAGCAGGGCAGGGCACCTGCAGCCCCACGTGTCAGCTGCTCCCACAAGGAAGGGCACAGCCCTCACTCACCGAGGTCTGGCCTCTCTTCAGCAGCAGCCCCGGCAGCAGATCCGCGCTGGCGTCGCCTGCAAGGAGATGGTGGGGTTGGGGTTGGGGAGCACGTAGCAGGGAGGCTCTGCACAGCCCTGCCTTAGGACCACCCATGCCCAGACGTAACTGATCCCTCTCCTGACAGGATATGGGGACCAAAGGGCATCTCTCCACCTCCACCTAAGCTTACCCGGTGGGCACTGCTGCCCGCAGCTCAGCAGCAGAATGAGAATCAGATGTGTGCCTGTGAGGAAGAGCCTGAGGCTCCCCTCCCCAAGGTCAGGTGAGCACACCCAGCGCCCCGAGCCCTTCCGAGCTCCAGCACCCCGATGGCAGGACGTGAGCCGAGGGCATCACTCACCGTATCCATCACTGATCTGGGAAAGCTGGATGGGGGCATCCAGCAACACCTGGCTGCAGCGCTGGGCTTGGCCCTCGTCCCTGCGGAGAGGAGGAGGAGGAGGAGGAGGGTGAGGTGCGTGAGTGGGGTGAGGAGGCGCGAGGGGACGCCGGGTACCCTTACAGCTGCAGGGTGTTGAAGAGGCGCTGGCAGATCTCCCTGATGGCGCCGTCGTCCTTGGTGTCCTGCGACACCTCCCGCAGCAGTTCGCCCACCGCCTCCTCCAGCTCGTCCACCGACTCGAAGTCCGCCCCGCTGCCGTGCAGGATCCCTGCGGGCACACGGCGCCGGCGCTGCACACCTCGCCGCTGTCGCGACAGGTGGCACCCTCCCGGTCCCCCCACCCCGCCCCTGCCCGGCCGCCTGTCGCCACAGCGGGGAGGTGTCGCGACATGCGGCGCCGCGGGAGGCCGAGCCACGGCGGGCAGGCGGGAGCCGCTCACCCGTCACGTAAGCGAAGAGCTCGCCGTCCAAGTCGGGGAACTCGGAGCGGAGGATGTCGGCGCAGGACGCCATGGCGGGGCGGGCCCGCCCCGCGGAGCCGCCGCCGCTCGAAGCCGGAAGGGACGGCGGGCGCTGCCGGGAAGGAGGCGGGCGGCCGCCATGGCGCGGGGACCGCCGGGAGATGTAGTCCGGGCACGACTGCGCATGCGCATTACGGCGCCGGGAGGGGGACTCCCGGCGCCACGTGCCGGCACAGCGATACCGGGAGCGGTCGGGACGGGCCCAGAACCCGCTCAGCCCCTGCTTGTCCTGTCGCCCAGGGAAAGGGGTTTTGGGAGGACTTGGAATTTTTTTTCTTCCCTCTTTTAAAAACAGAGTTTCTGCTTTTAAGCCACAATCGAGACACTGCAGGTTGGGGTTTGGGTTTGAATTTTTTCATCCACCGATGGGGAATGAGCACTTGGACATCGTCACCTGCTCACAGACTGAAGGCAGAGCGGCTGAGCCAAGGGCCAGGTCCAGCTGCTCAGCAGTTACTGACTCCCTCAGCTACCCCACACAGCACCCACCCTGGCCCCCGCCGCCAAAAGCCAAGGTAAAAGGAGAAATCAGCCTCTGAGTTTTTTTCAGGTGAGCACAAGGAAATATGATCAAGATTCTCTTAAGCCTGGCTGCAGCACAGGAGCCTGACTTACAGGGGGCTGGGACACACTCCACTGAGTTCAGTTCTTCCCAGCTACAGCCCCAAGGAAACCCAGAGCATCGTTTCTCCAGGGAGCTGCAGCACTGGCACAGCTGGAAACAAAAGCATCACTTGTCCTTTTCACCCAGTAGCCCCCAAGCAGCCCAGGGCTGGGGAAGCAGCACAAGCAAGCCCCAAGACATTGTGGCACAGGCCCAGGGCACAGCCCAGGCTCTCGCAGCACCAGTCCCAAACAGCAGCGCAGGCAGCCTTCTCCATTCTACATACTTTATTAGATTCAGAGCTGGACAAATCACAAAGTGTACAAAATGGAGACCACACTACCAGAAGCAGGATTGTGGGTTGCAGCAACATTGCTATGGCCCAGAAGCATTTGGTAGAAGTGTGGAGAGGGCAGCTGGGTCAGGGAGCTCTTAACTGCCAACTGCATTTGAGTTCCCCAAGGACAAGACCCTGTTCAAATCCTGACAGAGCTCAGCTGACCCACACTCCCTGGACAGTAGGGCCACATCTCCAATTTGTTTGGAAAGCACAGACTGGCTCAAGCCAGCAGTGGGTAAGGGTAAATGCTTCAAGGACCTGAAATGCTGTGCCACCCACATACACACCAGCAAGAGCCTAAACCCTCATCATCCTTTTTGGTCACAAACCTTCCCACGGCAGGACTCTATACGGACAATTTTGCAAGAAATAAGGTGGTGGTGAGATCTGGTGAGCCCACCATCTTCCTGCGGTAGGGGCCCAACAAACTCACCACCCCAGACATCTCAGACTGGCCAGCAACATCTACCACAACAGCAATAGCTAGTACAAGAAGCCAGGGTAACTTCAACTCAGATTTGTCCAGTCTATGTTTAGGTCTATTCTACGAGTACATATGCACAAGAACTTCAAAAATACTAGGATATGATGCAAGTAGTGAGACACCAACAGAAGAGGAGTTTAATGGTGGACATTCCCTAGAAAGATCACGAGAGGATGGGAGTTAGACTAGCCCTTGCCCACCCTGGGACGGGGAGCAGGAGGCTGACTGCACCCCTGCACACGACTGGGTTCTGAACTTCATCTGCAGCGTGGGTGGTAACTGAACACAGGCAGGCGAGTCCACTCCCGGGGTGAGCCACAGGGTCTTTCAATCTGCGTCGAGGGGCCAGGCAGACATCTCTGAATGTAGCTGAAGACCGAGGAGAGGCAGAGCATGGCTTGGAGAAGAGGGAGCCTGCCAGCCTGCTGGGGCTAGCATCTGGTCTCATAGATCCCACTCCTGCCGATGTACCTCACCCATTTTATCACATCGTGGTCACTGTAGTTCAGCTTTGGCTCAAAGACTTTCAGGTAGCGCACCTTCAGCCCAGAGGGTGCAAATGGGACCTATTGAGAGAGGGAAAGGCAACAGAGAGCATTGGAATGGGGGTAAGATGCTCTCTGTACACAAATGCCAGAGGACCCCTGAGCAATGCATCTAGAAATGGACATCGAGAGCCACTGTTCCCTTCCCTACTCCCTGCATGCATGGTGCCAGACTCCTGTGGCTATAAGGACAATTTTCTTCCATGACCTTTACCATCTGGCTGACCTCACCTGTCAGCTTGTCACAGGGGATGCTCAAACCTGCATAACTTCCAAGAGGGACTGACAAAGCTTCTCCAAGGTTGGGTGCATCCTGAAAGGCACACAGGTACTCACCTCAAAGTTCATGGAGATGGGAGGTCGAGCCCACTTTTTCTTGTCATTGGTGGGCAGCAGCTCAATCTCCGCACTGATCTGGGATTCCTTCATTCCAGCCATACGTTTTATCCTATTGGAGAAAGCTCAGAAGTGAGAAGGTGCCAGAGTTTATGCTCCCCATCACTACGTAATCTCAGGGCAGACAGGAGCACTAAACAGACCCTGCCCCTGCAGGCCAGCCCCAACACGCTCACTTACTTCCAGACAATGGCATTCTCACTGGCCTTGTACTTCGCCTTCCCTTTCATGCAGATGACTTGCACTCCACTGGTATTGAGGGGTGTTGGGATCCGGACCTGGAAGGCACAGTCTGGTAAGCAGGGACAAGGAGATGGCAGCCTGGGCACTCTGGGCAGTCTCAGATGGTCTGTCCTGTACCCCTTGGACCTTCTCTCTCCCAGCTCAGGGCACAGAGAACATCAGCTATCACAAGGCATCCTAGGCTAGCATCCAGTTTCTTGCTTTGAAGTACACGTTCACAGTTCCATAATATACAAAGGTCAGTAAGGAACAGGGCAGAGATCGCCACGCTGCAGGAATCCTGGCTAATGTTGGGAAGATGAGCTCAGGAAGGATGCCAGGCATTGCAGCAGGCTCTGGACAGCCCAGCCTTGCACCAGTAAGCCTTCTCAGATGGGGACTAAGTTGCAAAGCCACCCCTAGCCTGTCTTACACAGCTCACAGCCTGCTGCCTGTCTGACATACCATCAGATCATGCAGACAGAAGAACATGAAATTTTCACAGTGGCTGAGGAATTAAGTGAACAATTGCTGCAGGGATGGAATGAGGCCCCTGCCAAGGCAGCTGTGCAAATGAAAACAGCTTCCACCTCCCTACTCTACAGCACCTCCTTCCCACAAAACAGCAGCACCATACATCTAAGAGATAACTCAGTTCACTTTTTTAGCCCTGTTCAAGCTTGAAGACTCATCTGTGAGGACTCCACTGCAGTGGACATAAACTAGAGGCATGACTTCCAGGCAAAAGATACCACAGTTTTGTGGCTTTTTTTTTTTCTCTTACCTCTATCTTCTGGGCCAGCAAGGAAGGTTTGAAATTTGATTTGATCACCACCTTCACTTCCAGCTTGGTCCGGCCCACCTCCCGCACCAGTGGTATCACACGGAAGGGAAGGATAATGTCCTTCGTAGTTCGGTATCTGCAGGGATGGAAGCTACAGTGAACTCTGAGGAGGAGTTAACTCCCTTAGGCCTCAAACTGTATCATGCTCCTAAAGAGATAGCCTCTGAATATGCCAAACAGCTTAGAAACATCATCCAGAAAGGAAAACATGCCAGAAGGAAACAGCAGTTAAGATCTGTGCTGCTGTAGGGCAGCAATGGTTTCTTGTGTCTCAAGTTTTATATCTGGCTCCTGCCAACAGCCTTGTTCAAGGACACCAGTGTTAAAGACTAAAAACAACAGATACAACAACCTCAAAAGTAAGAAAACCTAATCCAACATTATGATTGTGGTAAAGAAAACTAAACACAGCTGGGCTTCCACATTTGTAACAGATGGATTTGTGGGACACCCTACAGATTCTGCTCTGAAAAGGGGGTGGTAAGTGTGTATTTCTTAAGTGCTCAAGGGCTGCAAGTCTGCCTGGGAGCAGCAACACTACTGTAGCAGCAAGCAGATGCCAACACCAGCCTGTTCACCCTCCACCCACAGTACCTCATAAGCTCAAATTCTCCATCTGGTGGAATGAAGCTGATGCTCCTCTCGGAATCAAACTTGCTGAGCCTCACACACTGGTGAAAAGTGCAGTCATCAATGGCAATTGACTGTTTGCCGCTAAAAACACAAAACACAGTTAGAGAAGCACAAGCTGCAGCTCTGGTATCTTGGTGCAGTCAAAATCTGTCCAGGCAGAAACTACTCTACAGAGCATGTTGCCATCGCAGGTGTCCAGGAAATGGGGAGGCAGGGAGAGATTTAGGGGACAGCAGCCTCTTGGCTCAGACTTTCCTTGTTTCACCACCAGAAAAATCGTATTTCAGAAAGCTTGTTTGAAAGAATTTTCTCTGTCCTCTCCCCAAAGAGGAGAGAGCTTAGAAGAGAACCCTTCTGTCATAGCCAGCAACACAATGCTTGGGTCTGCCTGCCAACAGCACTCAGTACTGCAAAGGCAACTCTGCCAGCCCAAGTCTTCCCACAGCACAGTTCAAAGGAGAGAAAACACTTTCCTGTCCACAAAGCTATCCCACTGCCACACAGCCAGGAAATGCCAGGTTCAGAGTCTTCCTGTTCAGAAATCTCTTCACAGCTGTTCATTTCCACACTGCCAGCAGGTGGTTTGATTCTGAACCAAATTGCCAAAACCATGATATCGTGCCATACAAGTCTGTACATCTCTCCTAAAAATCTGATGAGCTACCACCTGTCCATGTATGTGCACCAGCCTAACCTGCCAGCACTGAACTTGTGCCAGGTACTAATTCCTGAAAATACAGGTCCTAGGCCAGCCAAAACCCCTCAGCTACTGAGAAGGACCAGAAGGCAGGAGCAGCAGAAGAGGCAGCAGTGTAGAGAAGGTGCAGCAGTGTATCACTATGGTATCTAGGCTGCCTCAACTGCTGGAAGTAACAGGACAACCATGCCAATACGCCAAGATAGTGTGAGAACTACAGCAGGTTTAGCTGTCCTAGGAAGCACCACTACCTACACAAAGGGGAAGCAGACTGACCCCAGGCTGACTGGCTGTCTAGTTACACAACCACCAGCGGTCTGGTTTGTGCTTCAAAAGGGAGTTAGTCTTTCCTAATCTGTTGCCTAGATAACAACCAATGTTAGTCAACTGATTTCTATTTCTTTGCAAAACAGCTGAGAAAGCCCTCTGCCTAGGATTGCTCCAGGTCTCAGGCAGCATTACTCAGGGTTGGCCTTGCCACAAGCTAGATCCCAAAAAGCAACTAATAGAAGCTGTACCTTTGGTCACCTCATAACTAAATGCTTCTGGAGAGAAATGTCTCCAAGCTGAAGATGCCCACTGGATAATCACGGAACTACCTACCAAGAATCCCTGTTCATCTTACTTCTGTAACTCAAAAAAATAGCATATTTACTAGCAAAGGCAGTTGGCACAGGAGCTTTGGGGCAATGTACCAACTCTTCAAGGCCTGTGTCGCTGATATTTTCACTAGAGTAAATCCTCACTGGGCCCATCAGCCATCTCAGGCCCATCCATTTTACTACCTCAGTTCAGGTACAGGAAAGATGGCTTAAAGGTGACAGTGAAGCGATAGCTCTTGGCTTGGTTCTGAGAGACAAGGCAAATAGTAGCTCAGCTCCATTTACAGGAACCATCATGGAAAGTGTCTGAGATCCAAGTTACATGCACAAGTCACACAAAGCAAGAGACAGAGGGAGAGCAGAGTGCACACAAAGCTGAAGCAGATTATCTACCTTCCCAATTCACTGGGGGTCAGCAAAAAAAAAAAAAGACAACCAAGAGAAATACAGATGAGTTGCAAATGGTTAGTGAGAGGAAAGTGGCAGTCTCGTTGCTTTTGTCTCTTCACCCCAAGCAGGAAAGCTGGAGAAGGCGTTAAGAGCTGTTTTCAGCTTCAATGTGGGTACTGACTGAGGTGCAGCTGGGAGGGAGGGTAGCTGGGCTCTCAGAAAGGATGTGCATCCTACTCACAAAACCACTGATCACCTGTAATCAGCACGAGGGGCTTCCCCAGTCTTTGTTCTACTTTGTGGGAACAGTCCAGGTAAAGCAGGCAGAGGGATTCTTTCACTATTTCTTGGGAGTACTGCTACTGCTTTTATGATTAAGAGTCTCTGCACTGAGCAAAACTGCTAGAGATACAATTCTAGGAAAATCAATCTTGGGGAAGTGTTTCCAGGTGCAGGAACTCTACACTTAAAACTATGTCTGAATCTTAATACTTAAAGAACTGTAGAGAAGCCCTCTGTATTGAGGCCTTCAGGATGGTAGCTTGCATGACAACTGATCTACCCAAAGTTAGCAGTACCATCTGAAGGGAAGGAAAAAACCCAGCTTTCAGTCTGTCAGATCAGAAAAGCTATTAAGGGCTGCCCTTTCATAAGAGTCCCTGGTAGCAAGTGGTCACCAGGTCCAAACTTCTTACCTTTTCCCCGTTTCATCCGCAGTCCCTTTGCCCTGTTTTTCAATGACAATCTTGTCATTCATGCCGAACTTGCACTCTGGCATTCCACTCAGGTAACTCTTCATCACCACTCTGCCAGAGACATGGGCACTCAAAACCTGACCTGGTTAGAGAAGATCACAGTTCAGAACGCTTACAAGAGTCACCACTCACAAGCCCTGAGCAGGAGAAGGATGCCAGCTCAACACCACCTACTTACCTTGTGGGGACATTAAGAGATTCACACTCTCCAGCACATCAAGAAAGAGTTCATTGCGACGGTATTTGATTCCTTCACGTCTCCATCCAATCTGTCCAGTCACCTGGCTGGTGATTTGGGACTGCTCTTCCTTGGTCTGAAGAGAAGAAATGGCATCTTAGACATAAATAAATTCCTCTAAATAAATTCACAGACTAAGAAACCTTGCTCTGAATCTAAGAGCAAGCACTTGCCATTTACTACACATAAAAGTTTTTGTCACTTAGATACAGGAGCTGTGACACCTCACGTGATTTGGTTATTCCCTCCTCAGAACATCAAATTCTATGCCTAACCAAGAATTCGTCATAGCAACAGCAGGGAATGTTGTTCTGTTTTGCTAGCAAGTCCATTAGGCTACTCTTAGTGCAGGGAGGCATGGGCTCCACCAATGGCACTCAAATCATATCTCTGACTGTCACATCAATCCATATTAAGCAGAGAAGCTTAACATGGATTGATGTAGCAGTTCACACCCTTATCCAACATGAAACCCCAGGGCCTGTTTCTTGATAACTGCAGTCATAAAAGTTACATACCAACACAAACCCAAAATGCGTCTAACAGCACCCAGGCTCTAAACCTCTGAAAAGTACCAAGGGCTGTGCTGAGAGGCACAGAGAGATTTCCTACCTGATGCTAGAGGCGGGGTCCAGTCACACGCAGAAAGTCAAGAAGTAGGCGTATAGTAGCAAGTGCAGTGTAGACATGGTTATAACAGGCAAGCAGGTCAATAGCAAGAGAAGGGAGGAAGGGAGAAAGAGGCAGATTAGGCTTAAGGCTACCTGAGGACAGGAAAAAAGCAGGTCAGCTCTTTGTTAATTAGGTAGCTAATTAGCACAAACAAGATGAGTGGTTTTGACCTTTAGCTCCCTGCAGGAAACCCAGCACTCCAAGCAGTGACATGAATTTCCAGACTTGGCCCATTATTGACAATCCAAACGCAATGTGGAGCAGAGGGAGAGACAGGCAAAATACCACTCCAAATAATGTTTCTCTGCAGAACAGACTCGTGCTGGTGTTCCTAATGCAAATCCTGGATGTCTATCACGCCACAGATGCCCAGACGATGGGAAATAACAGGCACTTTGGGTCCTGTATAAAGTGGTATTCTTGTTAATTCTGCTATTCCACCACAACAACTGCACAAGACACAAGTGGGTTCTCCCACAGCAGCCCTGCAGTAGGCCCACAGGGTGGCAGTACATGATCTGAGCTTCACACACACTCTTGCCACAGATGTGGTCAGTTCCTGAGCATGCACAGGCACTGTCTCATCATCTAAGAGAGAGTTTTATACTCCCCTGAGAACTGCCTAAGTAAATGCTCAGAACGCAAAGTACCTCTCTTGTCTGTCCCACAAAAAAACACTGTCTTGTTCAATGCTTTGTTCAGGCTTTAGAAGAACACACAGATTTAATACCCAATGCTCTGTCTTCCAAAGGGACGCTGATCATGTAATGACATTCTCATCTCCTGTAACAGCACCAGTACCCTGACCTGACACTTACTCTGTAAAGTGACTGGATGGATCTGGAAGCAGCTGCTGAAGTTGAGACCACCCAGCAGCATCAGTATTCCCTAAGGGAGGCACTGAAGACGCCTGGATCTGGAATTTCTCAGGAGCGGGTGCTTCTCAGAGCTGAACAAATAAATCAGCTAAAATGGCCCAAGAATACCCACCTTGTGCTGAGTTGCCAGCATGTTGACTAGGTCAAAGACAGCCAGCTACCAGCAGGTTTCCTGGGATCTTCCAGCTAGTGGCGGCCCTCTGCCCACTTTAAAAAGTAACACCAGCATTTCAGCACTAAAGTATATCTATGATTTGTGGAAACACTAAGAGTTGACCAATTCACATGCCCAGAAATCACTAGGAAGGGAAGAAAATTACAGTGTACATCTATTTAGTGAAGTCTGGAAAAATGCAGATGGCATCTTAACAGTGAGAACAGTACATGAAGCACAGCTACCTCAAGTTGTAAGAGCAAGGTTTAGCCTCTGTCGGAGGAAGATATTCAAGTCAATGGCTTCATCAGTTCCGCTATAGAACATCAGCACAGCCTGCAGTCCTGCCATCTGAGTAGTGGTCTACTTCAGTTGTAGGGACTAGAAGTAAAACCATGTTGCTTACCAACACCTTAAAAAACCTGTGTGGCACATCACTTAATTCCCAGAGCACACAGGTATTTTCCCTGGCAAGCAGTGCAGCAGTTTCAGACACGCTTTCAAAGACAGTAAAACAGATCTTTCATTTCAAGATCACCTGCTTTGGAAAGATCACTGTAGCCATACAGGGAGGCCTTCAGAGCACAGCAGCTCAGTACACCTCCAATCTTTCATTGAAAACAAAGTTAAAAAGTCAAGTTTGGAAAGTCTGCCATAAGTGGATTTTGCTCCTTAAATTCCTCAGGACACAAGCCCAAGGAAAGCATCACAGGAACTACGTGAAGATAGGGAACACAGATGATAGGCCAGATAATTCAGAACCGGATTTTGGTCCTGGGTACCTGTGTGAACTGGCTCTAAATCAATGAGGAGCAGAAGGCTAGAAGGACCAGAGTAGAGAGCAGACAAGGAAATATGGCACGTACTGTTTCAACTGGTGCCCTTGCCATCCTGTGCCTGCAACAGATTCATTCTGGTTTTTGAACTGGGCTGCACAAAATTCCAATACTGAGCAGAAGAACTGCTTACTTGTGTAAAGCTGAAAGCCAAACTCCTCTTTGTAAGGAAAGGACTAAACCTGCTGTTGAATTAAGCATGATGCTGTGACAGTGGTTTGCACACAAACAAGCACAGAAGTTTGTTAAAACCAACAAAAGCAAAAAAAAAGAGCAAGGGAAGGAAGTGAGTGGGGTGGCTAGCTTTGAGTTTTCTTAGGAACAGGAGCTGATTCAGCTATCTTCAGTGCTGACTGTCCAAACTGTCAGACTGCAGAAGGTCAGAGATTTACACTAGGACTCGTGATGGGGATTGAGACCGGATGCATTCACATCTGGCCATGTTGCAAAACAGTTTGCCGTTCTAGTGGGAAATAGGTTGCTCAGGGGCAGCTTCTCTCTCTCATCTCCTGTTGAAATGCACTTAGTCTTGCTACTAGATTAAAAGTTTAAAAAGGAATTCTCAGGAAATCAGTGCTGATGAACTGAGTTGAAACAGAGCCTCCAGAGACTGACCTCTGCTAACCTAAACAAGAACAGTCACCATGCAGGCTCTTATTTAGCCCTTTGCTTCTGTTTGTAGCTGAGGCTGAAGCTTTACTCTGCACAGACTGCCTCACTACAGACTCCCAGCTTTTTTCTTCCTGACTCATTGCTGTGCAGGGGAGAGGACTAACTTTAAGGCTAAGTTATTGACTTATAAGTCCTTATTATTGACTTGCACAGCTGCGTCAGATGGACAAGGTGGACAAGATTCCTTGGAGACATGAGAAACAGACTATGAGTTTCCTTTGAATTCAGAGGTTAAGCATAAGCTCACGAGACATGAAGCCTAGTTTTGAGGGCTGTACTTGGAGGAGGATTAGAACTAGTTTAAACACATTCCCCAAACCAGTCCAACTAACCATCTTTTTCCCAACAAGTCCTTTATCTTCTAAGTCCATGTAAACTTTGTTGCAAGGGTTAACACTATGCTAAAAGCAGAGCAGAGATTCTCATCTCTAACCTAAGAAAGCTCAGGCTGTACTGACACTGACCTGCAAGGATGTTACAGGTAGAGACAGAGCAACATGAGCTTCCTGACTTCACAGCAAGATTCACAAGGCTGAAGAATACTTCATTATAAGGCAGGCATGAAATCCTGACAGCTCTGGTGGAGAACAGACTTGCTCAGTGAGATTCACATGCAAAAGAGCTACTTCTGGTTCAGCAGGTAGATTTGTTTATCCTCTCAGAAGCTGACACAGAGCAGAGCCTGAAGCCAGCAACCATATTTTTACATGCAAGGGACTGACATTATCCGAGCTCTGGGCTCTTCCTCCTGCATCTTATCATGTGTCAGGGAACATGAGGTGGCATAGTGCAGGGACACCTAGAACAAGGTGCCATTGAGATACACCCCTGCAAGGGTGTTTTCAATCTATTCAGGCACCTTCCTTCCATATGGGTCAAATGGTTAAACAGTAATTAAGACCATACTCTCTTGAACAGGTTTAGCAAAAATTAACCAGCAGAACAGTGCTGTACCCCAAATTCTCTGATTACCTGACTCTTGATGCCTTGCTGAGTGATGAAAGTCTTCAGGGCCCCTGTTTCAGAGTTCTGAGGATAGCCAAAGTCCAGGATTTCTACAAAAAGGTAAAAGGTTAGTTCAGAGCTACAAGGTATAAACACATCAACTAGGCTAACTGCTACTATAAGGAGGCAGGCAATTAGTGCACAGATACTGCTTACACATTGAATTTCTGGATAAGCTGCTGTAGCATTCCTTACCAAGGGAAAAAAAATCATTCTTGCTACACTGAGCTCCTGGAGCAATACTTCAGAGACAAGGGGTGATGGAAAGCTGTGTAAGTGATGAATTTGCCAGTTTTTAAACACAACCAGACCTCAGGACTAAGTACCAACTAACCTAGACATCTGCACAGGGCACACTGAGGAGTTTTTCCAAAAACATCCAAGGGAAAATAGAGAATTTTTTCAACACCACAGCAATTTTATCTTTGCAGTTTTTTAAAGTTTTGTTCTTATGGAGATGTAGTAAAACCAAAGCCTAAAACAACAGCTGAGTAGTGGCACTGCAGGATGAGTGTAGGAAGGAAAGAGATGTTAACTACACACAGGGCACAGTACACACCTACTCCCCTAAAAGAGGAAGGGAACAACCCACAAGAGATTTAGAGGGGAAAGAAGACCACTAATGTGATACTGAGCAACACCACACTGGCAGGTTTGATCTCACTGTGCCTGCAAGGAGGCAGCAGTGACTGACCAAAGCAGAGAATAGGCAGTATCTTGGTCTGCCCTGAGGGAACAGGGAAAACATCAGTCACTGTGATCCTTGGCTAAGAATCTCAGGACACACACGTGTGGTGCATTGTCTGGGAAACAAATTGAAACATAACTAACACAAAGTCCTCATGATATGTGAAACAGGGGCAGCTCAAGGGCAACCTCCACAAGCAGGCTGATATCACAAGCAGCTGAAGGGACGCTATTATTAATCTGTGGCGAAATTTGGAGCTGTATCAGTGGGGGAGGTAGGGCTGTGACAGCGCGCTTTGGGTTTTATTGATTTCCTTCTATTCAGAATTGAGCCCAAAAGGCATCTTACTGGGGCAATTAAGCCTGGGATGACTGCTTCCATACACTGCTAGAGCCACCTGGGCACCAGTTGGCCTTAGAGGTGCTACTGACAGTCCTCTTGCTATACCTCAGGGTAAAGAAAGCCTGACATCTACACAGGATCCCCCCAGAAGCTGAGCTCCAGTACCAGCTGTCTCAGCTGTACTAGTGCACAGCTCCCAACATCTCAGGGAAGGGAATCAGCACAAGGCCATGGACTTGAGGTACCATTCACATTTGCAATTCAGGTAGCATTAGAAAGCCGAACAAGTGATTTTGAACTCTGCCACACATGTTAAAAATACTTCAAGGGTTATTACTACATCATACTAAGCTAAGGATTTCAGAATGACCAAGTGCAATAGGCCACAGTGTATAAGAGAAACATCTCACCATCCAGCAGCTCATAGATCAGCACAAAGTTGTTCTTTATGTTCTCCTCACTGATCTTCCCGAAGTAGGCAGTCATCACGTCACACATCTTGTAAAGAAACTCGAATACCATGGCAGCATTGACATTCTGCTTGGTGACAGCAGCCAGCCAGATGTTGGAGCGCTTGACGTGGAAGAAACTTGTGCGGGCGATGTTGGTGACAGGCGAGCGCACCTGCTGTCGTGCGTGGATGACATTGACGCGGAAGGCGTCCACGGCATTGCGCCTACGAAAGCACCACCAAAGACAAGTCAGCACAGCGAATGTGAAACCAGCTGCCTGCACAGCTCTGCTTCTGTCATTACGGTCAGACACTGAGCTACACACACCAAGCTCACCTAGGGAGAGTGCCTGGGGATGTCTCTAAGATGGCAAGTGAAGGCTCTGAGCAGAGTTAGACACTTAATTCTGCACAAGTTCAAGGAGAGAGTGCTAGTGGTTTCTAGGGAGCTTCAGACTACAGTGTAACTATAGTGAGAAGGAGAAGCAAACCTCCATCTGGAGTAGGACAGCAAAGAAACCTCACCTTCAATTAATTTTGACAGCACTCCCAATTGACTGTCATAGCCGAAAACAAACACATTAGCAACGTATGGCTCAGAGAGTCCAGTTTTGACCAAACACCTAATTTTTGTCTATTCTGCATGCCCAGGCCTTCACACTCTTGCCCCAAAGGAAGCTGCAGTCTCCCAAGATATGTGCCAATAGCAGTTGCTCCCAGACATACAACCAAGGAAAAAACAGCAAAATTTGCCCAGGCCACCCAAGAGATGTCAGTGCCCAGGTACACTCCAGAAGGGAGCTTTAGTTCTCAGATCCAGCTCACCTCCATACCCCGCACACCTTGGAGGACAGGCTCAAATCAGCAGGAGGATTAGGATCACTGTTTGCTTTCCAGTTACCTGTCACCTCAAGACTGCTCTGCTTCAGAACAGGTGTCTTGCATCTGGACTCAAGAGTCCCCACAGTGCAACATGTCAGCAGTACTGCATGGTCCAGGACCATTTACAGTCAAGGGTTCTGCCCCAGTGCTGAAAAACTGCTGCGCAAGCTGCCCATAAGTGCTGCCCTCTTTGATCCAAACTGTCTGTACACTAGCAACAGGGGAAAAAGCCCTCCTTGTTACACAAGGAGTCCAAGTGACATTCTGGATGCCAGCTCTTGCACAATAGTCTCCTTATCCTGTAACTGAAAGTCAGAATAAACTTCCCAAATTAAGTCCACCAATCCTGAGAATACAGGAAGGAAGCCCAAGTGCTTTATATACAAGACCAAAACTTAAAGCAACAGTCTACACACAAAGCCAAGACTCATTTAGTTGTGCTTTATTACTCATACTCTCAGACACTCTGTAGAACAGGGGGTTTGACTGCAGCATCAAGGCCATGGTACTGATTATGCAGAAACACGTTTGAGAGCAGACAGTAATATCATCCTTGCAAGCAAGGATACAGGCATACAAATGCTTGTAGGCACTGAAGGTTGTCAACAATCCAACACACAGTTCCAAGTTAGAAAACAAAGGCTATTCCAAGGAACATATGCTACCACAGCAGGTGTTAGCTCCTTGAAGGTCTGGGGTCATATGCAGAAGATTCATCAGTAAACATGCTCCCCACAAGCAAAATTCTGGCTTTTGAATACTTCTCAGGTTTTATTGCTCCAGAAAGTTTGCAAGTTGGAGTTAAATTAATATTTCATTTCTACTTTAGTTTTTCCATAAGAAAGTAATTTAATCTACTATAAAATAATATCTAAAAGCCCAAATCCTCCCCTCCAGTAAGCCTTGTAAGGAAAGTTCAGCGTGTTCTGGAGCATTAGCCCTCCCAGCCTCAAGTTCTAACCTGCTAAAAGGAGCACCAGAACCAGTCACCAGACTGGTGCACACTAGAGGAGAAGCTTCAGGTCAGGGAGGCTTTGCTAGCACACCAGGTGCCCACTGTGCAGTGCCAGTCGTGGCCTACCACGCGTCTCTTACCTATTGCTACAGCAGCCAATGAGATGGGATGGACAGAAATGGCGCCAGCGGAGAAAGGAGGAGTGACAGCAACAAGAGAAAGGGTTAGAAACACACACACAAGGCACAATGAATCCAAAGAGATAAGAAGAGACCAAACAGCACCCCCTCCCCCTGCTCCTTGGCACAAAAGGCCAAGGTGGTATTGGATGGACAGTAACAAGCTACAGCAGCAATGAAGCCCTCACAAGGTACAACACTGACATGCCATGGTCAGGCTGTCAGCATGGACAGATTTGTGTTTGGCTGAACTTTAGGGATAACTGGGCATTTAGTCCAGGTGAACTGCACCTGTATCACAAAAGTGAAACCCAGTCTGCTCTGCTAATATAGGTAGCAGGCCTTGGTATGGAAAAACCCCAAAGCCTCAATCAGAGGCATCACCTGGGGACTGCAGAGTATCAAGTATCTTCTTCCCAGTCTGCCTCAGGACAAGGCTACAAGTCTGGGTGGGAATTCCTGTGACAGTACTTCTCATTTGAAGGTGTTTGGATCGATACTTTCTGGTTTGGTCCAGCCAACAGGAAATACAGCAAGTTTGATAGAGCTGGAGCACATCTGGAGAGATAGGGCACATCCTACAGATTCAGACACTGCTCTATCCAGCTTGCACTTTTTCCTTAAGGATCAAGAGCCACGAAGCTGACGTGATGTATTAGAAGCTCAGAAACCAAACACCTACTACATTTAAAGTGCATGCAGGTTGTCATGTAAGCTGCTCCATTTCAAATAGCTGAAGTTTTATTACACAGCTGCATTCTTAAACGCAGGTAGGTTCCTCAACGACTAAGTCACTGAAGAACGAGGCACTCGAAAATTACAGCAGAACCCTCCACGGTATCCTGAATTATATGCGTGGTGTTTTGCTTTTTTTTTTTTTTTCTTTTTAATAAGGCTGCTTATACATGCAGCTAGCTGCTATATGGACAGATGCGCTACATGCACCAAAGCCATTCTAAGTTGCAAGCAAAGAAAGTTCAAGTTTTGTGGTACTTCTGCCTTTAACAAACTCAAAAGAAGGATATCCTAGATGTTTGTCACTTTGGTCATTACATCTGAGCTATGTGCTTTTTTAAGGCCCTTAAACTGCAAGGGGAGGTGTTCTCATAACCACAGATGACCTTTAATATCTCCCAGCTCAGAAACTGAGGCTTCAGAATGCCAAAGGCAATGGCCAAGGCTAAGGAGTCCTATGGGTCAATCACACATGAAGAGAGGGAGCAGTTACGTTCTTTTCGTATTCAACTACCTCCCAACAAGCAGGGTGGATTCAGCCCTCAGCACTTCAGAACTACTGCTTAGGATCTAAGAACTGTATAGCATGCTAGAAGTCTATCACTCAGCTGTCTGGTTAGAGACAGAACTCCTACAAAATCGAGTACAAGCTACAGTATCATAGCTATTCCTTTCCTTACCTCCCACTGAGGGCTAGGACATTAAAAATTTTAAACAGACCTGGCATTAATGCTAATGTTCAGACTAGGAAATGGAAAGACTCTCAGTTTCTTGATTACACAAGATGAGACACAGCCATTTTATAACAACTTTTTGTGTAAGGCTACATGTTTAAAAAAAATCGAAACCAGCACTGAAGGCCTGTTTGAGAAGAAATCCAGCACCTTGGGAGCAAGTTCGGTTAACAGCCAACACCAGCTCCACCTAAGTCACAAGACTGACACTTTCACAAGAACTGAACGGATGATTTCACTGAAATGAACACCAACTCCTCAAGTACTAGAGAAAACACTGGAATATTTTGGCACTCTGCCAAATGAAAAAGTTAAGATAGGATCAGGCAGGAAATCCCATTTTCTAGCTTTGTCTGGCCAGCCAACAGGAAGTAATTTATCACGTACTGAACATAAGGCACTCACTCTGTAAGAGAAATGAGCCAAGATAAAAAGCAATAGAAGATCATATTAAAAATACCTAGTTTGCTCCCCAGTTTGCATCTCTACAGCCATAGTGCCATTTAAATCAAAAGGCCTTCTTGAATAAACATCAGTTTGAGAACAGTCTTGTAAGTGTTTCAAGTTTGCAAACCACAAAATATTTTTGCCAGAAACTGCAGTTAAAGTGTCCCTAGCCCCCACTTGAAATATACTCCAAAGTCACCTATAATCCAGACTGGCTTGGATACCAGCTTTACAAAGTCAGTCCTGTCATATGAGTTGCTCTGAAGAGCTTCAGCTAACAAGTGTTGAAGACTGATAAGAGTTTGTACAGTAGAAAAGAGGCAAAGCATCATAGCCACTGGCTTTCTGCTTGAGAAATACAATGCTTCCTTGGCTCAGCTAGGTGTGGAAGTCCTGGAATAACTCAGTCAACCTTAGAACAGCTACTTTGCCTTAGCTGACCTAAAACAAGCCAAGAGACTTAAAAGCTCATTAGGTGAAGCCTCATTACAGACACTGTGTTGACTACTCCCTCGATGAAACAGTACAAGCCTTGACTAGCTACTACTAGTTCTACCTCAACTTTTAACCTCCATTAGACAATCCATAACCAGAAGGGACATACTCTTCAGACCAGAGTAATCTGAAGGCAGACTGGCTGGACTGTTTTTTGTTATTTATGGCAACAAGTTATTTCACAGCACATCCTACCACTAGTCATTGTGGAGATCTGGTACAAACTACTTTTTCCTAAACTGGCCTGAAGGCTCTCTCTCTCACTGAACTTTGAATTAGCACCTACCACAGCTCTGCCTCTGTTAGCTCTGTCTTAACTCTACCAACTTAATTACTAACTTCCACGTAATGCCTGACACGAATGAAAACACACCACTAGAAAGAGTACTGTTGTGCACGAAACCCTTAAATTTAAGGTTTTCAGCCCAAGCAGCACTATCACTTACAGCTCCCTACAGCACTATCCACTGCCTACAAGACACCGTATTTTTAGTAAGATGCCTTTGGAAACTAGCAAGCCTAAGGGTTGCACAGATCCAGTCTAAGTGAGCATCATAACACTTGGGGAAGTGCAACAAGACACCTACAATCTACTGACGGTTTTCAAGACTTCCCACAACTTTAGTTACCCAATGAATGTAAGTTTTTCACACTAGGCTGCCTTACAAAGCTGGAGGACAGAAAGCCAGCTGTAGCAGTACAGCCATGGCTGCTATGAGATTGCTTGCAAATAAAACTTTCCAAGACCACAGTCTCCTGTATGCCTGTACTAGATGTTAGACATCAGTGCCTGAAACTAATTCAGAACCCTGGCTATAGTGTGTGGCAGACACTTCTCACATTACTGCTCCTGTAAAGTTTTAGTGATTACAGTGAGGTAAGCTCCCACAGTGGCAGTCCATGCTGCTAAAGCATTTGGAATAATGGCCAGATCCTCACCATCCAAAATAAAGTCCCAGGTTTGGCCGGAGGCCATCCTTCACTGTAGGTGACCAGGGCTTTAATTTCTTTATTCTAAGCTAAGCCTAGAGCAGCAAATTGAGTTGCAGTCTCACATGCATGCACAGCTAATGCAGAACAAAGCAGCCCTGTGTTGTTTACTGCACCAAAATGAGACAAAAATGCAAAAACTGGGGATGCAACAGAAGCACTTACCCGATGTCATCCCGGTAGACGCGAGAGATTAAAACCTCTCCTTTGTGATTATAGATGAACAAGCCACCGATCATGATGGAATTTTAGTCTTCACTTCCCATGTTGCTTAATACCTGAAGCAAGAAAGAGCGTATTTAAGTAGGCTGAACAGAAACAATTTATAGCCAGGACTAATACTTAAAATTGGCACTGAAATAGAAGCTGTCTTACTGCTCATTCCAAAAATCAGCGCAAACAGATTAAGCCTCAAGGACAAGTATCCAAAACATACCTCTTGAATGTGAGAAAAAACACAGGCCTACAAAAACCCCACAGAACTACAAGAAAATCAAAGACCCCTTACTTCTACTATAAACTATCTCCCTAAAGACTGAGATACAAATCAGACATAATTCCTAAGTCTTTTTACATGCAGTTCACACAAATGTCTGACATGTCACCAAGCCTGTCACCACACGACAGAGGGATCCTAGCAACAAGTACATCTCTGTTTATTACCACTTTTATATAGTTTTTACACATCAGTGTAAGAACCTTTGATAATCCCTAGCAGCCATATCAAGTCACACTTCAGAATTCAAACCGAGAGCCATCTGGCTACAAGGTACCACTGGAGTGGTCACAGTCATGACTCACTTGAACTGGGAGATAGTCCCTCAGAAGTTACCTTCCTAAACTGCTAATTTTCTCTTTCTTCAATGGAAGATTTCTTTGGAGAAAGCTACAAAGCTCTCTCCAAAGACCTTAGATATGACTGATAGGGTAGACATTGCAGATACAGAAGACGTTTTAAAATATACAGCTACTTCACCAGATCCCATTCCTGGAGTCTTATGCACTCCTATTCACTTAGGTCAAAGTTGTAATACCCACAAGCAGCAACTGCTTGGCTGGCTTAGTCCCAAAAAGAGAACTACAACCCTGACAGGGCAGGCCTTGGGTGATCACACAGGAACTGCTTCATTTGGGCACTGCAGAGCATTAGATAACAACCATCTCCACAGTGCTCTTCGGGCGGGTTAGCCTACACCCACCAGCATGGGCTGGGTAAAAAGGATAGGGAGAGGCCAACCTAGAGACAGATGCTGACAGTGAACTGATACGTGCCTGCACAGGAACGCTGCAATGACAACGCTGAAGTGACCCAGACTTGGATCACCTCAAAGGTCAGGAAAAAAAGAGAATACAAAAACAATGCACACATCAGAGGGAATAAGGGACTTCTGGATTATCAAGAGTAATGTATCCTCTAGAAGTTACACCAAATAAACTACAGTAGCTGCCCATCTGAAGGAAGTACTGCAGATGTGAGTTCTGTGCTAAACCAAGGTTTACAGAGCAGCCACTACTTTTAATTTCAGCAAGACAAGAAAGAAATTTTACATTTCCTAAGCCTTTACATCAACATTTTTAGCTACATCTAATGAGTCCTCAAAGAATAACACTACTCCTCTTCTACAGGTCTTCAGCTACCAGATGGCTGCTTCTGCTTATTAATAGCAAAAAAAAAAAAAAAAAAAAAAAGAGCCCAAAAGTCAGTTAAGTCAAAACAGAAAGACATAAGCAGTTTTCCCAAAGCTCTGTAGTGAGCTTTCTGGCTTTTATTCCCCCATTCTGCTGGTCAAGTATCTCTGGCTACTTGGGCTGCCTTCTGCCACTTGTCAGTGGCTTCTTGTGGCACTGTCACCAACATAATTCCATGTCTGAGCCTCCAATTAGCACAGAACAGCTTTTCAAATATGTTTTTCTTCCATTCCCAACCATAACACTTTATAACTTTGGGATACAAGTATTTCCTTTACTTCTAAGTCTCTGTAACCAAGTCTATTGAGACGTAGGTAGCTCCAAGATTCCCATGCAGTTAGAGTGGGAAAAGCCTTCTGTGGCTGCTCAATGTTTTGTGACCAAGGATAGAAACTGTAGGGACAGCAACATCAGCATCCCCACAGCAGAAGACAATCCCACTGGTCAACTGAACAAACCAAAATTCTCAGACTTAAGGCAATGGCTGTACTACAGACTCACAACTACTTACACAAAGCACACGCAGCCCTAACAGGCATGAAAAGACCACAGAGAGATAACATGGAGGGCTGAAACCCAAAACATGGAGAATTGAACACAACTGCCCAACAAGACAGGAAGATGCTGAAACATTTGCAAGGTCATTCACACAGGTCAAACAATGAAAAAAATGATAAACATTATGACAGTGAAGGCAATTTGTTGCCCACTCCAGAAAATTCTTTCCTCTTTACTAGTTTTTTCACTCCAGATAAGAAACAAGCATGTGTTTTCAGACTTCTACAGTGCTGGCTTCCACACTGGGATACAGACTATTGCAATCAAAGATGAAGAGTTCTTGCATTCTCTTTAAGACTTGCATTGTATAGAGCAGCTTCCTGGAAGCTTATGCAACTGGCCAAAGCTGGATCATAACAATCCTACAAACCCTTTCCAGAAGAATCCTAGAAAGCACATCCTAGTCTTAAAAAAAATAATCTCCCTCTGGGATTTAATGCTGCTTAAGTTATTTGTTTCACTATTTTTAGTATAAAGGAAATGTCTGCTTTCATAAGAAACAGGATCAGACATACAGAACATATAAGATAAAGCCTTTTGCCAGCATGACAACTCAGTCAATTTTGAAAAAGCCTTGATTTGAATATTTACTGCATTACTATAAAACATGTAGAAGATTGCTGATCAAGCTTTGCATTGGAAATCAAAAGCCTTCTCTTAGGAAGATCTACAAATTTTAAATGTTGTCTGAAATAATGATGCCATGCTTTCTCATGTTAGTTTAGAACATATTCTTTAACAGCTTTGCTGAAGTTACAGGCAAAAAATCAGCATTTTTAATTCTATCACAGTATCAGGCAGCAGAGTCAACTGCTTCCTCATCTTACATGTTAGTAAAAGCATGTTTGATGGAGTAGATAGATTATGATTCAAAGGCTTTTAGTCTTCAAAAATTCTTCATCAATGCAATGAAATGCTAGGCTTCTTCCTTACACAAAATATCCCAGGAGGTGAGTTCAAGCTTCAGACTGCCCATGTAAAGTTAGCTCCTGGTTCCACCTTCACTGGCACATTTAAGAGCTGCATTGGTTCATATTGCAGAGCTACAGGTGAAGCCAGAATTGCCTTTGCTACTTCATCCACACACCTCCTATATGCACTGTTGTACAGTTGTGTTCCTTGGATTTAGGGTGCCATTTTGTAGTCCCATCTGCAGCTCTTTGGTCTACTTTGCCCTTACTACTCTGAATACCCTCATATCTACACACATCCAACGACTACTGACCAGGAGTGCTCTTACTGCAAATTCTTGTATGGTACAAAACAGAAGCAAGCAGAGATCTGCCACCAACCAGCTGATGCGTGCTTGCTGTACTACACTGGCAAAACAACTCGACAATGAACTTGCTCAAAGTCGGAAGGGGGCTGCTCTGTGCTACATGAGGCCCTGGTTAACACCTGAGCTTGTACTTTTCCCTACTACTACAGATTTGGCCACAGGATCAGGACAATTCTGACAGCTTGTTTTGTAAGGGCAGCCAACCATACTGAGACACACACGAGCATTATTTCACATGTAGCAGCAGAATGCCTCCATATGAGTTATGATTCACCTCAAATCTGAAAGAACCCAGAATTCTACACCTCTAAAAATTAAACCTGAATTCACATTTAAGTACAATTTATTTAATGATTTCTGACAGACAAATGGTTAAGTGTTTCCAGGTACCAACAAAGTCATATGGGCTAAAAATGGTGACTATAAGGAAAGAGTTTTAGATGACCTACCCAACTGTACCAGCCACCAATCAGTTCTTTGCAGTAGCTGAAGGACACAAGCAGTATAAACCTCCAGCTGCTCTCCCATCTAATGGCATCAGAGAACAAGGAAGTCTCAACTATTCAAGGTATTTATCACAATTATAAGCAGATCGCCCTTGGTCTGCTCAACTTCTGCAGTTCAGCATCTTGAAGAGTTCCAGGCACCACAAGCATGGACAGCACAATGGTATCAACACAACTTCCAGCAAGTTCTGTTTGGTGCAGGGCTGCTCTCTGTCAGCCTTCACCAAGCTTGCCCACATGATGGGAGCTCAGGAAACATGGACAACATTCCAGTCTTTTGTTCACAACTTGCATTACATCCCTCCAAGACACAAGATCAGAGTGACTACACTCCCTCTCCACACAGAATTACTTCCATCAGCTAATGGAAGCATGTCCACACAGCTGGAAACTCAAGAGGTAGAGTAAGTAGCCCAGAGATCTATGAACAGAGCAGAAAGCTATACAAAGGGCAGAATGCAAAAGAAAGTTGCTTAAAGCTCAGCAAGAAGAATGGCTCTTCAAGATGACAATGCCTCTCCTTGAAGTGGCTGCAGTGAAAATAAGCCTGCTTTGTTTTGATTCTCCTTTGTGTTTCAAGTTTCATAGATACTCCTTTCAACTATTTCAAGGTTACATTCCAACTAGAATGAGTATTTTAGTGGTACCGTTCAGACACAGCACAATCTTCCACATATTTTAAAATAATTAATAGTTTTCTTTACAGATCAGCTGTGGAAGTTAAAGATCCTAGTACTTGCAGTGGTTAAGAACTGCAGGGAACAGGGCTGAAATTAATTTGAGACTGACATTCAGTGACTCATGGCTGCTGGAATCAGAAGGCCTCAGAATAAAAACTCCAGCACAGGAGATGGGTTCATCTGCTCCCTGTGCATTAGCAACATGACTCAGAAAGCATTGCTCAATCAGCTTTCAATGACTCATTCTGCTCCTCTCCAGTCAGCCTTTCCTAGGGAGCTTGCTCTACACTGTTAATGAGTTTCCTCAGCCTAATATCTCACTGTCAGACACAGCTTAAGAGCAAAGCCCACCATTTCTTCAACTGTTTACCATGAAGTGCCTGGAAACCAAGATGACTCTAGCTGAAACCTTTGGGTTAATGATCCATCAGCTGCATTTTCAGAGCTTTGCAGCTTCACTCCTTCTGTTTCACTAGCTTGAACATATGGCAACCTGCTCCACACTGGTAACTACAGCCCTGTTTTCTACTTACAGTGTGGATGGATTTATTCTAGTTAAGGTACAGGGATAATCCACATGCATGCTGAATTCACACCAGTTGGTGACTAATCACCTTAATTTAGGAACAACAGCCCTCTCCCAATACACTCTGCATTCTTCAAGCAGCTACTAGGGTAGATGGAACATCTGAATGCAGCTCCTACAAATACCTAAGGCCTCCTACCAAGTGCTCACATTCCTAAATACTTCCATTTCAACTCATATACAGAAAAGAAGCAAGAAGAACATCATAGACAGACCACACACTTATTTACATGCTTATAAACCCACCAGGAGTTAAGATTACATGGAAATGACTTTTCAGAATGCCTTTTTACTCAAGTGAAGATGAGAGCATTAAAATATACCTTCAGAGCAATTCTGGCAAAGTTATAGCATTAAGAAACCAACTACAAAAAAAAAAAGTACATGTATAAAACCAAAGACTGGGATAAAGATTTTAATGCATTTCAGTAGTTACATAAGAGAAAAGCAGCAGGATTAGCTGGGCCTACAATGACTGACATGGTAACATGCACTTTCCTAAGAATCACACATACTTGCCCCAAATCATGTCTCAGTGCTCCCACTGGGCAGGGAATGTGCAATAAGCACCCCTCTCTCAACCAACCAGGAGATGCTGGAAGCCCCAGAAGTCAGTCTGCAGCAGGTGAGCTGCAGATCATAACCAAGAGAGTCCAGAGAAAGATAAAGGCACAATAAAGCACAGTATCTGAAAAACTGCTTTTGTCCACTGATTCTATCACAGATGGAAAATGCTCTGTTTATTAGCTCTGATCTAAAAACAGGTGGCTCTACAAAAGTCAGACTTAATCCTTTCAGTGTGCCACCCACTTGGAATGCATGGGTGAAGTCAGGAGCATAAGCTCAGGCAACAGGATCCTGTTGCTGGACTGTCAGTTTCACATATTGTGGGATACAAGTGGCTGGACTGGGAGCTACCTAGTAGGATGAGGCACTAAACCTGCATTTATCAAGTGGAGGTACAGCAGCCCCATCCTGCAACATGTGAGAGCCCAGCCTTCCTCTTCCATCTCCTCTTCATCAATTCTGACTTATAATAGCTGCAGGAAAATGAACAACAAGCAGCACAGCACTTTCTTAGATTAAACAAGGCACACATAAGGAATCAACTAACCAGCACAGTTTGTTCCCTCTGCAGCTGTTCATCTGCAGCAACTCTTTCAGAACCACCAGGGCACACAGTAGCAATGCTGTAGCTTCTGTTCAGAGCATCCTTCCATGGTCTCTCTAATTGAGAAGCCACAGCATCACACCATCAATAAGACACAACTGCAGTATCAGTCATTTGTTCATTAGCCTATGAAAGACTAAGCTGAATTGTAGCCTAAATCCCAGATATACAGATATTCAAATGAGTGATTTTCTCCAATACCTTTGTCCCATAACCTGAGGTCTTTCACATGACACCACACAGACCATTAACCCTTCCATGCACCAGCAGACAGTGGTAGCTCCAACCTACACCATAAACCTTGAAACAGTTCTCTGCCTTTTGTAACTGTATTTGCACAAGTAAAAACAAACAAACAAGCTGATTTGCTCAAATTTGTTGCTTAGGAAAAGCAGTGAATTTTTACTCAGTCTTCTTCAGTGGTAAAAGGAACACAGCTGCAGTAATTCCAGTTTCACATGCAAGGCAAGAAGTACTTGTTCTAGCTCCAAAAGAATTAGGAACTGTCTGAAAGAAATGTGTCACTAGCAATGTAATTTGTTTACAGCCTAATTGTACCAGAGTCACCATAAATTTTGGGTGTATATTGGTATTTCTTCCTCAGAAAAGAACAAATACAGTTCTTTGTATCCTTCCATGCCAGCTTCTCTAAGTCCAGTGTAGGCCAAAGCTGAGGAACTCTTGAGCCAGGCCTGTTTGCTCTCATGCTATCTACTCAGCATATCCTGTATGTCCTCTCTTCAGAGGTGCAGTGGTGACACAGCAGCTCAAGAATAACTGCTCAGGAGCAATGTGACTGCAGCAGTTCTTAGGCTGCCTGAAACAACATAACTACAGTTTCATGTTATCACCCCAGCTGTGCCAGGATTTGATGAGCACCAGCAGCATCACCAGTGAGCACATTTTAGGAAGCAACTTTGGATCAGCTTTATTTTCCCAAGCCAGCTGTGTGGGTGATACGCTTACCACAGTCCAAAAAAAGAGTCTGGCACTACAGGTGGGGAAAATAAGTCTTGAACCAGCCACTGACTGAGGCTGGATAAGCAGATGTCAGGACTGCTGCTAACCTGCAGAGCCCTTTTGGCCACAACCGCACTGTGAGACAGGCCATGACCATCCAGTACAGGGTACAAATAAACACAAGATGATCAGTAGTGAGCCCAAGACTCAACTACTTGTACTTTGTCACTCCCATTAAGGGGCTGAAAGTTTCCTACAGTACAGACATCACTCAGTCTGAATGCAAACAGGAATGATTTCTGTAATCTACACAGCACATCCAGGAAACAGCAATCACAAATCAGTTAATAAGCTGGTGTAAAGCAACCAACCCCTTTAGTAGTCTATTAAAAGACAGTTTGGGTTCTGACTTAACAGTAAGTAAGACTTCTGTGCATTAATGAGCTTATCTAACTAAGCAGTTCAAGGTACATTAGCTGTTGAGTTTTTATCCAGGAAGAAATCAGGAGAGGTACTGAAGGCAAATCACCAACTGCAGCCATTTCTGCATTCCAGAAATCAGTATGATCTTGGATAAGTGACAGCAGTTGAAGCAGGAGAGGGATTAGTCAGGCTGCTCTGGCAGACGGAAGTTGTTGAGAAAACCCATCCTTTCAGCTAGCAGTAACCATTATCAACCCAAGACTTAAGGCTCAAAACAATGCCATTACCCCACCAGCTAATCTGAGCACCTAAGCTTTGCTTAGATGGCTGCATTAGCCACTTTCCAGGAGGCCATGGGCTGCTCTAGGTTTTAAACAAGAGTAGCTGAAATCACTTCATCCTGGGGAAGACAGGCTGCATAATTTACTTAAGGGGCATACCCTGAGCTAAAGAGCTCTTGAGATAAACCCATCAGTTTCAGAGAAACCGTTCCTATTTTAAACACAATCCCATAAATCCCCATAACCAGTGGGCAGGAAGAGAAGCACGCTCTTACCAGGCTCTCCTCCTACAGGCCACTTCTGCATGCCATACTGCACGCAGCCAGTCTGAAGAGTAACAAGAGATAAATACTGACACAGGGAAAACACAAGAAGCTCCCTTACTCCAGTAAAACATCACACATACAGCATTTAACACACCTCTCAGCAATATTTTGAGCCCAATCTGATGTGAACAGCCCCAATACATTTTTCTACTTCTACCTGTTCTACCAAAGCATTTCTAAAGTCAGTTTGAACTACTTGCTTTTCACTATTGAGCTAGAAACCTGAACAGTAATTTGCTTCCTATGCATCTTCTAACAGAAGAGGTTAGAGGCACAGAGTGGAGTTTGAGTAAGAGCTTGTATTCTGCAGACTATTAATGGTCCAGGTGCCCTGATGTGTCAGCTTTTCTCTCACTACTCTTACTGGAGAGCAGATAACTGCATTTCACATTCTGTGCATCTGCCTGCAAGCTTTTAGCTGAGCTGCTGACCTCCTGCCAAGATCAAAATACTACATGACTTGCCAGTAACTTTTGACTCAGTAGGTCACTCACTAAAGGAGAGAAGCAGACTCTGCCTCATAAACCAATTACAGTTTGGCACCACAGGCCATCCTCCAGTTGGCCTCAGGAACAGCCTTCAAATACTCTGATGGTCTTCAGTAGAATAAGCTCAGAAAACCAGTGCAAGACATTGTGCTGCAAAAGACAGTCTTGACTTTACCTTTTTTGATGCAGGGATGAGGCAAGAAAAGTTTAACTAGGGTTACAGGAAGTTTCTTTATAAACCCTGTTTTGTTTGGTGACTGTTGCTCCAAAAAAAAAAAAAAAAAGTATCAAACAAGAAGGCATGTCCAGTCCCCTGTTTTTCAAAGAACTCAAGATGTAACCATTCACAGCTTCAAGATTCAATTCTCCAAAAGCTAGGAATGTGCTCTTTTGGGAGGAGGAAGCAGCTGGCCATGATACCCTTCAAAGACACCCCAATGCTCTCCCTGGAACATGGCCACTCTGCAGCCCAAAGAACATCAGGTATCTTTGTCACTAGATGTCAGTAACATGGCATTTCCTACAGAAGAGGAGTGATGCCTCCCTTCTGACAGGAAAAATATGGAACAGTTTGGCAGCATCTCTTCAGAATTGAGACTGTCCCTCCAAGCAAAACTCACAGGGACACACAGAGCTTTTACTATAGGAAAAAACAGTAGCTACAGCCCTGACAGCATTCAAGTAAATGCTGCCCAAACAAACACTACCATGAGCCCATATACAGTTAGAAGCCTGCAATACCGAGACTTCCAAGCCACAGAAGCCGTCCAGACTCACCTATCTGGGCAAGTTCCAGGCTCAGATTTTGGCAGCCCGAGGCTAAAACTTGATAGCAGCTTTGTCATACTAAAGCAAGCAGAAAACACATCGTGCACTCACACAGCTTACGGAGAGAACACTAGATCAAAAGCAAGTCATTTCCCAGTGGGGAGAGAAGTCAGCTGCACTGGCTGATAAACACAGGCTGTGCTTCCTGCAGTTTTACTGAATCCAAAAACCTAGTCCTGGGAAGAATGGATGTGGAAATACATCCAGAAAAGCCGCTGGATAGGAGCCTGCTTTAAGCCTCAGAATAAGCAGTTCGGCATCAGCAGCGCTGCGTTCTGCCTCAGCAGGTTTTCCAGGGAGGAAGCAGAGTGCAAGCCATGACCCAGGTAATTCACGTTTGGATCAGTAGGACAGGCAAATAATGTTCAGTGAAGTTCCAGCCCGATCCGACTGAAAAAAACCTTTGCTCAGGCTGACCTGACGCATCGGTGCCGGCCTTCCTGTGCCACACACAGCCCGACCCTGTCCCCACCCTCCCCCGGTGCAGCACCGCAGGGCTGCCACACAGGTATTCCAGCCAGAGAGCTAATTAACAGCTGTTAAGAGCCCCCCTGAGCCACAAGCAATGTACGAACGAATGACGGGGTCGCCCGGCACCCCCTCAGAGGAAGCTGAAGAAAAGCCCTCCCGGGCGGTCCCGCTTCTCTCCCTCCCTCCCGGCTCCGGGAGCACTCTCGCGTCCCTCCCAAGGGCAGCCGGCGGGACACCTCACGCTGCAGCCGCCTCCCCGCCCCTGGGCCTGCAGACCCCAATCCCCAACCAGCGCCCAGGGAGCCGTCCCCCGCAGCAGGTCCGCCACCGCCCGGGCGCGGCCGCAGAGCGAGCCCGACCGCAGGAAGCCGCCGGGAGGAGGGACGGGGGCCGCGCAGCCAGGCGGGGAGCGGAGCGCCTCACCTGCCGCTGCTGCCGCCGCCGCCGCTCGCCGCCCCGCGCCCAAGATGGCGGCGGCGCCGCCCCCCCTCGCCCCGCGCCCCCCCGCGCACTGCAGAGACGCCGCGCGCGCGCCCCGCCCGCGCCCCGCCACTGCGCATGCGCCGCCGCAGGGTTGGGGGGGCCGCGCGGCGGGGGCGGGAATTCCACTGCCGCGCAGGGCGTACCGGGAGTTGTAGTCTGTGGCGGGGCGAGGACAGCACGGCGGCTGCGCTCGGCGAGCGGCGGGGCCGGGGGTGCGCCCGGGCAGGAGGCCGCGCTCGCCCCGCAAGGTCCCGAGGTCGCCGCGCCCTTCCGGAGGGCTGCTGGCTCCCGCTGGCCTCGTGCCCAGGCATCCCCGCTCCCCCGCCCCGCTGCGCCAAGGGGCAGCGCCCGCGGTCGGACTGGCCCCTGGTTCTCCCCGCAGTGCTGCTGCTGGAAACGGGGACCCAGGGAGCCCCGAGAGCCCCCGCCCAGACCCTGCTCCTCAGAAACCCAGGCCGCAGCCGCCCTCGGCATCCCGGGAAAAGACAGCTGGCACACTGACACAGGGTGCCCTCGTCCTGCTGGGATCTCTCTCGCCTTAGAGCAAAAGGCAGGAGGATGGAGGAGGCTGGGGGAAAAGAATAAATGAACGACACAAGCCAGGAGTCCAATAAAACTATGTTTATAAATAAAAACAAGGAGATTGGTGTTGTTTTTATAAAACCCAGTGGGAAGGGCAGGGCAAGGAGTGCACAGTGGCCAGGGAGGCTACTGGGGACAGTCTGACTCCAGCGGGATGAGGGAAGGAGAGGCTTTAGGGAGTCAGGGAGATGAACTGATGGCGCGTGAGAGCTGGCAGGGGGGCTGCAGGGGCAATGCAGACTCCCAGGGAGCAAAATACAATTCAACTCCATCGTATAAAAACTGTGAACACAAGAAAGACCAAAGGAGGCAACGCCTGTGGAGAAAGCCACGGCGTGGCAGGAGGAGAGGGCGCCGGGGCGCCAGCACCAACAGCAGCAGGGTTGAGTGTGTCCATACTGTACCGTGCTTGGCCCTGGGCATGGGGAAAGGGCTGCCCCAGCCCCAGGCACGTCTCCGAGTACCCAGAAGTGGAAGGAAGAAAGGTAGGGAGCACTGGAGCAAACAGACTCAACTGTCCCAGCACACCTGTGGGCACTGAGCCCAGAGGCCACGGTTCAGGCTGCAGTCTCAGCCCTGGAGAGCTCGCTCACAGCCCAGAGGGTACGGGGCTGTCCCACAGGTTTGTCCCTCCCAGCAGCCAGGCCAGCAGCAGTGGGCAGAGGAGAAGACAGACTCAGGCCCTTCCGAGGGCAAACAGAGGGGACCTCCACGTTTCTCCAAAGCATGAAAGTTGTGCCCCGCCCTCGCCTTCTAACTTAGTCCGGGCCCCTGAAGGTACCACACAGCTGAGCAGCAGCGCGACAGCAGGAGGGAGAAGGCCACAGCTGCCACTGCCAGCCCCAGGCACGGGACAGCCCCTACAAACAGGACAGGCAGCAGCACATTGCAGGCAGGAGGGCAAAGAGCAGGATGGAAGGAGCAGAGCTCTGCCCTTAAATCTCCCCAAAGAACCCCAGGGCAGGTGTACAGCACTGAGTCACGCAAGAGACTGTGCACAGGCAATCACTGCCTCTCTGGGCAATCACAGCCCCAGCCCTGAGACCTGGCCAAGGTGAAGAGGGTCCTGCCATGGGTCAGTGTCAGGCTTGGACCTGGCCCAATATGTGGGCAAGAGAAGGGAGGCAAGAGGGAAGCGGCAGCATCTCTCCACTCCCTGGAGGCACTGAAGCCCTGGAACATTCATGCATTAGCCAAAAGGCAACTACAACGGGATTTAAAATACATATATAAGGCTGGTCCCTGCTCCCCTCTCAGGGCTGTGGGAAGGGCAGGGCATCTTCCACGAGGGGGAGGAAAGAAGCCATCTTCAGCGCCATGCGTGCCCAGCGCCCCTGGAGCTCCGTGTCCAGCTGTCGGGCCACGCCATGCTCCAGCTCTCCCCCCCATGGGCGGCAGGCTCAGAGAAAGTCAAACACCCCGTAATTCTTTGCTGCTTGATAGAAGAAACACAAAAGGGTGAAAAGAAAGAAGAGATGTTTAGGGTGAAAGGACTGAGGCAGCAGTGACACACGGGCAAGCAGCACAGGGTGCTGGGACGGATGCGGATTAATGGGGTTAGAGAGGATGGCAGGAGGGAATTACCATCGGAAATACACAAGTCTGGTGGCGGGATGGGCTGACAGCACCCAGCAGGCCTGCCAGGCCTGTCCACCCCGCTCGAGGAGGGATTAGAATCAAGGTTTAGTTCCATTTATTATTTTTTTTCCCTTTTTTTCTTTTCGTTATCAAGACAAAAAAAAAAGAAACAAAAAAAAAACCCCAAAAAAAACAAGGGGTGAAGCCAGGGCTGGTCCTAGGAAACAAACAACAGGGATAGAAGGGGGAAGGAGGGACAGCAGACAGACAGGGGACGGGCGCTTCACATTACATCCACAAAGAACTCACTGGGGTTGCCCATGGCCATTCGGAAGGACTGTCTACTGGCTGTCAGTTCGGGGGGCACAGAGGCCAGGTCACGGCCCGGCGGCGCCCCGGGGGGCCCCATGGCTGACGGCGGTGGAGGCATCAGCAACATGGGGGGGCTGAAGAGAGGGGGGAGGCCGGGCGGGCCGTAGGACTGCTGGCTGTGGTGGCTGCGGATGCTGTGAGCCAGGGAGTGCTGGCTGCGCTGGCTGTGCTGGCTGGCCGGCACCGAGCGCTCGCTGGCCGCACGCTCGCGCCGCATGCTGCTCCTCGTGGTGTGGTCCGACTCGCTCCCGCTGCCGCCTGACTTCGACTCCCCGGTCTTCTCTCTCTCCTTCCTCCTCTCGCTGCCACTGCGGTTGGAACCGCTGCTCCGGCTCCCTGTGAAGCACATGAGGCAAGGTTAGGCGCCAGCTTGGACAAGCCAGGAAGAACGCGTGGATTCTCCTCTAGCCGAGGGAGGACTGCAGCATGCTCTGGCACAGCCAGGCCCCAGCACAGTCTGTGCTCTCAGTCTCCCTTCAGCAACGAGTCCCACGACCCTTCTGAGACGGCTTCTACCCTGGCTTCCCCCACACAGGGCCTTGCCCAAGCAGCCTTTTCCTGCTGCTGTCCTGTACTGAACAGGACATCTGCCCACCTACAGGCATATTTTAGTCCTTTTCACTTACCTTCACTGTGCTGACTGCCTGCACTGCCTCCTCCGTAGCTGTAGCCTGGGTCAGGGAAGCCGGGATGGGGGTTGTATGGATGAGGTGGTGGATACTGATAGGGGAAGGCCATAGGCCAGGGGGCGGCTCCTGGGTGGGGGAGCGGAGCCAAAGTGTCCTGATCAGAGGCACCACTGGAGCCATCATGATCATGAAGAGACAGATTAGCCATGTCTGCAAGAAAGCAGAGAATAGGGGTTAATCCAAGCAGAAAAACAACCGTGTGTGGTGAAGCAGTTTTCTGTCCATTCTTGCTGATGGACAAGGACAGGATATGCAAAGAGACACAAGAAGTTGGCTCTCTCTCTCTGTTAGTCAATGCCACCATTTGGGCTTCCTGGCTGAACAACTGCCAGGCTGTGGGAGTCCAAGCTGCCACTCTAATACAGAGACCAGACTGGTGGGAAAGGACCACATCAGAGCTACAGCTCACCCTGCCAATTCCCTCCCCCATTTTATCTGAGCAGAACCCAGTTGCCTGAGCACTAACCCCTTGCCAGCACTGAAATTCAGAGCCTGGAGACAGTCAGTAAAGACTGACTCTGCTATGACTGCCCAGGAGAAAAGATCACATAGTAGGTAACACTGTCACCTGCTGCTTCCAACTTCACTACCTCAGCAGCAGGACAAGGGAGCTGGGATATTCTTCATCACTCCTTTAACAGAGTCTGTAGAACAAGGGGCCCAGCCTGATGGCAATGGCTGTAGGTGTGTCCCCATGGTGTCAGCAGGGTTCTGCAGGACCACTACCCCTCCATCCTCTCCTTCCCACCCATGCCAAGAGCCATACTTCCACAGAGGTCCCCGAAGATGTAGTAGCACTGCTCCGAGAAGGTGATCTTGTTCACGGTGTGTCGGATGTAGCCAGCCTTCAGCAGATTGCTGGCATATTTGCGGGACTCACGGCGGTCTGTAAAGCCCTCCACATGGTGATAGAGCCAATCTACCACATCCGAACCTGCCACCAAATGTAGAATTAAATTTGGCAAGAGAGAGGAAGACGGCGGCTCTTGAGGCAGTGAGCCACACTGGAGCAAAGGCAAAGTGGGTCAAAAGGTTCAATTTGTGACTCTTGCCTAGCCAGCGGTTTGTTTATGGTGACAAAGATGCTCCCTTGGACATCTGCCTGAAAATGGGCCACCCACTCCCCAGTCCCTGCCTCTGCTGCAGGCAGCACGGTCTCTTACCAATGAAGGCATTGGGGATGGTGATCTTCAGCCACATGCGGTCACGCACCTCGAGGCCTGACTCTGGTGAGGCCATGGCTTTGACAATGGTGGCCATGTCACTGTGGATGGACAGGTGAAAGTCATCGAGGCCTATGGTGTGGATGAAGGAAGGTAGGCAGAGGTGAGAGAGAACAGAAGAGACAAGAGGGCCACATGGAAGCATCACACACGGGAGGAATGGGCCAGGGAACAATACATCGCAGACAGCCTCGGGGTACACGCTGTGTAACCCCCCTTCCAGCCTTCCCGTGTTATCCTTCACATGTCAGCAGTTTCCTCTTGGGCAAAGCCCAGGCAAGAGTCACAAACTTACAACAAACTCTTGGCTTGTTGCCTCACCCAAGCTCTCCAGACCCTTGCTTCAGGGCTCTATATATCAAATCATCCCAAACCTTCAGAAAGCAACCAAGAGGCTTGTGCTCAGCAGGACCCTGCCCCACCACAAGGCTCTTTGCTCTCAGCTGCCTCCTCCTTCTGCTGTCTGGGAGGAGCTCTCAATTGCTCCAGGGACATGCTGAATCCCTCTGGCTCCACATTCTCAGCAGCCAACCCCGACTGGTCTGAGCCTTTCCTCTACACCTGCCACAGCTCCTGATTGCAGCCAGGCTCCTCTACTCTCCTCACATAGAAGGCTTAAAAACATGGTATTAATTCTCCCAGGCAGAACTCGCACTGATCAAAGTGCCGGCCCAGCGAGAGCTGCTGCCCTCCCAGTCCCTTGGCAGGGCAGATCAGGCCCACCCCAGCTGTCCCCAGGCAGATGTATTGCTCCCTTCACAGCATAGTGAAGGTGAGGAGGCCGTGCAGCGGGTGCAGCACGGAGGCACAAGGACTTACGTTCGGTCTCTGGGATGGAGCTGGTGATGGAGGAGCTGGTGGAAGTGATTGTGCTCATGGATGGACTCATACCGTACGCTGGGTAGGTGCCAGTCATCGCTGCCGTGTGAGACACCCAGGCTGCCGGGTCGATGGGCCGGATGGGCTCACCTGCAACGAAGAAAGAGTCAGTCAGTAATTGTAAGAAATTATCACCTCATCAAAACAACCTCTGGGGAGGGACAGGGATTCAGCACAGCCCATTCCATCCCCAGTATTTGCCGGGACTCACCCGGATCGGAGCATGGAGAGTCTGGCCCAGCCCAGATCCGCTGGGGAGCAACTGGGAGAGAAAGAAGAGAGGGAGGGTCAGCAGGAGAGGTGCAGAGGGAGAGATCCCCCTATGGCTTAAGGGGGGGTTTCTCTTTCCTCTGGCGCCCCAAGCAAGTGACCTCCCTGCCCCAGTGAAACGCGTCCCCAGCGTGATGTGGGAAGAAGGGCTGGGCTTATGGGCATTTTGATTTGGGAATAGGACATAGCAGCCTCCTAAAAGGAGAGCTGAAACCCCATCAAACCCCAATTCAGTGCCCCATGGAGTCACACACATAGGGGAGGAACAAGACAACAACCAAGTAAGTGCTTAAGGCGGGGCTCTCACATGAGCTGGGCACCAGCGCTAAGGGTGGGTCAGCTATCCACTTACTCCTGGGTAACGAGAAGCAGCCCCGCGGACTGGGGTCCCAGCACTTGGCCACTGTCAGGGTGATGGGCCTGCAACAAAAAGGTGAGAGTTAGAACCAGAGCAGAGTAACACAAACCCCTGCATGATGAGTGGATGCTGTGTGCCAGCTCTCTCCTGGGAGACAGGGAGAAGCTGCTAGCAAAGTGACTTTGTTCCCCTCCAGCTTTGGGTTTCCCTAGTGACATGAACAAAATGATGTGACCCTGCTGAGGGTTGCTGATGACCCAAATAGAATCAGAGAATCACAGCAAAGTTTGTTTTGGAAAGGATCTTTAAAGGTCATCTAGTCCCATTGCCCTGTAATGAGCAGCAACATGGCATCCCCACAAAAAAGGAGCACAGACCCCAATTCCCTGCAATTCCATTGGCTGCAATTCTTGCATTGGACATAAAAACCCAAGAATCAAAGCAACACCAAAACCCTAAGTTCTGAGCTTCTGCAGAGGCATTGGCAGAGGTGGCTGGAAGATACAACTCACACACTCCAAGCACAAACTGTGCAGATGTCCCTGGGTGGAAGGAACCACCCAAGTACTCACCCCGGCTTGTGCACGATCTCCCTCAGCACCCTCACTGCATCATCGTTGCTCATGTTCTCAAAGTTGATGTCATTTACCTACAAACAACACAAAGAGGTGAGTCCCAAAGATATGACTAGAGGCTGAACTCCCCACTCAGCTCAGCAGTGACTCAGCTTCCCGGGTTTAGCCTGCCAAAGTTCTTAGGGAGGTTTCCGGGTCTTTTCTTAACTGCTTTCCCAGGCCCAAAGATGGAGATATGTGGGTGTGAAGTACCTGCAAGAGCATGTCTCCTGGCTCAATCCTGCCATCAGCTGCCACAGCACCTCCCTTCATGATGGAGCCAATATAAATGCCTCCATCCCCACGCTCATTGCTCTGTCCCACAATAGAAATGCCCAGAAAGTTGTATTTCTCTGCAGGGATGGAAAGAGAAAGAAGTAAGTTACCCCAAAGCACCAAGCACAAGCAGACCTAACCGCAGTAAAACCACATCCTAATGGTGGTGATTTGCACCCCTGTCCCAGAGAAATGTCCCGGGACACACAAACTCTTGAGAGACAATTTCTACAAGAGAAGCCAATCTCCTACATAATCCATCTCCTCACTCCTCCCCCACATGTTCTCTTTGCCCCAGCTCCCTCTCCACGACCCAGTCTCGCTCTGGAAGGACTGCAGGCTCCATGCACACCTCCCACTCACCCATATTCAGCGTGACCGTGATGATGTTCAGGGACATGGTGGAGTCTGTGATGCTGCTGAAGGACGAGGACTGCAACGTAAGCAAAACATGAGATGTCCTCCTGTGCCTCAGTAACATTCCCAGCCCTAGCTTCCTCCACTTGTCCTTTTCTTCCTGCCCCACCTTGTGGCACCACAGCCACCACCCACAACTCCAGTCTTATGCTGGGAGTTCTGCAGAGCTAGAGAACAGCCATGGTCCTTATGACCTCTTTACAGCCTGGACAAGGCCTGTGGTCGAGCTCTTGAGCCTACATTGGCTTGGAAAAGGTTCACAGCACTTTTTGAAGTCTCAGTCCTTGGACACTCGTCCGAAGCCACGCCCACAGCAAAAACAGCTGAATCCCTGTGAGCCCACCCTGACCTGCACTGCCCTTCCCAGGATACCCAGCCCCTCCCTGGGTACCCGCTCAATGCGTGGAGCCTTCTGTTTCCTCCGGCGTCGCTTGTGCCTCCTCATTAGACGGGAAGCACTGCTTTGCTCCGTTGAACTGCTAAACCTGCAGGCAAAAGCAAGAGTCAGCTCTCCTGCTGCCATAGTGGTGGCTCTGGCAGCAAGAGAGCCACGGAAATGGCAAAGGGAATAGAAGACTGCAGGGGCAGAGGGGAGAACATGCACATGGGGGACAGACAATGGCAGATGGGTCCGCTGGGTGAGATGGAAGCAGGTCTGAGCCCAGGACTACTGTGTCCTGCAAAGGCATCTCTCTCTTCTGAGAGTCAGGGGGAAATTAGTGTTTCCCCAAGACCTAAGCACTCCTACCTGCTGGTGGAGTCATCTTCATCTGAATCGAAGAAGCTGGTGGTCTCCAGCTCGCTGCTCATGAGTGTGGAGGAGCTCTCATACCCACCCAGGTCTCGGCGCCGCTCTCCCTTCACTGTCCCATTCACCCTGGGTGCTGTGAAAAGACAAGGCTCAGTGGGCTTGAGACAAACCCTTCCCCTATGAAGGGCTCATGGCAACCTCCTCAGAACAAACGTGGCCATCAGTCAATCCCATCTAGTGCCAAATAACTCCCAGTCTATCCTGGGCTCAGATCCATCTCCTATGGGATACCTCTTCTATCACTACAGGATAGGAAGAGGCTGATGGGCCAGTAGGAATAATGCTGCTAAACTTGTGGAAGACTTGCAGCTGTTTCCTTGGAAGAGCAAGAAGCAGCACAAGTGCCAAGGCTAAAGCTTACTCTTCTAAGAAGACAGAGGCAAAACTGTCTCCAGCTCTTGGGGCTTCTGCAGGAGATCTCCCTTGACCCCAAACGGTTCAACACCAAGCTCTGATGTAACACAGGTGTTAGCTCCTACCTCCAATGTGAGGCTATGGACCTTCTAAAAGCTACAGAATAGCCCTTTTGAGCTGGGAAGGTTCTGCAGAGCAGGAAGCTGCCCCAGGTCTGGAGTTGGTGCTGCCAACCATGCCCCACCCATGCCTTTGCAGAGCTCTCCCCATGTTACCAGCACTCACCATGCTCAGGCCCATCTGTCCGACGAGGTCGTTCCCTCTGTGATGAGACCACTGAGTCTGTCTCCGTTTCATTGTCCAAGTTTTCCCGACTCCCCCCAGTGTTAGGGCTGTGATGAGATAAAAGCAAACAAATATGTTCAACAGAGAACAACTTGACAAGGCTCTCTCTACCTCTGTCCTGACCAACACAAGGTTCCAGCCTTCAGCTGTCTCCTTCTTGAGGGACAGGAACAACCACAGCACACCTACAAGTGCAGGACAAAGGACTGGGGATGCTGTGCTGGCTCTTTCCTTGCATTATTTTCAGCATGTCCTTGTTTGTTGAATAGTGCAGCTCCACTTCAAATCGGCTCCCAGCCCCACTCTCCTCCCCTCTTGCTGGCTGTCATCCCTGACAATTTGGGGTAAGAGTGTCCCAGCCTGGCCTGGGATACTGGTCTGGATTACAGCAAATGCACCATGTGGCCCTTGGAAACCAGAACAGACGTCCATGTAACTTACTGGAAAGAAGGGGGCCTGGAGTCTCCAATTCCTCCTGTGCGCTCCATGGAGGGTGGCAGCTCTGTCTGGTTATCGGCACAGACAGAGCCAGCATCTGAATGAGAACCCTCTGCAGACACCAGCTGGAGGGATGAGAGACAGAAAAGGAAACTGAGAAAACATTTATAAGAGTGGCCAAAGGAGCTGGCCAAAAGCCTGCCTGGCCAGGATCTCATTTCTGGCCATTGACAGCAGCAGATGCCCAGGAGCAGGTACGGAACAGGCCAAGCATGTAGCAACATTTCCCCCCCAAGGCCTTCCCAGACACTGGCTATTTGTGGCTTGGGAATTCCTGACCCAGCAGTGAAGCCCGTGTGGGTGACAGCTGTGCTTGGACACTCTAACTTCACCTGAACACTCACACCACACACTCAGGTAACCTTTAGCACACATCCTGCAGCAGGGACTGGATTCCCCCAGTTCTCACACTAGAAAAGACAGTTACGAGTCATTCCTTTCCTCAGCTCTAGCAGCCTCTACACTTCTGCCTACAAGCTGTGGGTCCAACAGGACTTTCACCTGCACAACCCTCAGAAGCTGGGCATAACAGAGCTCAGGGCCAAGACTGGCTTTGAAATAGACTCTTGAAACAGACTGGCTTCCATATGTACTTCACAAACTTTCATGTTGTGTTCAACTTATTGGCTTGAGCACAACCTTCAGCCAATCTCTGGGATGCTCAATGGATTCCCCAGTGCAGAAATTCAAGAAAGGGGTAAACCTCTTTATACCAGCCATGCTGTGGGGCAGCCCAGGCACACCAACACACCAGCATTCTGGCTCTATAATAAACCATCAACTTCAGGGCTCAGGGAATGAGCTGGAGACTGTCCCAGGGGCCATGGGCTTGCCAGTGGAATGAAACAGAGGATAGCCCAAATGAGCTGCTCCCCAATGCAGGAGGGCACAAACACCGCCTTTTTCTTTTTTTTCTTTTTTGTAAACAATACGGAGGAAATGTGGTTATTCTCAGTTCAGTCAGAGAGAAAGAGGGTTTTCTAACCAGGCGAGAGCCTGGGAGACAGTTGGGAAAGAATGTAAATAACTCTTCAATCTATCTTGTTGTTCACATTGTTTATAGATAGGTTCTGCCACCGTGCGTCATTCACTGCACACCAATGGTGTGAGTGTTTTTACTCTAAGACCAATGAAATTAGTCTGCATGATGTTCTCTATAAATAGAGCGGTGCATTTGAAATAAATCGGAGTTCATTCTCTTTGCCTTCTAACTTGGAGTCTTCTTGTTACCATCCTGCTCTACAGCGACACCCCAGTATTGCTCCCTGTCCAGATTTGCACTCTCCCTTACTTTCAAGCTGTAATGAACTGGGCTAATCCCAACAGGGTCAAGCAAGAAAGCAACAAAAAGCTCTTCCTTGACAGAAGCATTCAGGACCTCCAGAGCAGAGGTGACAGGGCCCAGAAAGGATCTAATAGAGGTGAAGGATACCCATTGTTGCTCAGGACAGACAAAATATGAAACACAGGCTGGAAAAAAGCTGATAGCTGCTGTCCAAACCATAATACCCAGTGTAAATTCAGAGGCAGCACTACTGCTTGCTGGTGAGGGAACCACATCTGCATGGAGCCAAGAGCAGATACCAACTCAGATGATAGAAGCACAGCCCATTTATACAGGTCTTGAGTGCTTCCCAGCATCACTGATGAAAGAGCTGTGCCCTGCCCACCTTCAGGAACTGGGGAAACCCTCATAAGGGGGATATGGACCCCACATGATCATCATTAGCATAGCAGATGAGCGGTCTACTGCCACAGATATTGGAAACAAAGACAGGGATGTAGCTGGGGCAAGGAAGACAGGGCAGCCTTGAAAAAGCTGGAGCCAAGGCAGCAGACCGGGCAGAGAGCAGCCTCAGGTGTCCAAAGCTGCAGAGCCCGTCCCACAAGCCCCAGGACAAGCCCAACGGCTCCTGCTCTCACAACTGTCTAACCAGCTCATCTCACACTCAGGTCAGCTTCTCTCCCTCCAGCAATCCCGAAGCACATGCCTGGCTCTGCTCCTGGCACCTTCCTGGTGACTTGTCTTCCCTAAGGGCCACATCCCTATTCTGGTAGCCACTGCCCAGGAATGCAGGGTAGAAAAGATGCTGAAAGTGACCAGCATTGCCTAGGGAAAAGTCTTATAACACTTTATGCTTGAAAATCTCAAGGCAACATCAAGCAAATAAATTGGGACAGAGGGAACTAGCCACAGGCAGCTGTCAAACAGCAGTGAGGAGGGTGGAGGGTGTGTTCCCAAGCAGGTGGGATTGATGTTATCTTCCTCTAACACTCCCAGTGCTGGGATTTCCTCCCAGGAAGGTTCTGATAATCATCCTGCACTTTTCCTGCCTCTTACACTGTCAGGAAATACTCACTTGGATTCAAGTCTCTGTCTTTCCCTGTTGCTAAAATTGGTACCGAGTTCCAAAAATAGCATTATCCCAGCCTGTCTGTTGGAAGCAGCAAAGCAAGTGCTCCCTCTCAGCCCCCAAACCACCCATGGACTAGGAAACTCCCAGCAGTGGTAGTAAAAGGGATCATCAGGTGCACAAAGACCTCTGGGACTGCCACTACCCTTCATGCACAAGAGCTGGTAGTGATGCTCACTCTGGGCACAAGTTCCCTGCAAGGATCCAGCCCAGCAGAGCAGCAGCATGGTGGTCACACTAGACAGACCCACACCAGATCTGTGCCACTCACAGTGAACAACCAAAGAGCTCCTACAAGGAAAGCCAGCAGCTATATGGACACATGGATCAGAAGGAAAAGCACACCAGATAAAACAGGAGCACTGGAATGGATTTAGAGACTTTGGGACTCCCCGTAGGGCAGGTGAAAGCAAAAGGCAGCTGGAATGGGTGGGGTGGTGGGACATCTTGGGGCAGATGCAGCAGCAGCGGGATGGATGCAGAGGAATGTGTGGTGGCCGAGAGCCGGACACAGGCTGATTTCCGAAGGGCCTGGATAACCGCTAGAGGGAGGACGCAGGCGTCCGGCCCTGGCTCTTTGTGCGGGAGCCCAGCACAGCCTTTCCTCCCTGCTCCAGCCTGCACCCTGCTCCCTGGCCTGGAATTCCAGCGGCAGCCCTGTCGGCAGCGGGGTGCCTGCCTGCCCCGTCACTGTTTGGTGCAGGGATAGAAGCAGAATTAGGTGTGACCTGGCCTGATATGCTGAGGATTTTTACTGTTCAGAGGCCTCTGGAAAAAGGCACTTGAGTCTTGGTAGATCCCCACACCCTCATCAGCAAAAACTGCAGTTCAGCAGAGGGAAAAGTGGATGATGTGCTGTGGAGACTCTCCCCCCACTAACAGAGGGTCCCCGTGGGGACAGAGGGAAGCAAGCGAGCAGGGAGCAGAGCATGTGCATGGCATGGTACTGAGGGAAAAGCTTGTCCTGCAGCTGCCCAGGCAGTACCTTTAGTCTTCAGGGCAGTCAAATCCAGTCCGCTTCACCAGCACTAAAGTCACTTAAGCCTTTTGCACCAGCCATTGGAGTGAGACTTTCCTTGGAAAGCTGACCCTGCCATAGGGGCACAGGGGTTACGCTGTGGATAGACCATAACCAAGATCTCTGCTAGGCATCAGTCTCCAGGAGCTCTTCACAGAGGTACCCCCACATCTTGCCTGGCACAGGGGACCCAGCATCACAGAGCCCCCATCTCCAGCTGAGGGACTGGAGTATGGGGATCCCCCTCATCAGCTTTATGAGCAGCCAGCACACCAACAGTACTGAGCAGCCCCTGTGCCTTACTTGGCACTCCACATCCAAACGGTGTTTTTCAGAGAGGGCACAAACAGGCTGAGAGACACCGAAGCAAGGGGCTTGCTTACCCACGACACCACCCGGCCGTTGAAGCAGGGAAGCTTGGCATTGTCATCCGAGATCTCTTCTTTCACCACCCTGCAGAGGGGAGAGGAGGCAGTCAGAGCTGGGTTCAAGACTTCAGAGGAAAAGGAGACTCCCAGATTGGTATTTGCATACAACACTAGGCATCCTTGGGGATGGAGCAGGAGAGGACTGGCAGCTCTCTCCTGCTGCTAGGCCACAGGTTCCTATGCCCACAGCCATGACTGGCAGCCTGAAGAGGAGCCAAAGACAGAATATAGCCTATGTGCATACAGCTGTTTCATCCCTCAGATCACAATTTAATCAGTAACAGTAAAATTCAGGTGCATATCATAGAATCGTTTAGGTTGGAAAAGACCTTTAAGACCATCAAGTCCAACCATTACCCAAGCACTACCAAGGCCACCACCAAACCATGTCCCCAAGTGCCACATCTACACAACTTTTAAATACCTTCAGGAATGATGACTCCATCACTCCCCTGGGCAGCCTGTTTCAGTGCTTGACCCTTTTGGTGAAGAAATGTTCCTAATGACCTATCTAAACCTCCCCTGGCACAACTTGAGGCAATTTCCTCTTGTCCTGTTGCTTCCTATTTGGGAGAAGAGACCAATCCCCACCTGGACACAGCCTCCTTTCAGGGAATTGTAGAGGGATAAGGTCCCCCCTGAGCCTCCTTTTCTCCAGACTAAACACAACCAGCTCCCTCAGCTGCTCCTCACAGGATTTGTGCTCCAGACCCTTCCCCAGTTCTGTTGCCCTTTTCTAGACATGCTGCAGCATCTCAATGTCTGTCCTGTAGGGAGGGGCCCTAAACTGAGCACACGGTTCAAGGTGTGACCTCACCAGTCCAAACTACAGGGGACAGTCACTGTCCTGGTCCTGCTGTGCACACTACTGCTGACACAACCCACAATGCCACTGACTCTCTTGGCCACCTGAGCACACGCTGCCTCATGTTCAGCCACTGTCAACCAGCACCTGCAGGTCCTTTCCCACCAAGCAGCTTTCCAGGCTGTCTTCCCCCACCCTGCAGAGCTGTGTGGGGTTGTGACCCAGGTGCAGGTCCGAGCACTTGGCTTGTCAAACCTCATGCAACTGGCCTTGGCCCGTCAATCCAGACTGCCCAGATCTCTCTGCAGAGCCGTCCTACCCTCCAGCACATCAACACTCCCACCCAACTTAGTCATCTGTGAACTGAGTGTGTCCTCAATCCTCATGACCAGATCCTTGATAAAGATATTAAACAGGACTGGTCCCAGTACTGAGCACTGGAGAACACCACTGTGAGTAGCCAATGGATGTACCTCCATTCCTGACAACCTCCTGAGCCCAACCATCCACTTTTCTACACAGGGAACAGTGCATTTGTCCAAGCCATAAGCAGCCAGTTTCTCCTGGAGATTGCTGTGGGAAATAGGGTCAAAGGCTTCACTAAAGCCCAGGTAAATAACAACCACAGCATTTCCTTCATCCACTAACTGTGCCACACTGTCACAGGAGATCAGGCTGGTCAAGCAGGACCTGCCTTTCCAAAACCCATGCCAGCTGGGTCTGATTGCCTGGCTGTTCTGTACATGCCCCATAAGGGCACTCAAGATAATCTGTCCCATGACCTTCCCTGGCATTGAGGTCGGGCTGACAGGCATGTAATTCCCCTGGATTGTCTTTCTGGCCTTCCTTGTAGACGAGCATCACATTTGCCAACTTCCAGTCACCTGGGACCTCCCAGGTTGACCAGGACTGCTGGTAAATGACAGAGTGACTCAGTAAGCACTTCCACCAGCTCCCTCAGTATCTTTGGGTGGATTCCATCTGACCCCATAGACTTTTGTGTGTTTAAGCAGGTTGCTGACCATTTCCTCTTGGATTACACGGGCTTCATTCTGCTCCCTGTCCCTGTCTCACAGCTCAGAGGGCTGGGCACCCTGAGAACAGCTATCTTGCTATTAAAGACTGAGGCAAAGAAGACATTAAGTACCCCAGCCATTTCCTCACCTTTTGTCACTGTTTGCCCACACATCCAATAAAGGATGGACATTCTCCTTAGCCCTTCTTTTGTTACTGACATTATTTGTAAAAACATTTTAATTGTCTTTAACAGGAGTAGCCAGGTAAGTTCCACTTGGGCTTTGGCCCTTCTAGCTCTTCCTGCAAAACCTCACAACATCTTTGTAGCACTCCTAAGTTGCCTCTCATTCTCCCAAAGGTAAAATATTTTATTTTTTCCTGAGTTTGAGCCGAAGTTCCCTGCTAAGCCAGGCCATTCTTCTTCCCCTCTGGTTTGTCTTTCAAGCACATAGGGGTGGCCTGCTCCTGCATCTTATAGATTTCTTTCTTGAAGACTATCCAGCCTTCTTGGGCTCCTTTGCCCATCAGGACTGCCTCTCAAGGGACTCTGTCAACCAAGCCCCTAATCAGGCCAAAGTCTGCCCTCTGCAAGTCCAAGGTGGCAGTTTTGCTGATCCTCCTCCTTACTTCTCTGAGAATCTAAAACCCTTATCATGTTGTGGTTGGTGTGCACAAGGAGGCCTCCAGCCATCACATCACCCACCAGCTCTTCTCTGTTCACAAACAAGTCCAGTGCCAGCCTTCCCCAGCTGGCTCCCTCACCCACTGTATCAGGAAGTTCTTCCACACACTCCAGCAACTTCCCAAACTGTTTCTACTGTACTGTATTTCCAGCAGACATATTGCCACCAGTTTGCTTTTTTCTAAAGAAATACATAATTTAAGCCACTTTATAATGATCTGAAAGTATCACAAACTATGCCAGAGATTTCTAATAGATGAAAGTGAAATACATTAAACATGCTGCCTGCTAAATGATACTGTTGCTTTTTAATTACATACATAATATTTCAACATCACTTCAATCTTTATAGTTGTGCCATAATGTCATGTCCCTGCATTACACAAACAGCTTCATTATTATTATCAGCCTTCACAGTGAAAGAAGAACTTTATTTTTTCCCCAGAAGTAAAAAAAAAAAAAAAAATCAGTTTTCTTCAGAGAAAGAAAGTTTATTTTTTTAATTATAAATCTCACTGGACCCCTAAATACTTTTTCCACACATAATCTGCAACCAAAACAACTTGCAAATTCAGAAGATTCAATTACTACTATCTTTGATAAATCAAATACCAAAATAGGCTTTAACAAGCTCATTTCCTTTTCTATCCAATGACAACATTTAAAGCATTCTTATTTAATACAAAGATATATTACAATTAGTTTGTGATAATATGTTCCCCTTTCCAATCTATATTTAAGGTAGCTTGACACATATTATGCTTAAAACATGAAGTAACGAGATAGGGAATAAATTATGGGGGTAGGGGGAAAGTCCAACAAAAAAGAAAAAGAACCAAGTAAAGAATGTGAAACTAAGAGAAATTATGTATTAAAAGTAAGTAGATTATAAGTATCTAACACTACTCAGAAGTGGAATCCTATCAACAGCTAGGAAAGGTCCCAAAGCCAGTCCCCAACTCACGGGGAATCGAAGAGGATGGGGCATGGAGCTGTGGCCCATTGCCCCAGAGTGCCATCAAGTCACAGCACGCTGGGGCTTGGAGAAACAGGCACTCTGGGCTCCTGGCTGTGCTCCCTGGTGTGCCAACAGCTACCCCACCTGTCCCTGAAAACAGGACACAAGGCTTGCCAACACTCACAAGGCATCAGCAAAAGGCAAATGAACAGTGCTAGAAGCCTAGACCTGGGGAGCAGGTCCGCTCCACCCTGCCAGCCCCACTGGTTGCACCGGTGTCACACACGCTCAGCAGAGGGCTGTCCCACGGGGTGAAAGGCAGCACGTCGCCAGGCCTTTGCTGGCAGCTGGCACTCACAATCCCTGACAAAACTGGAGAGCCAGCAAGGGACTGCACTAAGGCTACCCATCCCCAGAAGGCACAGATGAGGAGGTCATGGTTTGAGCAGTCTGATCCACTCCCAGGATGTATGGTAATTCCTCTTGCACAGATGGAGAAGCAGGAAAAGCAGGAAAGGAGCAGTGACGATGGATTAAATCCCTGATAGCTTAACGCTTCTTCAGCATGTTCTGTGCCAGCCTCTGCCCAAAGCCTCTGCAGCCCAGATGCATGTCAAATACAGGCAGTCCCCTTGGGACCCACCCTCTTTGGTGCCCGCACCAGCCCTTTCCAATGCAGGCAAGTTGTTGTCTTCTCACTTCCAAGTGCACACACACACGCACCCTGCCCTGGCTGCACTAGCATCCATTCATACTGTCGCCAGCAGCCTGGACTGCGTCCAATTCCTAGAGAGAACTTCAGGCAGAGCCAATTTTCAGTGCTACATGCTGCCTGCTCAGGGACACAGAGACTTGCCTGTGGGTGAAGGGACAGGGTGATATATTTGTTGGGTCAAGGTGACCAACTGCTCAGCACAAGTCAAGTATTCCACTTTCAGTGGGGACAGAGGAAACCAACCCCAAGACCCGCCCATTCAGCCTCAGCTGCAATGCCTGATGGAGAACAAGCTCCCTCTGTCCCGAGAGCTGGTCCCTCCTCACTCTTATTACCCTGCGGCTGCTCCAGACATCCCAGGGGTCAGCTCCACCCCAGAGCAGTTTTCTCCCACTACACTATTTATCACTATTTATCACCCAGATGCCAGAGCACAATGGATTATATATTTAGACTCTACAGAGCAAAACCTGATAGTGCTGGAGTCAGGCACATGCCGAGAAGAAGTATCTCTGCAGGAATATCTCTGCAGCACTGCTCACATCTGTCACCCCTCACACCATCCCAGCTATTCATGCCCTGCATTCCTTTCCAGCCTCAGCCTGAACTGCAGCCTTCCTCCTCCATTCCTTTCCAGCCTCAGCCCTAGCTGCAGCCTTCCTCCTCCCACCTCTCACCACTCTTCCAGTCACACTTCTCGCAGGGACAGGACCACAGGTTCACACGTCAGAAGCCACCGAGAGAGCAGCCTCTGGGGGAGCTGTGAACAGTGCCACGTTTCTGCTCCGCGCTTGAATGGGGAGGCGGCCATGAGATGAAACTGTCCCGTGGATGTGCTGGCAGGGAAAGCCATCCTCTGAATGCGCTGTGAACAGCCCCCACCTGATGGGGTCTGAGCCCAGGATTCCTGAAAGAGCAGACCCAGAAAGAGTTCAGGCTCTCTGGTTCTCACCAAGCCTTTCCTTTTCCCAGAGCCCAGGGAAAACATCTGCCTAAGGCTGATTTCAGAGGGACTGCTTTGAGTTTACTGTCAGGTTTTGAGTGTTCCAACGTCCTGCTGGGGGATCGGTACAAGACGGCTAAGAATCGTGGCCAGGAAAAAACCCTTCCATGTGGAAGCAACCGGAGCCTTGCCCACGCGAGTGCGAGTCCAGGACCCTCGGTGCTGCTGCCCTGCCCAGAGAATTGCCCTGCAGCCAGGCACTCACCGGCCCCTTTCCCATCCTGGGGCCAGCAGACATGCCGAGGCCAAGCTGCAGCTCAGCGCCTTGCACGCAGGCCCAGCGCTCCCCGGCACTCATCTGCCTTGAATTTTCCAACAAAGAGACCTGCGGGAGGGAGGAAGGAGGGAGGGTTACAGGGGAGGCAGGCCGAGTGGGCGGATGATTCCGCCGCCATCCCCAGTGACACGGGGCCAAGCTGGGGGGGAGGAGGAGGAGGAAGAAGAGGAGGAGGGGGCGAGGCTCTGGCTGCGCAGGAGCCCGGCTGGGGTGTGCGGAGGGGGCTGCCAGGGCTGACACAAGCAGCACATCTGCTCCCATGCAGCTGGGGGAGGGGAAGGGACAACCCCGGCAGCAGCGAGGGAAGCAAAGGAAACCCAGCTCCAACCCTGGCTCCATCCCTACCCTCCCACCAGCTCCTCCTTTGGAGCCAGCAGACCTTCTCCCCACGGTCTGGGAAGGTGCCATGCTCCCAGTTTCCCTCCCGCTGCCTTGCCGGCGGGAGCAGCTGGCAGCCTGGAACATGGATGCAGAGGCGGGTGAGGGACAGGCAGGCAGACGCTGCCTTCTCCGGGGAGTTCCAGCCTGGCTCAGGAAATTAGAGGGTATTTTATATCACAGAGTCATGTCCTAGGAATGAAGGGAAGGTGGGGAACAAGAGAGTGTGCACAGGAGAGAAAGGAGGCCATAAACCCCAAGCCGCGGAGACGGCTGCGCCGTGTCAGACCCCGGCTGTGCACACATCGCCAGCGCAGCTGCTCTGCTCCAGCCTCCTCGTTTCCCCTCAGTGGCCTCCAGCCTGGCTGAGGCTGTGGATACAAGGAAGTTTCTAGCTTCAGCCAGCTCTGGTCTCTCCTGAGCAGCATCCGCTAGCCACAGCGAGGTCCCTGCAAAGAACTCTGATGGAGTAATACAAGCCCAGCAAGAGAAGAAATCCAAGAGGCACGGACAAAGGCTTCCACACGATTTGAACCTCAGATTTGGAGGCAAGCTAGGAGTTCAGCAGCGATTACTGCTTGTTTCTGGCAGTCCTGTCCCCCAACTTGCCTATCTAAGGGCTTGCAGCGGGGAGGATACTCAGAGAGAAGAAATCACAGACATGGTGGCAAACACAAAAGCTGGATCTGGCATCAGAGGGGTCAGTACCAAGAAGGGAGGTAGGGTTGGGGACCTCTCAAGCATGTTGGAGAGCCTGATGGCCAGGATGAAAAATAGGGGACATGCAAGATTGAGAAGACAACTGAGCAATGACAATTTCATACTGAAAAGATGCAAAGTTAGTACAGCAGATGAAAGAAGATGGCAGCAACGTTCTTTCCAACAGTGCAAAGCCCAGAAATTAAATTATAAACAATCTTCTCTTACAACATTCCAGAAGTGCACAATTAGGTTGGTTGTTCCTGTAACCTTAACAACCCCCATCTCCTACAACTTACAAAGGAAGAAAAAAAACCAAAACAACCAACCAACCAACCAAACAAAAAAAAACCCATCAGGAAACACTTCTACCCAACAGCAAAAGCTTCAGGGATTTACACACTAGAAATGTGATCTCATTTTCAAGACCTCTAGTATACTGCCCTCAGGGCAGGGATGCCTTGCATCCAATTGATTGTATATATTAATAATGCTGCATGGCAAAAGGAAGCACCTTCGTGTTTTACTATCCAAATATGAGCAGCTCCTGGCTCTAGAGCAAAATCCTCATCTCTTCTGTAAGATAATGCTGAAGCCACAGGGATGAACTCTGCAGCCATTTCACCAGATCAGAAAACTGGACAGAGCAATTCTCTATGAGTGTTGAGATTTCAGTTGGGAAATACGTGCCTGTTAGATTAAGCCCAGATATGATATGTGTATTTCCCAAGGGGATACAATTCACCCAAGAACTAGAGACCCAACTAAAGGATACACATGGCAATGATCACACGTGTATAGGCGAGACCTCGGGCTTTGCAGGCAAACAGGATGAATCAAACAGGATTAGAGGATTTGAGCTGTCTGTCTCTCTAAGCCAATGCACTCCTTGGTCTCCCTAACTGTATTTTCACCTCCTGTGCAAAGAAGAGAAGTACAAATTGCATTACATGGGGTGAGAAGGGCTCTCTGACCATAAACAGACTGTCACTCTCACATTTAATTCCCCTTCCAAGCCCCCAGACAGGGTGTTCCGCACTGCTCCTCTATGTACAAGGTGAACGGGAAAATGCAGATTTGTCAATGGTTTCATTCTCAGACCTGCTGTCCTGTCTGTCCCTGCACGCCATGTGAACATGAACTCCTTTGCATACCTGGTGTGCTTTTCAAGAATCAAGAAGCACAAATCATGTGTTAGCACCTGCACTTGTGCAGGAATGGCCACCCCTGCCTTCGTAACAGTCCACGGAGCATCACAAGGAGTCCTCAAAGGTAATTCCATTTCAAGCTACTACCTGCACTCCTCAAGAGCAGGCTCTTTCATTTTTAGAGAATGGTTTGAGTTGGAAAGGACCTTACAGATCATTTAGTCCCAGTCCCCCTGCTATGGGCCTAGAGCTTCCCTCAACCATGTTCACTTCTGCTGCCCGCACAGCCTCCTCATGCACCATGCCCAGCTTTCTGTGCTTTCCCCTCCATGGTCAGTCAGGCAAGGGCTGAACAGACATCCAAGATGCCAACTGTTTTCCCTGAGAAGCCCTCATCAATACATTTGCAACCAATCCACCGGACAAACACCAGGATAAGCAGAGTCCCTAAGTCTGGGCAACACTTGGCTCCAGCTAGACCTGTGCTCAGTCCTACAGGTGTCACTGGGTGGGAGATGACAGAGATCAGACCTCCTGTTCACCTAGTCCAAAGACTGGAAAAGGAATGGCATTTAGGAAGGAGCCACCCAGGCTCAGAGGCCTGCCCAGGAGCAGCACTTATCAAAGCAAAGCTACAGACTGATTTCACGGTGAACGCAGAGCCCTAGCAGCCCCTCCCACCTTGATCCCAGAGTGACCATCTGGCTGCAGCCCTGCTCTGCAAACAAGCCCGACAGGCCTGTCCTCCACCGACCAAGCGACCAAGCGAGCGGCAGCAGGAAGCTGCACGGGGACTGCAGGAGGCACCTCCACGCTAATTAATCCCGCCCTGCCCAAGCAATGCTTCCAACCTCCAGAAGACCATTTACAGACATCATCAAAGAGCGCATTCTGCAGGCCCCCGAAGGTTCAGCGACACTTTCAGTCTCTTTGAATTGGAAATCAGGACAAACGGGAACTTCCAGCAGAAGCCTAGTCAGGTTCTTCATGCTGCTAGCTCAATTTCAGCTCCTCAGTGACTAAAAGCTTGCATAAAGATACAACACAACACAAAGATACAAGACAAGTGCACAGACTCACTGCGAGAAAAAAAGATTTGAGGTTAAACATCTGCAGAAATGACATTTAGGGAATGGAGACAATTCCACACACATAGTAACAGTGGCCAAAAGCTGGGCTTGTATTCAGGGTGTGAGAGGCAACAGGCCCAAAGAGGCCCCAGTCAGAGATATGTATGAGACATATATGTGTATGAGGGTAAAATCCTGATGTGGTTGCTGTGGTTCACACTAATGTGAGACAGCAAGCACACTGGGGGAAGGAGGCTTGGTCTGCTGTGACACTTAGCTCCATCTGGACACAGACAACAGGAAGAGCCCAAAGGCAGAGCTGCAAAACACCAGTTCCTGCCGACAGAGGGAAAGGGAGAAAGGTGAAAATAGTGCAGAGGTGGACAAAGGGTTTATCTGGCTACTGCTGGTTGCAAAACACAAAGGACAACACCAGCTTATCAAGAAGCTTGTGAATGAGGTGTTTGGGCCCCACAGGGAGCTCCTAGCAACTCCCCATGAGTGAGAAGTCACTCCCCCCTTTCTAGGCTGGCTAGAAAAGCAACAGCCTCCCCTGCAACGTTCAGGGACTTCACACTGGTTAAGACAACTGTAAGGAGCTGTAAAGAGCCCCAAGGGCTGCTGGGGGGACAGGGTGAGGCTTGCACATACATCACAACCAAGGGAGAAGGCCGTGATGCCTGAGAAGGCTCTGCATGCACCATCAGGAATGCAAGACCAGGCCTTCCTTTTCTGGCCCTCAGCTGAGGGACACCAAGTCAGTCCTGCTTTTTCCAACAGCAAGTGAGGCTCCTGCCAAGAAAGCGCTGCTGCTGTGGAATGTGCTGGGCCAGCAGTACAGCTCATTCCTGGAAAAGCAACAACTCAGCGGGAGACCAAGGAAAGGAGAGGAGGGGGAAATTGGGAAGAGGGGGAGGGTGGGAAACAAAGTCTGAAAGCTTGGACTTCCACACCTGGGGAAGCACAGAACAGTCTGCTCACCAGCACCTCCTCGTCATGGGCTGCCAGCACAACAGCCCTGCCCAGCACCAGCCCTATGCTCTAGGAGCACCCTTCTGCCAGCCAGATACCTCCAGAGCAGATCTGGGACCACACACACCAAGGCAGATGTCTGTGGGGAAGAGGAGCAAGGTTCATTTCCCCTCATCATGTTAATAATTAATTTAATTTAATGACAGATCTCCACGAGGAGATGACAAAGCAGCCTCCACATGTGTCCTTCCTCAAGACACTGACCAGCTCACATTACTCTCTCCTTGCATAAACAATTTTGCAAGAGTCTCCCCAGGAAACCGACTCAACCTCCTACCCCATTGGAAAGGGTCTTGAAGCATGACAGGCTGTAGATGGCTGCACCTACTCTGCACATCCAGCTGGGCTGCCATCAGCAACAGCTCTGCTAACTGGGTCTGTAAGACATACAGAGAACCCCCGTAAAACCAACAGGCTGTTAATAAAGCTCACAACAAACTTTCACCACAAAACATTTGCCAAAGACAATGAAAATTACTCACGCAAAGAAGAGTCGCAACAGCTGCATGGTGGCAAAGACAGAACTCTGTCCCAGATCATAAGCTATGGCAGCACTCTGAAAAATGGGCAAACACTCATACTACATCCCTCTGGTCCTAAAATGCAGGAGGCAGAAGAGAGCATGAGGGGTCTGAACACTCATAAGAAATTTTTCTAACCATTGCTAGGCCAGGGAGACTTAATTATTTTTCTTCCTCATCTGCTTTTGACAGTGTCATGCAGTGGATGGTACAAAAAATTCCCTGTATAAAAAAACAGCAAATAGAGCACATTTTAGTAGCCTTTAATATACTTCATCAATTTCACTAACACCAGTCTTATTTACCAAACTCTGTTCAAGACACAGGGACAAACCCTTGAATACAACAAGTAACCTACCAAGCATCCTTTACCAGGCCAGCCAGGCTTGCCCTCCAGCCAACAACCCAGCAAGCATGAAAATACTGTTCAACTGCTCAAAGAAAGAGACAAGAAAGGTGCTCAAGTCCCAACCAAATCAATCGTGCTGGTACACAACTTTCTCAGCTAGAGGTCCAGAAAGCAGATAAAAGCCATACAGTAGGACCCAATACAATACTGTAAATTAGAAGTCTTCACAGTTGACACGTACAGAATTCAGTTCAGGTCCTACCAGGACTCACCTCTACACCAGGAATCATCTTCCTTTTCAACAAGAGCAGTGTTTTGGATCACTATAGCACCGGGTCCAACTGCTGCTTTTCTTTGACACTGTGAACTCCTGGATCTGACCCTGTCACATACCATGCAAAACCTTCCACCAGCTGTCTCTGACAACTGCACCAAAGGTTGGTTAATGGCCATTGACCTCCAGAAATCACCATCATAGGACATGGAATGTTTCTCTTGTGGAGGGTCTCAAAGCCACAACTGCCAACTCCTAGGTCCTTCAAGGACAGAAGAGTGCAGGGGAAGGTGGCACAACCTGTCTACAAGTCTGTAAATATCCCATGAGCTAGGTAACTGTGTTGAACTGGTCATTCTACACATTAGCTATTCCCAAAGCAGTCCAGAAATACTCATCACATGTTATTATTGCAATAGGGCCATTTCCTGTGCCTGTGGATCTGCTGGTAAGTCAAGTTACAAGACCACTCTGATTTTGAGCTTCCTAATTATCTCCAATACTGACAGCAAGCTCCCTTGAAGCATCTCTCCTGTAAGCTACATGTAGAGCAACCACAAACACTTAGTACCAACACCACGTGTTGATCAACCAGGAGCACAGCTGGACCCTACAGTCAACATGGCCAGACACAGTCCCCACCTCACGTCTACAAACCCTTCTACATGGCACAGCTAAGTCAGACCCAGCTCTTAACATCATGCACACTGCCAGAGGTGTTGCACACCGTGCTTTAGTTTGGAACTGCCCCAAGGAAACCCAGAGCTTACCCTAAACTGAGGCAGATGTTGACATCCTCAAAGTCCCCTGACACTTCCAGGAAGACTAGACAAGGAATAGAATAGTCTTAAAGAGTTTTCCCAAGTCTAACTTTTTGGCTCCAGCTGAAACACCACATTTTTATTCTAGAAGAAAAATCCACCTCACAGGAACCCCTTTTGGACCTAAAGGTGCATTTACCAGCTCTAGGTCTAAGGCAGGTTTGCCATAAGGGACTCAGCTCTGCAGTCAGAACCATTAATATCCACCCCTCTCAGAGCCACAAAAAACAGTAAGAAAACTCAAATGAACACAGTGCAAGAGCAAGACTTCATGCATTGAGGCCCTGTATGGATTTCTAGTAAGGCACAGCCCCATCTGGGCCCACAGGCAGTCTCTGTGTGAATGGCACTAACATACTGGTTGAGCTAGGCAGGGCTGAATGAACTGGGACAGCTGGTTAGCTGTATGCAAACACAAGTATGGAGTTTGCATATCCACCACAGCTTCTGGAAAAAGCTTCAGTTTGAGAAGCTGCTGCTCCCTGGGGCCAACCAGGCAACAGCCATCGGCACTACAGCAACTTTCTCCCTGCCCTGATGGCATCAGGCCACCAAGCCAAGGTTGTCACCTGCTGCTGACACTGCTCTGGCTGTCAACAACAGCAGCACAGCACAATGCAGTGTCCAGGGGACAACCTATTTGCTCACAGGTCATGAGACACAAAAAGACCATGAGTAGGTAGTCAGAGTAATGCTGAGGGAAAGAGTTGAAGCCCAGGCAGGGGCAGGTTACTGTGCTAACACTGGCTTCCCTGCTATAATAATCCATGCAGAGCCAAAGCTCCTGAAACACAGACCCCTCTGGCAGACTCTCGGTGTCCCCAGAACCAGCCTGTAGCCACCAGCAAACAAGGAAAACTCCACAAACTCTGTCACCCAGACCCAGAACTCCCAGCCTATCACAGAGACAGCTGCCAGCAGTCAGAGGGGCCACGTAGCAAATAAATTCCTCTCCAAACCCTAGGGGCAGGTCAAAAACCAGCAGAGGAAAGACCTCCCCACACAGCAGCCAGTGACAGCTCTCCCAGAAACAGAGCTTTGCTCCAAGTCATGTGAGGAAGCCTTCCCCACTTCAGTTTCTGTCTTCAGCCAGGACCCGAAGGACAGACTCCCATGCAGCAACTCAGTCACTGCTCACACTGCACCCTCTTTTCCTCCAGCTCTAACATCCTAACAAATTGTAGCCAACAAGACACAAGGACAAATACCCCAGTGAGGAGATAATCACCACAAAGGATTTAGTGGAATAGGGTACCCAAATGCTGCTTCTGCTACCTTCCATAGCTAGCTGTGACTGAAAAAACAACGCCTCTGGCATGTCACCTTTAATAAATGATACAACAACCACAACAGTCCCAACCCTCCACTGTGATACAGAATTACACAGCACAGGAAGGTCAGCGCCAGGCATCTCTGCCTGCCAAAGCCTCCCGAGAGCTCCAGCCCATTCCTGGATGGGTTTAATATTAGTGCTACAGTAGTAACAACATAGTAATGGAAACAAGTGAAACCAAGAGCTTTGGGGCTCAGGGAAACACTAATGCTTCAGCTCTGCAAGCTAATGCAATCCTCAGGGACCACAGCCCAAAAGCTCACACTCTCTCCTAAGGCCACCACGGCATTACACAGATAAGCACATGGACAAAGCAGACAAAGTCACAGAGATTAGACTAATTCCCCTATTTGTACCTTATTGAAACGCCTTCCAAAAAGCCTTTACAAAAGGATTTGGTCCAAAAATTTCCAACGGCAGCCACCAGCGGGATTAAGTTTTACTTAACTTGCCAGCTGCTGCCTAACAAGCCAGCACCAGCGGGACAAACAGTAACAGAGCCACGTGGTGCCACATCCCCCTTCTGGAAAACAACAATCCATCCAGCACAGGTCAGAAGGGCAGGCTCTGAATAACAAACAAGGGATGGAGAGAGGAGGAAATCAATAGGAAACACCAAAAACACACAGCCCTGACTGCTGCTTCATCAGATGTGCAACACGATGTAAAGCTGGTGCACCATGAGGGCAATTTCCTGCAGACTCAGTATCTGCTGTGCTCTGCAAGCCCAGCTCCTCTTCATGGGCTTTTTCACATATCAAATATCTTAAACCACAACATTGTTCTACCTATTTGGGTGCAGTCAAGGGTGGAGGAGTAGCAATTCATTACAGCACGTACCCTCAGCTCAGAACAGTTCAGCAACAGCCATGCAGACATGGAAGAGGCTTCCCACCCCTTTAAGTACACTGAACTCAAAAAGGACTTCAGGAATTTCAACTATGCTCCCTACACCTCTACACAGACAGCTTTCAAGTCTAGATAAAGGGCCTGATGCCCACCCTGACAGAGGACTGAAGCCAAACCCATGTGTGCAGCAGAAAAGCTGCAGGGGAAACCAGATTTTCTTTGCTTATATTCACAGACCCTTCTTTCCTGAGCATTCCCACGTGCATAGCAATGGGTGGCCTCCACCTATAAGAATTCACACCTGCTAGGAGAGCAGGTGAAGAAATCACAGGAGAAAGAGGCCAGGAGCATGATGGAAAAGAGGGACTTACTGAAAGTTCAGTCCTCCAAGCACAATGACCTTGGGCTCATGGACCATCTACCTCCACCCCTGCATGCCAGCATCTCCCTTCTCAGAGTCCATTATGAAACACAGCCTCCCCAGCAACACCCTGCTCTCGCTGCAGCCATGTAGGAAGAAACATCACTGCTTACACTTCCACCCAGAAGACCCAGTACCCACTTTGTGGGTGAGCCAATGTCTAGGATTTGGGAATGGCAAAGTTGTAGATGAAATTCTAGAGTTCACTTTAGAAAAAAGATGTATCTCAGCAGGAACCAGAAAAATGATCAGTGGGGCCACAACTATCATACCATAACAACAAAAAATGCTCAGGTTGTGACCCAAATTATGGTGGTTTATGAGCCATTTTTTATGGCATTTTGCCATCACCTCCAAGGCTGAACCATGCTGGAGAACAGCTGTACCACAGCCAGGGCACACTGATTTACTCTGCAGCAATTTCTGAGACATCAAGGTAGGTTCTTGCTCTGTGCTGGAATTTGGAGGACCGGAGTCCTCCAGATGATTTCAGAACACTGAACTGCACCAAAACAGCTGCATTCACATGGCTGAGTAAAGGTTTCTTGACCTTTCTTTTTTTTCCAGAAATGACAAAAGAGGCTTAAAATTAAGAAGCATTCCCATCAAACACATAACTGAAAACAATGCCTCTCCAAGAAAAATGCTGGCTTCAACATGACACCATATTTTGGGAGAAAATACATTCAGTCAAAAAAAAATTCTGACCAGTTCTGGCTGCAAACTAGTTCAATAGATGTTGTAAAGCTTCATTGTTTGCACAGGACTCGCAAGGCCTTGGGGAAATTGGTCTGCAGCCTGATTTGGCTAACTTGGCTTTCCAAACACCACCCCTGGGCAAAGAAACCAGGCTGGGACTGCCATCCAATGTGGCCTTGAGAGCACAGCTTCAACCACAACTGAGAATGCTGGACACCTACAGAGACAGTAATAGCTGGGTCTGAACAGCAGGATACACAGGGCCCAGGCACAGACAATACAATCCAGAGAAGCAGGGAACACTGTCAACTAACCATCTCCATCTTCACCTCAACCCTGGCACTGCTGTAGCCCCCACCACCACCACAACATTTGGAAACTGCCTCCAGCAGCAGCTCCAGCCAGAATCAGCTCCAGTGTCCATGGGCCACCCCAAACACGGGCAGCATTACAGGAACTCCCCACCACAAATGCAGACAGTGGTTAGCAGCTCTCTGCCAAATCCTCAGCAGCTCAGGAGACAGAGGCACAGGCTGCAGTAACCTACATGTAAAATGTCTGAAGTAACTGCTGGTGGGCCCTTGCTAACCAGGGCAGCTCACCTCACAGCAGGCATGGAAACACATCCTCTGGAGCACAACAGATGGGGTGCTGTGGCCTTTCATCTGTAAAGTGCTCCCCTCCACATGGAATGAACAGGGACTGACTAGAAACTGGAAAAAAGTGATGGCCGCCTTCCAGTAAGGCCAGTGTTGTCACTTAGACCACCACAAAGGACGTGAGCATGCAAGGGAGTTTTGTAGGCCCTTTCACTCACAAACTTCTTGCCAACCTCTCCCAGCATGAAATTCATGCTGACATGGAAGCAGTCTCCATCAGGGACATGGGACAGGCAAAGGTCTTCTGGAGACAGCAAAAGTTTCCAATTAAAAGCAAATTTTAAAAAGTTCCCAAAATCAAAATAAAACAACTCCCCCAACACATGCTACAAAGAGCTGGCAGGAAATGCAGGGGCACCATGCCAGTGCTCACCACTGCTTAGAAACTGACACTGCTTATTAAGTTTAGGATCCCTTCCCCAGCTCCCAGCATTTCCAGCCAGAAGGACAGTCACCACTGGTATCAATTTCAAAAAGACCCTGCAATAAAAATAAATCACTCAGCCTTTCAGAGAGCATCAACGCGTTTCCTCATGCACATGTGCAGAGATGAGGCCGCCAAATACCAATGGCATCTGACCCCTACACTGGGAATTCCCGCAGCGCCCGCTTTGTTCTGCCTCCAGAGCGCTGTCCTAGTCACTGCCTCGTACCCGGCTTTGGAGAGCAGGTGATAATTAAGCAGGTCTGGATAAGCTATTGGGCCAGTGATTAGCTGGATACCAATTTTCACTTCACAGCTGAGACCAAGGAATCACTCACCACAGCTATGAAACTAAAATTGGAATGGAGACCTGCAAGAGGGAGAAACCAGCAACGGCAGGAGGAGCAGCACCATCCCACCACTGTACCTCAGATCACTGGTGTTCTCCCAGCAATGCAGAACCAGTAGGATGGGAGGGAGGAGTGGTCCCCCTGCAGAAGATGGGGCCTTTCTGCTCTCCAATCTAGAAGAGGGGAGGTGGCCGAGTGAAGATAAATGAAATTATCACCAAAGTGATTTCTTCACGGGCAAAAGAAATTCAAACTTTCAGGCACTCCACAATTTATGGAAAGACAAGGCAGAACTTCAGGCCAGGTGCTAAGGATTTACCTGGACACACAAACTGCACTCATTAAAATGCTCCGAGAAGTTTAGCTTAAACTTTAGGATGCCCCTGTGGGAGCACATTTTGATCAACAGAAAATGAGCAGTATCAACAAGAAACAGAAAACGAATCAAAAGAAATCACATTTCAGCTGATATAAGAATATTCTCAGAGTTGTACCAGATAAATAAACAAATAGTTCAGCTGAGGCAAAAGGGCACAATACCTGGCTGGTGAGAAGTCCATGCTGCCCACGTACATTTCTCATGACGGACTTGGGTAGGAGACAACATTTTACACGTGACTGAAGCCTATGTCCCAGCAAACTACAAACTACAGACCATCAGCATGGTTGTTCCCTTCCCAACTGCACAGGTGCCCAGAAGAATTTACAGCACCTGTAAATTCTTGCAGCACCTCTATGGAACTGAGAGCTCTGTCATGCTAAGAGACACACAGATGTTTGCCCAAGAAGCTCCCAGTGTCAAGTGGACAAGATAAAGCACAGTTGGAAATTCCATTTTATGGATTAAGAAAAAAAGAAAAGAAATTAAAAAGTCTGCTCAAAATCCCATGAAAAACTTGGGGGAGGTCTGACGAAGAATATGGATCTCGAAAGCAGTCACACCACTGCACTGATCTAAGGTGCTCTCCTGCTGATTGGCACACAGCTCTTACCTGTGAAACACTGAATGAAAAGATTCAAGCTGCGGGAAGAAACCTTCCCTCTCTAATGAGTGCAATGTTAGCAGCCAAGGGTAGTTCCACACTTCATGGTGAGACACATCCACACAAAGCATCTCAGGTCCAAGAAGAGTCTACCACATCTGTGCACTGCCACACTCACACCATCCATCAGCTGACCTTCATGTGCCTCCACTTCTGGGATTAGCAGCACACAAAGCCAACAAGGCCACAAATATCTGCACCCTGTTATGTACAGCTGTAGCCCACTGCATCAGGAACATAACCCTGCAGCCTTCCTGCTGCTCACAACTCCTGTCTCCAGGACCAGGTGCAGGAATTCTTCTCATTTCTCCTCCTTGCCACCCAGAAGTGACACCACTCTGGGGTCTTAATTATTTGAAGCTGAGCACTAACTACTGCCATACCCCGACAACTCCACAGCCACCCAGGGGAATCTCAGTTCACATTTCCAAGGAGATGTAAACACTGAAGCTGCTCCATCACAACTCTGATTCTCAGAGCAAACAAATATTAACAAGATAAACAAAATAATGAAAAATCCCACACACCAAGACTGAGGCTGTAATACTGCCTTGGGGATGGGGTTAGCTGAAGGGAATACCAGACTGGAGATCCACAGCCTGGAAAAAAGGAGGAAGAGTGAGAAAGATTCAGACTGGGCTACAGAGGTGAGAGGAAACATTGGCGATTCTACTCCAGCTGGCTCTGGAAGGTGAGATGTCTCTGTTCCTAATAAGATGAGAACAAAAGTTTGTTTTATGCCACAGGGATCCAGCAGAAGGTCCAAAGCAGAACCATGGGAGCTGCAGGCCTCCTCCTCACTGATCAGCTGCCCTAAGGCCTTCTACTTCTTCTCTCATTGAGGGGGCTTTAACCTGGGTCTTACTCCTGGACACTGCCCAGCTGACAGACAGCAGCCCAGCACAAGCCAGACAGAAGGCACCCTGAGGGAATCCCCTCAGGGAAGGAGCTGAGAGGAATACATGTGTGAGAGAGAAATGCTTTTCCCTGTCACACAGCTTCTGAATGCCACCATTGTTAACCTCCAGTCTAGTTTTCACTAATTGCCCATGCATTTGCAGTCAAGCAGCCAAGGTGCCTCCTGCCCTTCTGTCTCTGATTCTCCCTGCAGGCCAATGGCTCGCTTTCTCATGGACATCAATTACCAGGGATCATGAAATTTTGTGTGCTGCCCAGGGCTTCAGGGCGTCTGAGACAAGGCTGCAGCTGGACTGCTCTGCTTGTTCCCACCATGTTCCAGCCAACCACCAGCTCATTCTTCAGCTCTCTGGAAAGCAGCAGAGACAGTTTTCCTGATGAAGCATCCATGGTGACAGAGGCTTGCTCTCTCTCTCACACGCCAGGCCTTGCACACACTGCTCCAACTGCACAACTCATGGCCCAGGGCTTCTCCAAGGAACAGGCTGCCCATACACAGCCCCTGACCCCCTCTCAGCTGCACCTTCCCCTTCCAGAGCAGTTTAAGCCTCCCAAAAAAATTAGCTGGACTGGTCACAACAAAAATCTCATCCCATACATTTCTGACGCAATTGATCTTGTGGTGTCTTCCTGACTCTCCCCTCTCCCTGCTATCACCCACTATAACTCCCTATGCTGCTTTATTGTTGAGTTTTGTTAATCTATCATCTAGCTCCTCTTGTAGAACCTTAGATAGAGGAGGATGAAAAAGCACAGCACAAAACTTCACTGCCACCAGACCCCTCTTCCCAATGCAAGATGCTGCTATTTATTACTAAACTTTGTTTATAGTTGCACACTCTCCCACCCACATGGCAATGTTTCATTCAAGACAAGTTTGAATTCACTTCAAGAACAACATTTCAAATTATCTCAAAGCATTTGTTTACAAACAGTATGCATGGAGAAGTCACTTCTCCCCCCAGTGAACATGGTCCCCTCCGAGACAGGGAGAGGCAGCTGTTTCATAGCACCCAACGCTACTCAACAGCTGAGGGACAGGAAACGATCCACAGACAACTGATATTGCTGAGGAAATTTATGGAAAATGAGGGCTGGAGACTTCTTATTTGCCAGGGGAGAACGGCAAAGCTTCTGAAGACTAAAGCTCTCCACTGGGTCAGGAGGAATTTAGGGAGGCAAAGCGTCCCAGCCTGTGGTCAAAGGAGTGACTCCAAATTTCAAGCCTCATCTGAAAGCTGGCACCTCCCAAACTAACGGGAACCTGGGCACTGGGATAATTTGGCTGAGGAGGGGAGAGCACCCCCTGCTGAGGCAGCCACACAGATCTCATCCAAGCCCCAAACAGGCCCAGCCCTGTTCAACATGGGGTACAAGCCAAAATCACAGCCTAGAGAGGTATTTGGTGCAGTGAGAGACACTGGGAAGAATATAAAACTGAAAACACTTTGCAATCCCAGCTTTGTACACAAAACCTGCTGTAAACACTAAATCTTCAGAGGAGGAAGTATCACATAACTCCTTCAAACACCAAAGTGCTAGGAATGGTAAAGAGTCACATGTTGTTGAAACTAAGAGGGTCCCAGGATGGAAAAAGAGGTCCTCAAAAAGGCTAAAGGAAAGTCAGATGTAGGAAATCTGGACAAAACAGAGTGAGGACAAAGGGTCTTACAGGGAGCTGGCTTTACATGGTATTTGCTCCCCAGAACAGTAACCAACTTTATGCAGGTAGGAGACAGCAGGGGCTGCCCAGAAGATAGGTGAGTACAACATCCAAACAAGAGACAGAATACACCTCCTCACCTCCAAAGAGTCACCTGTGATGGGAGGAACCAAAGGGCATCACAAAAGAAGTGATGGAAACACCACTGTTGGAAGAGAGCTGCCCTGCAGGAGATGGGATATGAGACAGGGCTGCACCCCTCTTCTATACCAGAGACTGAGCATGGGACATCTCATTTTGAGGATGGGACAATTACATGGGTCTTGCACACACATCTTCCTCAGAGATGGGCAGCACCTGGAGAACTCTCACTCCTTCTCCATGGAGGTAGGGGAGGAGAAAGCTGGTCTTCTCTACATTCTTCCCAGAAATGAGATGCAGAGGACAAAGCTGACAAAATGGATGTCCCTCCCCAAAATGGATGGTAGGAGACCAAAACTGTCCCCAATTCCATTCCATGGAAAGGGCTGATGGAGGTGGCACACCCTTCTGGAGGAGGAAGCAAGGGGCACTTTCCCCAGGCAGGCACAGTGGGAGATGCCCAGGCCCTTTTGGTGGGGAGTGACAGTCCTGAGTAGCATATAACCTGGAGATGCCACCCTAGACACCCCAATGTGGGCTGCATGGGAGATACCACCTCAGGCAAGGTGTTGGCCAAACATCCTGAGTACGGGGAGGGAGCACCCTCAGATGGGGATGATGGTCTCCTCCAAGGTGCCTCTGGCACCTGAAGCAGGGTGTCACCAGCTCCCTCACTGAGGAGTCAGCATGGCGCAGCTTCCCCAGAGCAGATGCGGGATCCGAGATGTGCGGCTGTCCCCGGAGGCAGCACCTGGGGACAACGAACCCCAGAGAATGTGCACGGGGGCTATCACCTCCGGCCTCCCACAGGTGAGGTCCTGGGGTGCACGGAGGGTGTGTCCCTCCAGACAAAACCCAAGGGGGTCACCATCCCCATCCTCGCCAAAGAAAGGCAATGGGGATGGAGGATGGATCGGGATCACCCTCCCCGCGACGAGGGAACGAGAGGGGCACCTCCCCATCGCGGGGGTCCCGGCCCCGCCGTCCCGGGAGCGCTGCCGGGGCCGAGGGGGCAGCCAGCCCCGGCCCCGGCCCCGTGAGGGCAGTAGTTCCCCAGCCACCCCCCACTGCTCCCCGGGGAGGCTCACGGGGCCCGGACTCCACGCGTGGCCCCGGGGGACCGGGCCCGGGCCCGCGCTCACCCGAAGTCGTCGTCCATGGACTTGAAGTAGAACTTGTAGTTGGGGCGGTTGAGGAGCCCCTTGAAGTCGCCGAGGGTGACGCGCTCGGCCGGGATCGGCAGCTTCACCAGGTACGGCGTCTCCTGCTCGTCCAGGTGGTAAATGATCTTCGTCTCGGCCGCCGCCATGGCGCCCCTGCCCGGCCGCCAGGCCCCCGCCTCTGCCTCCGCCGCCTCCTCCGCCCCGGCCCGGACCCCCAGTCCCGGCCCGGCCCCCGCCCGTGCCCCGGCCCGGCTGCGGCCTCCGCACGCCCGGTCCCCCCGCGCCCCTTGTTCTCCGGGTCCCAGCGCCGCCCGGCTGCACGGCGCAGGCTCGGCCTCGGCCGGCCCCGCCCCGCCCGCCGTCCCGGCCCCGCCGGAACCGGAACCGGCGCCCCGTGGGGCCGCGGCGCGGGAGCGACCCCGGGACCCAGCATGGGACCGGGCTCAGCGGGCAGCCCGGGAGCTTGGGCCCAGATCCCCCCACCATACTGGCCCGCACGCTGCCCCCGAGCCAGATCCCGCATCGACAGGAGGCCCCCCCTTCGCTGGAGCTGACTCTCATTTGGAACGGACCCCCCTGCACACCCATCCACCCCCGGTGCTGCTGTGCCCCATGTGGGAGCCTGGCCCCTGGGACTGCCCACCTCCAGCCCCATCGCCCGTGGGTGCGTTGGGATTTATACTTTACATCCACATTCTCCTATCCACAGCCTGGTACTCCCCGTGTACCCACATTCCCAGTGCCAGCTGGGAATACACCTCTCCCAGGGTCCCCACCCTCACTCAGCTTTCACATCCCCTTTACAACCTCTGATGCTGCTTCACACACAGGGTCATTCCTGTGTCCCACAACCTCTGTTTCTGTCCACACCCCAGGCCTCCCATTCTATCTCTGCAGCCCTGGTCCTTTATCACACACCTCCCAGCCTTCCCCATGCTCCTCATACAGCGTGTGCCCCATGAGTACAGCTTACAAAACATGAGGCATATCCATCTCTACCCTATCCTCCCATGTACAGACCCCTTTGAGCTCCCCGTACTGTCTCAGATGGCCACCACACACAGACTACCACACACCCCAGCTCCTCCCCAGCTAAGGCTTCCCTCTGAACCCCTTGTCACCATCCAACAACTAACCCCAGTGCTCAGACCTTTTCCTCACCAAGCAGACCCTTTCCTCTGCTCTTCATGAGAATCCTCTCTTCCATATACCATGGCTTCTTCAACTGGGCACCCTTTGGCTGTGTGGTTTCTTCCCATCCTGTCTCCCCAGACCCCAGCACATTCTTACCCGTAGTCATCGGCACTGTGACCCCAGCCCCTAGGACTTGCCTCTGTTTCGCAGCAGTCTCAGGTTGTCTGGTTTCCACTCTGCACACCTTGCCAGCACCCAGCAGGCACCAAGGAACCATCTCCATCAGCAGTTTCCCGGAGTTGTGGCTGAGAGCAAAGCTGGGGTGGATGGAGTTTTGGGAACACCCACCAACAGGAAGGGCAAGAACCGCCTTACACCATCCTGGATTAGAAGGAACATGCAGAGGAAGCACCATGGGCCTGCACAGGGCATGAGACTAGATCAGCCCTCAAACTAGACTCCCCTGCCGTAGGAAAAGGAGCCAGAGAGATCCTACAGGGAACAGAGCCAAGTTCCTCAGGCAGGCAGGCTGAGCTAAATAAGCCTTCTAATGCATTAAAGAGTCCTGCAGGCATTGCTAGTAATTACCTGGGCAACACTGCTAGACTGGGGGAAGAACCTGACATTAAACTGAAAAAAGAATAAAAATTCAAGGGAAGTCCTCAGGTAAGCAGAAGTTGTAAGAGGTCTGAGACTCTGATGTTTCCACAACAGTTCTTGGAAGATTGTAATTTCCTTATGCTCAGAGCTCTGTGGTAAAAGCTGGTGTACCTGGAATGAAGAATCCAGGTCAGGAATGGAAAAGTTTAGTTTAAGTTGCTTCTTCCTGTGTCAACCCTGACAGAGGTAATCTTAAAGTCCTTTTGCAACACCTCCCTGCCCCAAAAGCAGGCACATGTGAGAGAATCCTAGTGTGTCCCTGGCAGGACCACTGTCTCACCCACCCCGCAGCACAGCCGTGGGTGCACCTTGGAGCCTGTATTGTACACATCAGACACCTTTGTTACCAAAAGGGCAATTTTCGGTAGTGCTGAGCTCCCAAGGCAGTACATGCAGCTCAGGGGAGGGGTGCCACACCCCCAGGGTAGTAGTAGATGAAATCTCATTGCTACAGCTGCCTTTTCTTTTAAAACAGGCCAAGTGACTGAATAGCCTCAATGATAGATCAGTTTCACTGCTCACAGAGGCCTTGTGCTGCATGACTCACTGAATGGAAGTTAAGAACACAGTGCCAAAGAAATTAGCAGGAGGGGATTGTGCTGTGCACTCCAAGGTCCACAAGGAAGTTTCTGAACTGCCTATTGGCTTATTTTTGCAATTATTGCAACTTAAAAATTGCAGCATTGATAACATTGCTTCTCCTTACAGAGTACACAGGCTTCAGACATTTTAGTGCATCTTGAAACAGCCCAAAGCAGAGGTGGATGTACTTGAGTTCCATCACTTACGCCTTTAAGCAAACCCTAATTATTATCTTCTTTTAAAAGGGTTACTATTGTTAACTGAAGTTGTAGGTTTGATACAGGAACACCAGGTTCCTTCCTTCCTTCCTTCCATCCATCCATCCATCCATCCATCCATCCATCCATCCATCCATCCATCCATCCCTCCCTCCCTCCCTCCCTCCCTCCCTGTCAGATGGGAAGGCAGACAAGTTGTTGATTATTATAGTCTCAGGAAAATAAAGTACTTAACTGTTTACATTTCTCAGAGATGGGTAGCAATGATTCCACATTCAAGATTGCTCTCAAAGGCATTTCTAGTCTTCCAACCAAAAAAACATCTTGACTGAAACAACAATAAAGCATCAAGCCCACCCTACACTTCAGCAATGGAATAAATGCTCCTTTTAAAAGTACAACACATATCAGTACATAAGGATGCTTCACCATGCCAGAACTCCACCTTGGAGAGTATCAAGTGTTCTAATTTGTTTAGAAATTTTTTGCTACTCTATTCTTGGCATCTGTAAAACTACCCCACCACACACACCACCAATGCCTGAAGGATGTGGCCATAGAGCAACATTCTTGCCTTGGATTTTAACTCTCAGGTAAAAAGCAGCTCATACCACAAAGTTGGAGCAAAGAAGGAAGGAATGTGGAAAAAACAAAAGTGGAATTGTTACTTGGCAGAAATAATGAAGAACTTCTGGCAAAACCGAGCCATTTACAGCACTACATGTTAAATTTATTCTTAAGCCATATTTACCCTGTAAAAGGAAAAAAAAATAATTGAGATGTCCAAGGAGATTTTAAAATTACTAAGCCTTGCAGCTGGTTTGTAAATGGTTTTACTAAGGGCTCTGTAGATGCCTCTGCCAGTTCCCTGCCTCTGCCAGTTCTTATTTCCCAGCATCAGGAGGACACAATGCACGATGTATCAGCCAACATTCCCATCAATTCCCATAATGACAAATTATAACAGATTTCTTTGGATTTAAGGTTCATCTTTGCAACACAATTCTGTACAAAACCAAACCTCACCCACTTCAGGATTCCAAGTTTAGAAGTTTTAATGAATCGTTCTCTAGTTGCAAACAGGGCTCATGAGTTACCATCAAACATTTTCACCAATTCAATGCTGTGCTGATTTCCTACCTGGCTATTGTGTGCTAAAGATCTGAGGAAAAAGCAGTGATGAGTTATTTAACTTACACATGAAGCCCTGCTCAGGCATGTAAAACTGGAGACATACAATATCAAGTAAAAAAAAAAACAAACAAGCTGGTAACACCAGGATAGTTTTTATTTGCTCCCTGAATTAAATATTGGCAGATACAGAAAATTCAGATACCAACTATTTCCCCAACATTTACAAGACTGAGTTTGCAATGTCAGAAAACAAGGACATTTATGCACAATCCTGGCAACTGATAGTGAGTGCACAAGATGGCCCTGCCTGAACATCAGCTTTTTAGAGGCAGTATCCCTGGTCTCCAGCATCCAATGCTGTTCCCTCACTGACAATTGTGGCACCACGGAACGGCCAAGTAAATATCCTGAGTGGGCAGCTCCAGTGCATTTCCCCCTGCAAAGGATTTATTCCATGCTCCTCCTGAAGGGGCAGAGGCTAGGTCAGCACATCCAACAAATACTCCACCCACGAACACAAGCTGATGGCTGCGGTACCCTTTTCATTCTGTTCTTTGAGAGCAGGGCAGAATGCAGCACAGTGACACTTCCCAGTTAGATGTTCTTAAAGGCCTTGCTGCTGCCACACATTGTCTGAGCCAGAGGCACACTCATTCCCTGCTGCCTGCCGAGCTGCTCTGCGGCTGCAGAGCCTCACAGTGGGTTTGCAGCACTTTCCTTGCTGAGGGAAGTTATCAAATAAATAAACGGCCATGAAGTAAGCAAGCTTATGTAACTGAAATCATGTGGATATACAGACCATGTGCTGCTGAAGGAAATACCATTTGCTCCTTTTCACACTGGAGCATAACTTAGTAACTTGCATTCTCCTCAAAGCAGCTGGTGCAGTCAATGCCCCCAGGGCAAAACACAAGTGTAGCTGGTGCAGCAGGAGGAGCCAGGCACCTCTGCTCCCTTTTCATAAAAAAATTAAGAAACAGCCACTTCTCTAAAACATGTCTGCTAAGATGGGGGCACAGAAGAATGATCACATGCAGGATATGGTGATCCATACAGCCATCCACCATCAACCAACCCTGTGGGGAAGCTGAGCAATACATCACCCCCAGTTCTACAGCACAGGAAACACATGGTTTTACCAACTCCACTGTGCAATTTGCGTTAGATCCTAGCATGGCAGATGGCAAGAGATTTTCCCTTTTGGAAAGATCACAGAAGTGCCTTCGAGGCTGCAAAATGCCTTGGGCATCCTGAGACAGCTGCATCTTCTTTAGGCACAAAAACTCCTGAATTCTAGTCCTGCACTCCAGATCCTAATCCACATGCTCTCACCAACCTTGCCGGTGTCTCTTCAGCAGGAGTTCCTTTAGCTCCAGAAGCAACAATGACTCCAAATACCTTAGCTGTATGACCATTCTTCCACAACCCTGATGGTTAGATCTACAGGGGCATCGTATGCATTTGCATCTACTCTCTCCCTTTGTATTAGTAACAAGAACCTCCCAAAAGATAGCTTATAGTACATCATATCCAGGCTCCAGAGGGATTTTGGGTATCACCGCCTCCTGCTTTTCCCTTATAGTTTTTATACTGGGTTGCAACACAAGGTGCAAATGAGGGAGGGAGGGAGGGAAGTGGCAAAGTTGGGAACACACAACTAAATTAATGATGGGATTGTCAGTCACTTCGATGTCAGGCCCCACATCTATACACCATGCACTGGCATTGATCTTGCCCTGCCCACTTGGCCCAGAAAGGCAGTGAGAGCCTCTTCTCATGCTGAGCCACCATGTCAGTCTTGGTCGCCATCAGACGACTCCTCCTCTGCCTCCTCCAGCCACTGGATAAACTTCTGGAGCTGCAGAGAGAATGAAATGTAATTGGGTAACAAATGACACCTAGGAGATAACAAATACACTGTGTGGGTGAGCATCACTACCATGCACAAGAAAGAGAAAGTGTTTCCAGAAGAAACAGAAATGGAGGTAGATTGAGGGAGTGAGAGACAATTAGGTGAAAAACAACTGTGATGCCACAGACAAATGCAGACTGATTAAATTCCTACAGGAAATTAATTCCAGTCAGACAATCCCTCCAACACTCAGCAAAAAGACAAAAGCTTGAGAGGTTTTCAGAGCTTCAGGGCAAAGAGATGGCAGCTGCACCTTAGCTGACATGTTAGGAAAACTCTGCTGGGAAAAAAACTCATCCCTCAGAAACTGCTATTAAAAAGGCAGCTCATTTTATGTTTTAATTGGGTTTGAACAAGCAGCTGAAAGCACTGCTGACCTATACTAATAGCTGACTTTGCAAAGGTCTTGAACAAAGTTGTTCTTTAGATGGCTTTTTTTCCTCTACTTCTCTTCCAGATCCAGGGAGGACTGGAACAGGGCTCAGCCAAACTGCAGCACAAAGTTCTGACTGATGGAGGAGGGAAGTTTATATGCTCCTTGCAACAGAAGCCAAATGAAACCACTCAGTACAGCAAATGCTTAGAAATATATTTAAAGGGACTGCTGAGCCAGGAATGAAAGCTTCAAAGGAATTGCATGGGGCCAGCACACAGGGCATTGGCCTAAAGCCCGTTTCAAATGGGTGTTGGCTTAGAGAAGCCGTGCTGCTACTCCAGAAAGTGCTGGCCTCATGCTACAGACATCCCACTAGAAAGAATTCTCATACTACCTCCATTCCTCATCCAAACAGTATGATTATGGCAGAATGTACAAAAACGCCTTTTCTGAAGAGCAAATCTGTGTTGCTTAGTGTTCAGTGCACTGGTGTGTTTCTTGGCCTACCATGTGATGGCAGCTGCTCCACAGAAGGTGACAGTGACACCAAACTTTACTCTAAGTTTCTTTCAGCAGCTGTTGTCTGTCTCTCTCCCCCCACCCCAGCCTCTCCCAACACCTTTGGGACTCACCCGTTGGTTTTTACGAAGCTGCTTTCCTTTGTCAGACGTGTCCCGCAAAGAGAACCAATTGAGAATTACATCTTCTTCCAGAATTTCCAGCTGGTAAAATGTCATCAACACCTGCATCAATTAGAAAAGAGCAACAGGCTCTCTATAAACTCTTTTGGGAGGGACTAGCTCATGTCCAAGTACAAAGTTTGCACGTAATCTGTGTCTCTCAGCTCTGTCTTCACCAGAAGGCACTCAGTCTGCTTCATTTTCCTTCTAATGTTAAAAATAACCGTGATTCTCTTACCAAGCCTTATGTTCCTGACAGATGCTGCGACACATAATGAGTCAAAGTTCAAGGCCCATCAGCTTCAGCTCTGAGGATGCTGGGTATGACTGAGAGCAGTGGGCAACCAGGGGTCACAGAGGACATCAGTTCAAGACGTAAGTTCTCTTTTTAAAGCAACCCAAACGCCATCCCCAAAGCAGATCCAACAAGCAACTGATGCCGGCTCACATTCAACAGTGACACGTGCAGAGGAGCATGAACCTATCCAGCTCTGCCCCTCCTCCTGCCAGCTCTCTCTCTGCAGTGCCTTATGGCAGGTGTCAAAGCAATTGGTCATTCCTCAGCTCAAACCCCTGCCCCGTGAGCGAGGGGGAGACGCCATCAGGCTTTCTCAGGGTCCTTTGTGCTCAGGCAGTGCAGGCACTTTGCGGTCGGTTTCCTTGCAGCAGAGCACTAACAAAGCTGGCTGCCAACTCCGAATAGAAAGTGTCACTTCAATTCCCAGCCTCTAGGGAAACCCAGGCCCCTAGAACAATGGACACATGCCAAACAATTGCTGTAATTCAAGGACATTTTGGCTCACCAAACTGAAGGCTTTTGGCTCAAGTCCTAAGTGCTTTGCCATCAGCCAGAAGCACTGGTAGCAGAAGTTAGGATTACTCTTTCTTGAGGAATCAAGAGTTAAGCAGGCTCAAGGAGAGCTCTTCCAAAACAGACAGGGGATTCCTGAGTTGCTGCTAAAGGAGCCTTACAATCCAAGTCAAATGCTCTCTATGTGATAAGGCAGACAGAATGTGGAACAAAATATTTGTGAAGGATGGTGAGGAGGAATATAGGAAAATTCTCAGCAGCAGGGAGACAGATAATAAGCCACATGACAGGTTCCCTTTACTCCCAATTTCATGACTAGCTCAGCCTGAATAAAATTCCACTTTTATTCCCAGCTTTTGTGTTTTGCACTCCAAAGTAGGATAAACCATTTAGCAGTGAGATCCCAGGGACCACGGAGAGATAAATGAAGAGAAGCTCTTCCTAGAGCAAGTCTCTGGCCTCTCCTCTTCCAGCGTCACACAACAAGGGCATCTGTGTTGGAAGCTGCAAAATAATAGCTCCCCACAGGCTGCAGGCTGGTAATTAATACTCACCCTCAGCTGTGCTCCCTCAGAGGCACAGGCAGACACAGAACTATTTTTTTTTTTTAAGAAATTGTTATAAATGGATT